>NW_027555958.1:88930009-89362509 GCF_003287225.1 Phascolarctos cinereus | reverse complement strand
CAGAAAGCTGGACTTATAGCCACCAGGGGCTGAATTTGAATACCACCCCAGGGACTTAATAGTTGTGTGATAGTGGGCAGATTACTTAACCTATCTCCATCCTCTCATCTATGAAATAGAGATAGAGATACCTAACTCACAGGAATATTGTGAGGATCAAACAAAATTATGTAAGTAAAGCATTTGCAAACCTTAAAATGATATATATGTATACACACGTAATCATAATGATTATTACCATTCTCTCCCCTACACGCTGGTAAAATCACCATGTTATTTGTTTTTACCAATCTACCAATGCCTACCACAATGTCCTACTCGTAAAAGGTGATCACAAAGCTTGCCGAATGGACCAGAGATGCTTCAAAAAGCACAAAAAAGGATGCATCATCTGTGTGCTCTTCTATAATCCTACTACCCCTTAGAATAAGTTTTCATAAAGTATGTTTATCAACAAATGTGAAAATATATCCATGTATTCTCAAGTAATCACATTACCAAGAATCTCTTCTCTTCTAACAAGGAATATAAATTACTCTATTAAAAATATCATTAGGACCATAGGTCTATGCCAATTTAAGTAGGGTCTTTTGATAACAATGAAAAGAAAAACTAGTTACCCATCATTCAGCTCAAAAGGATATTACTGTAAAGAAGTAATAGCTAATCCTTCCTTTTCACAACTTTAATTAGAATATTCCATTTTCAAGTGTAAAGCTTGCTATTCCACCACTCATACAGTGATTTTTTTTTTTAAAACATTCATTGCAACCTTGGGCCTTTTCCTACCCATGTGAAACCAGAAAGCTGTTATTCAAATGATTTAATATTTTTGTAAGAACAAAATATAGGAGATATTTATATAACATAATACCATAGGCAAAATATCCATCTTAACCTAATGTTGTCTACCAAAGAATGACAAAGGGGAGAGTAAACTAGCATAATAAATTGTGTTTACTTTCCAGTAATACAGCTAGGACATTTCATACATATAACTTCTTTATCCTGTCAAGAAGAGTAACCTGAATGTATTTAATGCTTTTCTGCACATTCTGAAATGCACAAATTACAAAAATAACTTTGAATATTTCTCTTTGAAACACTCATTACTTTAGCCTTGGTATAAATACATTTTTTCCTGACAAAATGGATCAATCCCATCACTAGATGAAAACAAAGTGAGATCAACACTATAGATGCAGAACCCCCCCAAAATTTGGTTTGGACAGAATATAACCTTGAAAAATTTCACCTTAATTCTATGATAAAGAGCCCCCTAGTAGATAATTATGAGTTCAACACAAAAGGTGGTAAACTTCTGCCATAAGAAGCCTCTTTGTTTTCAAATATGCTCTACATATTTTTTTTTAGTTTTTAGATTTATTTTAAACTTAAATACAAAATATGAAAAGAAAGAAAAAATTTGCTATGTACACAAGAAAACATAAAGAGAAGATTCAATATAGAGCAATAAATTTCCATTACAAGAAAACCTATATAATGCTTCTACATCTGAAAAGAGATAAGATTAATTAGAGTTTTAGGAAGGGAAGAAGATACTGGATGTCATACTTGCAGTTATAGAACCCCAGGAAAAAAAAAGCAAGCAAGGTCTGGGTGCAGTTTAGGCATAGGAATTCATCTTGACAAGAGAGATTCTCATTAAAACTTTAATTAAAGTCTGCCAGTGGTCAAATCAAGGGAGATCACCTAACGTAAGGAGAACTAGAAAATGTCTCAAGTTCTGCCACGTAAGGGTCTAGGCTATAGGAAGGCAAGGCAGCAGAGATTAATAACCTAAGTTGGAGACTACTTGAGACTCGATGGCATAATGAAATGACTATATCGTCTGGAATGTGAGGGCTTAATTGTGAATCCTATCTCTGTTACCTATGTGACCCACTAACATATCAAGTAAGCCACTGCTTTTTGCTTCTCTTCTTCCAAATTTTCCTCCAGTATATCTGTATATATTTTTGCTTCTTTATAGACATTCACCTCCATACATTAGATTGTGAGTTTCTTGAGCTCAGGAACGATCTTTTGCCTCCTCTTGTATCCTTAACAGTTAGTACAGTACCTGGCACATAGAATGCACTTAAATGATATTCATTCACTATTGAGTATGATGGATCCAAGGTTTTCTAGCCTTTCAATTACTTATGCTCTGCTGGTCATAAATCCTCCATTCGTTCCTTTCAAGTCTTCTCAGCATTCTGACTGGTCTCTTGAACCATTCTGGAACATCCTGCTGGTAATCCACACTCCCCTGGAAATCCACAGGATTCTGTCTTTGTTCAGATGTTGATTGATTTCCTTTTGCCTGGTAATATTTATCTAGAGGCACTTGCAGTTTTTTAGAGGTTTTCTGTTATTCATCTTCCCTTCTAATTCCCTAACTAATAAGTATGCTTTATACCAAAGATGCAAGGATGGTTCAAGGATAGCTTCATTTGCCAACAATTGCTCAGGTGAGTTTCAATGCCATCATCTTCATCATGGCCCACCCAGAATTAACCCTCACTAGATGAATATCACCAGGAAACTCATTGTCATGGAAATTGTTTCAGCCTTGCTACTCATGTCCTATCAGTCCCTCATTTGCTTTTGACTCTTTGATTGGAGGCCTTGAAGGCAGATCAAAAATTCTTTCTCCATGATCTTCCTGCACAGCAGGCTTGAAATGCTAGCCATATCTTCACTTGCTACCAGTTACTTTGCTTAGTTTTGACTCTACCATCATTTTCATCATCAGGAGCTCCTACTCCAGATACACTTTAGCACACCCTATCTCCCTCCCCACCCCCCACCCCTGCCTTTTCAGCGTGCTTTTATTGTGTTGCCTTTCTCTACTAAATTGGGAACTCCTTAAGGGCATGGACTATCTTTCTTTTTCTTATTTGTATCTCCAGAGCTTAGCACAGTGTCTACAATATAGTAGGCACTCAATAAATGTTTATCATATTATATTATTATAATAAAAGAATCAAAGATGCAATAAGAGGGAAATCCCATTCAAAATAACCAAAATTGTTTTAAAAAATTGTGAGTTGGTATCCAAAAGCTCAGTACTAGTATAGATTCAATTACAAAATATTCCTTAAAGAACTAAAAAATTGCTTAAATAGCTGATGTATTTGAGGGAATGACATAAAATATAAGGGTTGGGAAAGAGGAGTAAAAGGGGTGTGGAAGGGAGAGGTAGAATGGGGTAAATTATCTCACATGAAGAGATTTGAAAGACCTATTACAGTGGAGAGGAAGGTGGGGGTGCAATGGTCATTGCTCAAACTTTATTCTTATCAGGATTGGCTCAAAGAGAGAATAATATACACAATCAGATGACTATAGGAATCTATCTTACCTACCAGGGAAGTAGGAGGGGAGGAGATTAAATAAAGGTGGGAGTACTGAAAGAAGGGAGGGCAAATAGGGGATGTGGCAGACAGAAGCAAAACACTGGTGATGAGGGAAAGGATGAAAGGAGAGAGAAGACAAACAGGAGGAAGAATAGGATGGAGGGAAATACACAAGTAGTAATCATAACGGTGAATATGAATGGGATGAATTCTCCCATAAAACAGAAATGGTTAGCAGAGTGGATCAAAAACTAGTATGCTACAATATGCTGCTTACAAGAAATACATTTGAAGCTGAGAGACACACACAGAGTAAAGGAAAACCTGAACAGACTTGTATGAACTGATGCAAAGTGAAATGAGCAGAATCAGGAAAATACTGTACACAGTATCAGTAATATCATGTGATGATCATTGATGAATGACTCAGCTTTTCTCAGCAATGCAATTATCCAAGACAAGGACTCATGAAGGAAAATGTTATCCATATCCAGAGAAAGAATTGATAGACTCTGAAAGCAGATCAAAGCATAAATTGTGGTATATGAATAAAATCAAATATTATGTGCTATAAGAAATGATGAGCAAGATGAATATTGAGAAACTTGGAAAGAACTTCATGAAGTGATGGAAACTGAAGCAGATACAAGGAAATAATATACACAATGATTATAACAAAATAAATGGGAAAAAAATTCCCACAAAATGATTGAACCTAAATGCTGTAAAATTATGAAGAATATACTTGGTTCCAAAGAAGGGATATGAGAAGATACTTTCTTCTTTATATAGATGAGAGGTCCTTGGGTATGAAACATCGCATATAACAATTTTTTAAATGTATTAATCAGTTTTTATCTTCCTTATATTTTTCTTTCTTACATTTTTTTCTTCCTCTTAAAAAAACACTTTGTTACACAGAAGGCACACTGCAAACAGAAGCAATACAGAGGGAAATATAGGTGATATAAAAATGTAACAATAAAAATACTATCCTAAAAACATACTCCATGCTTTCTAGGTTTTTCTCATTAATTAAACATATAACAATCTGTTATGCAGAATATGGGATGTTGTTATAGAAGAGATGTTACAAGACAGTTCATCAATCATACTGGCACTATCCAAGCTCTTTACAATTAGAGTTTCAGCTTTTGGTTCACTAATTAATTTTGTAGAAGTACACCCATATTAAAATGCTCATGAGTTCATGCAGCTGAAAATCCTTCATTGTAGCCTTATGAGAAAGAAACGAAACAATGAAAAGCAAGCAGAAAGCAGGAACTGTTTCAAGGAAATATTATTCATGACCATTGTTGCCATTAATACCCACATAATGCAGCCATCTAAACCCACATCACCTACAATGATATCTTCGGCACCATACAAAGACTGGTATTCTTAAAGTTGAGCATCCATATGTTTGCGTTAAGAAATTATGGATGAGCGCAAGACATAAACAATGAAAAGGTCCAACTAATATTCTTCAGCTACTGGAAAAGTTTGAACTCTCTGAGGATTCCAGAAAACAGATAGTCTTTTATATTTCATATACTATAAAATTTTCCTTTTGCCTATTAAGCATACAGGCAAGTAAGCTATAAATTGATGACTAGAAAACAGGCAGGATTTCACTCACACTGCTGGCTCCACTGGCCTAATGTAGAAACATAGTTCTCTCCTGCAATTTTGCATTTGAGAATGACCTAATTATTCTGCAACTACTTTCCATTTTTGAGGTTTCTCTAAAGTTAACTTTCCCATTAGATTTCACCTTCCTGTGACAAAATAAATATCACATTTTATCTGTAATGTCTCCATTCAGGAAAAAGCCCTAAGGGTAGGCAGATTCTATCCCAGGAGAATGAATACTTCCTATTACAGTAAACTAGCATTATATTTGGCATCTTCCTGGGATGCGAAATGACACATTACTTGCAGTTGTGCACCATTAGTGCTGAGGAAACTCTCCTTACCAACAGGGGAACTCTATATAGATATTGTTTTCAAGATTTTAAAAAATGGTATATTGTACCATCAAAAATACACTTTTCTTTCTTGGTGAGGGCATAATACGGCCAAGTGTAGAAGTCAGTGTTTTGGATGGCAAAACAAGTTAAGTTCAGTTTCCAATCTGGTCAGTGTCATCTGGGAAACAAGGATAACAGTATTATTGTCCCAGGACAGGAATATTGTGCCTATTTTATCAATGCAAATAACTCATATTGTAATGCTTATTTGGAGCTTAAGAATACGAGAAGCATAATCCTAAATTAAATATTATTCTGTAGCATTTTCATCTTGAGTTTCCTAACTCTATACTGATTTTTTCCCCTTTTCTTTCTCCTCCTTTTCTGTCATTTTTAATATCCATTAAATAGTGGTTCTAAGGCATGCTTAAGTAGCAAATGAAAATACATTTGACTGTCCCTTTTTGTTCCAGGCAATTAGGTTAACTTCAACAACAACAATAATAACAACAACAACTAGCATTTTTATAATGTTTTACAAATATTCTCATTTTATCCTCACAACAATCCTGAGCTTTTTTCACTAATATTCAATTACAGACAAATTTGCCTTAAATTGAATTTTTCTCTCCATAGAGTAGTATCAATAATAATGTTTATGATAACAGTAATAATATCTAGCATTTATATAGTGCTTTAAGGTTTGTAAAGCACTTTATAAATATTATCTTATTTGATCCTTACAACAACCCTGGGAAGCAGCTGTTATTAAACCCACTTTACAGATGAGGAAACTGAAGCAGACAGAAAACAAATGACTTGCCCGTGATCACATAGCTAATAAATGTCTCTGGCTGGATTTCATCTCACACTCTACCCACTATGCCACCTAGTGGCCCAGAAGGGTAGATATCTTATAGAACCTAAAATTCTGTAAAATCTCCTGTGTTACTATGAAAACTCACGAAAAGGTTTTTGGACATGATCTATCCTATGCCAGTTTATTTACTTTTATGTATCTGATAACTGGAGGGAAAAAATCACCTCAAAGTATTCCTCACAAATCAATCACACAAGTGTTCCTTTTCTTTCCTGTGGAAGTGTAGGAGAAGAGAATCTATTTGAAGATGTATAAGAATTGCAGTGGTTACCCAGGAAACCTATCATGACAAGCTATAGATATGTCAAAACCTGGGAGAATGCAATTTCATAAAATCTTCTTACTGAAAATGACATTAAGAAATGATATATTGTGTAACAAAATGAGCAGGCCCATAGAAACATCAGCAACAGTAATGACATTAATGATGTCAGAAACACAGGAACCTAAGGTACTTAATATAGCCTTCATTAGTAATAACTAATACCAGAAACACTGAAAGAGATAGACAGATAGATAGAATATAGATATTAAAGCCAATAAGGGGAAATTATGTTTTGCATATAACATACACAATGGAAATATGGGAACAGCATTTAGGCTGAACTTTAATGCTAAAAAGTTTTCTAATACCTTAGTGGTTCTTACAGCAGAAGACCAATAGGATGCCACAGAGCCTTAGCCTTCAAAGGGACTGGAGGGGGCTAATCTCTCACACAATTCAGGAATTGTCTCCACATCTACTTAACATCGATTTAACAGATTACCCTATCTTGGGCTGGGCAGCTAGATGGCACAGTGGATAGAATGCTGGGCTTGAAGTCGGGAAGACCAATCTTCCTGAGTTCAAATCCAGCCTGAGACACTTAACTAGCTGTGTGACCTTGGTCAAGTCACCTAATCTTCTTTATCTCAGTTCCTCAACTATAAAATGAGCTGTAGAAGGAAATGGCAAACCACTCCAGCATCTTTGCCAATAAAATCCCAAATGGGATCAAGAATAGTCAGACACACAACATCATGAATAGTTGGACATGACTGAACAAGTGATGGCCAGTTCACAGACTTGTAAAACAGCCTTTTGAATTGTTGGGGAATTTGAATGGTTGGAAAACATGAATTTGGAGTCCCAGACTCACTAGGCAGACACTTAATCAGGAACAGAACATGGTCCCATATAGCACTGATTGTACCTCCATGATTCATGCTCTATAATAAGTATGTGCATGGCGAACCTTGCAAGCCTTCACAATGGTGAATTACTTGACTCATTTCCACACAAAATCTAAAACTAGGAACTGTATAAATCTGGATCATTTTAGCCCCATTTTTTCTAAATTGACAGTATTTAGTATTTAATTCCTACTACGCACAAGGCATTGTGCCAGACTTTTGCTTATTTGTATATAGATCACATTTCTTAAAGCTTCATTAATGCTGTCAGAAATGTTGACACAAAAGATTAACGAAAATCCCTTGTGATTTCTATGTGCAAATGAATAATCAAAGCCTAGAAGAGAATAGTTCCAGGCACCCTGACCCTCACCACATTGCCAAGCCTTCAGAAATCCTCCCTTTTTTCACACTCATTTCTTTGAGTTATTACACCACTCTATGTGTTGGAGAGTTCCTGCCTCCATATATCTGAGGTCCATTAGCACATTTTATCAAGTCACCAAAAAGAAGTCTCTGTCCTGCCCCACCACCTCAATACTATTCCAGGGACCCTCAAGAGTTCAAGAATGTGAGGTCAAGGTCAAAATCTCCCTCTCCCTTTACAGCAGATTGGAGTGGTGACATGGGAAAGTGGGGTTTTGCTAAATCACTCTTATGCCTTGAGGGCATAGGGCAAGAATTGCATCTAGCATTCCAAATTTAGCATAGGAATCATATCCTAGGGTTTTCCTAGATGTTCAAAGGTCCCACTATTAACAAGCTGATAAAAAGTCACCAAATTGAAATTTGCTCAACTTACATCTTATATTCCAAACTCATTTAAAAGTTGAAATCTTTCAAAGGTGGTATTGCTAATTAGCAATTGCTACTCTTCTGGAGAGCAGTAGTGTCCACTGTGAGCAAAGCCTCAGGACTACTGGGGGTTTGGGAAATGTAGCAGTTTTCATGTGATTTCATCAACTGAGTGACTCTCCTAGCAAATAAATGGTGAGAAAGTAGATATAGCTGTGTGAAGAAATGCAACCAGTATGGGTTGTACTCCATGCTTGGATCCAGGGTACGCTTCCCCGCCCACTTCATGCCTTGGTTTATGCTGCTCAGTGACATAGCCAGCTCTGAAATGCCTCCCCCAAGGTCCCATTGCCACTATGTCTTTTTCCTGAGGCCCACCTTCCCCCACACTCAAAAAGGGAAATGCTAGGTGCTCTACCCAGGTGAAAGAATTACTATTTACAACTCCAAAGAAATGGCAAGCAACTTGTATGCAAGCAAAAAAATTCCTGCAGAATATCTTCAAAATATGAGTGCTGTAAAATATTCTAGAAACATTAATTACCAATACCTGCAGTTGATAGAATGCAGGGCCTGGAGTCAGGAAAACTCTTCTTCCTGAGTTCAAATCTGGCCTCAGACTTTTACTAGCTGTGTGACCCTGGGAAAGTCACTTAATCTTGTTTGCCTCATTTTCCTCAATTATAAAATGAGCTAAAGAAGGAAATGGCAAACTTCTTCAGTCTCTTTGCCAAGAAAACACAAAATGAGATCACAAAGAGTTGGATGTGACTGAAACAACAGAACAATAAAAAACATATTACATAAACTAATTTTTTCAAGGATTCACACAATACAATAATGAAAACTGATATAATAATAATCTTAAATATGGCATCCAAAATAAAAAAACCCTTTAGATGTTCAAGAAAATCATGTATATAATGTAACAACATAGGTGACAAAATTCCTAAAAGGATTCTTTCTTCATTATCATCATCAATAATGTGTTGAAAATCCCCAAGAACAGAAGTGTGAAAAATTACTAGAGACACTGGCCCTATTCCATAGGCATTTACCATCTAAATTCTAGTTCCTGTGTTACCTCATAATCTTAAATCCAGAAACATTCATTTCTGAGTCTATGGAATATCTTGGCAAAAAAAAAAAAGATGAGTAATGGGAGGGAATATGGTAAGCTTGCTTCAGGGTATGACTGTGTGTTTATATACATCTGAGTTTTGAATTAATGTTCCTAATCCAAAGTGGTTCCTAATCCATGAGAAAATGTTTAGGGCTTGTGTAATGAAACTATTTACTGTACATTTACTTTGCTTTTCATTATGTTAGCCTATTGTTTGGGTTATTTGTTAACTCTTCAAATGAGTCAAGTTCATAGAGAAGCCATTTGCTAAATTTAATTTTACAATGGAGAGTATAGAGATTCTACTGCTTTACTTCACTAGCAAGAACTCATTGAGATGACAAATGACTGAAATAATCAGTGGTAGAGGGGCTGCCTGAGAACAGGCACACCATCACACTGTTAATGTTAGGAATAAGCCCAACAGCTGTGGAAACCAATTTAGAATATTAAAAAGAATCCTTAGCATTTTCATATCCCTTAACTACTTCTAGTCATTTATCTTTATGGGGGGTAGATTTCCATATATACTATGTACACACACACATATATATATATACATATACACATATACATACACACAGACACATATACATGTGCATGTGTTTACATATACATGAATACAAATACACACACATATATATACACATATACATATATATTTATTAAACATTTTGGAGGACAGCAAATGATTGAAAACCAAATGGATGGTCATCAGTTGGGAAATAATTAAATATATGGTGGCACATGATTGTGCAGAATGTAACTGGGCAATAAGAAATGGCAAATATGAGAAATTTAGAGAAACAAGGAAGACATGTGACTAAATGCAAAGTGAAGAAAACATAATCCTAAAAACAACACATGCAATGAAAACAATATAACAAAAAATAAAATAGACTTCAGTACAACTATAATGACCAAATTTGGACCCTCAGGGGAAATGAGAAAGTCCATCTCCTTTTTCTCTTTGATAAAAGGAAAGGTGGGGGACTATGGGTGTGGGGTGTTGAATAAGCAGTTAAGTAGTGTTTGATGTATCAGTTAATTTTGATGAACTATGTTTAAAATAAAATCTTTCTTAATCTATCCCCCAACATTTAATAAACATCTATTTTCTTCTATGCATTATGCTAGTTGCTGGGGATTCAAATGAAAAAAAAAAAAACCAGTCACTTCCCTCAAAGGGATTACATTTCATAAAGAGAGATGATATGAGCATCAGGGGTATGGGTGAAACGTGTCCTGGTGGTGCTTACATACCCTATGGGAGCATTACCACTGGTCCTCCCTCTAGGAAATTTCTGCTACTGTGTACTAATATTAATAGCTTTATTATTTTTTTTAAGATTGATCTGGTCATTCACATCTAATGTAGGGAAAGAAGTTTAATTCTTCTGGGAAGGGGAAGGACCAAGAGTTATCCTTTTTCAGGGTGTCTGGCCCAAGCCCTGTGTATACCTATGATGGATTTATATGAATATATACAAAATGAAAAAAAGAAATAAGGGAAGGACACTGGCTGTGAGGAAAGTCAAGAAAGGCTTCAAACAGCACATGGTGCATAAATTGAGGTTTGAAGAACATTAGGAATTGCAAAGGGGGGGAAGCTGAATGGGGGAATAAATATGATGCAAAAGACCAACGAATCAAGCAAAAACAAAGAAAATTAAAATTTTTAGAATAAAAAGTTTGCAACAACAAATTCAAGTACCCGATTAAGACATAAACAAACCAGTAACTCAGTTACACACTTTTCAGAATATCTAGATCACTTAAAATAGTTTTAAAAAAAAGGCAATACATTGCGCCCTGTAAATGTGAATTTTCTCTAAGTAACAACTCCAGGATCACCCGAACACTGCTTAAAGTAATTGTTTGTTCTCAACAGGCATAAAACAGTATTCATAGAATAGATTGCTGTACAGTTGTGTCTGATTTTGTGTGACCCTGCAGACCACACTGTGTATGGGGGGTTTCTTGGAAAAGATACCAGAGCTGTTTGCTACCGTTGTTCAAATATGTAACTTAGTCTAGGTGATGATTTATCAGTTAGGAAATTCTATCCTCCTAGGTCAGAAGTTGATTAAATACTGCACTACAGAGCCTAAATAAATGTGACTGACTTTTCCCAAAATGGCAAATTAGCACTTGACTTCCCACCTGTACTTCAGTATTCACCTTTATCTTATGACCAGTTTCTAAATCCAATGTAACAGCATGGCACAGGAATGCCTCACATTATTTAACTCACCAAGGTGACAGCTGCTTTGTTCTGACAACCACTTACACTTGCTCCAACCCTAACTACTATTCACATTAATTTAGGTGAAATCCTTGCCAAAGCAACTACTTGTAACTACTTCTGGTGCCTCAGTCAGTCCCACACTGGATTTGAGCAACCAGAAATCTATTGATTTATGAGCAGCCCACAGTAAGAGAAACCAATCCTGAACTGGAAATGTGGGCTTAGTTTAGTTTAAACATTTCCTAAAACACCCAAACCCCTTCAAATATCTGGGGAAAGTGTGCTTAGCTTATCTATGCTTAGACTCATAATTGGATTGGTGAACTAGCATCCCCTAAAGAAATAACTTACTGTAGAGTAAGGAACCAACAAAAATTGTTCTAAGATCCTATCCCCACAAATCTCTGGTGCTCTAGCTTTCAAATAGTAAAAGAAGTAATTTTAAAACAGCTCAAAATGTATTTTTAAAAACCAGTTTATGCATGGTGTTATGCTACTAATTTCAATTCTTTCCCAAGGGCTATGTACTTCACAAAATGAGTACATTTAAGAATTGATGCTGATTTTAAAAGATTATAATGAGAAACCTTGCTAAATGATTCCCCACACAGATCTTGGATAAATATGAATTTCTGGGCACTTTGGTGAGCTGAGGTGGTATAGAGGAGTTGGAATGACTATTTACAAGGAATTAGGGGGAAGGGGTGCTGCCACTTCTCTGTCACCACCAGCTATTATAATGACTCATTAAATGAGTGTTATTTCCCCACCCTCTATCTGTACCACATCATTTCAGGTGGTCAATTTTGTTTAGAAAACACAGGCTCTATTTTAGAAAGGGTATTAATTGGTTTTCCTAGATAGTAGTTGCTTACATTTCCATTTTCTAGTACAGACTGTCAAGATTTGCTATGGGGGAGGAAGGAGAGGAAAAGAAATTGATGTGCGAGCATTTTTTTTAATAAGAGGGTTAAATATTTTGAGATATATTTTTTCTTAAAAAACAAAAACCTAATTCCCACTTTGTCCATTCCCCATAGAAAGGGGATTACAGTAATTAGTTTTCGGAGGCAGCAGACTCCTGGGTTACTATTATCTATTAAAGCTTGCCCTCCTTGTTCAGTTCACAAAGCTGAGAATGCCCAACTGTGCACTGAGTTTCACACTTCTTGTCACTATAGCCAACCTGATTCTGAATTTTTTTAATATCAGTTATTTCCCCCTAGAATCATAGAGACTGATAATAACACGTACACCCCCCCCAAAAAAAAAGCACAGCTCTACAAGAATCATTGTCTTGTAGAATTTACATTCTGGAGAACACTATCTCTAATGAAACCATGTCCCCACACCACCTACTTGTACAGTTTCAACTAGTTGATATTGTTTACATAATAATAATTTTGGCTACTGTACTCAATAATCCCCTATTATAAGAGGTCACCTTGCATTTTCTGTCTTAGCAATCTCAATAGCTTCCACAGATTTAGCTTCTATCTGTACAAAACAACTAGGTCCTAAACAATTCATTACCATTCCCTGGGACCAATCCTCTTCCTGACATCCCTGTCATATCTAATTAGTAGATAATTTCTGTCACTTCTACCTCTACAACATCTCTCATATTCACTCTTTCTTCCTACTTACACAGCCACTACTCTATTTCCTCATCATTTCTCACTTGGAATATTATACTACTCTTCTCACCAACCTTCCTGGTTTTAATTTCTCCTTTCTTTGTTCCATTTTCCACATGACTAACATACAGTTCTGATGATGTCAGTCTCCTCAAAAATATTCAGTTGCTCTTCATTGTCTCAAGGATAAAAATATAAACCCCTTAGCCTTTCACAATCAGGCTTCAACCTGCCTTTCTGGACTCTTTCCCCCCCAAAAAACCTTTTAATTAAAATTTAACCTTTAGCTGTTCCCCAAACTCAACTTTTCATCTCCAAACTCTAAGTCTTCTCATTCAATATCTCCCAGCATGGAATGCCCTTGCTTTTCATTTTTACTTTAACCTGCATTCAAGGTTCAGTTTAGGTGCCACCTCCCACAAAAAATTTTTCCTGATTCACACCCACCTTCTATTCTCCTGTTTAAAGAAGCACAGAATTGTAGTGTCGTACACATATTCCCTCTCACCTCCAGTAGAACATAAGCTACAGAAACTCATATTTGTCTTTGTATCTTTAGGACTGAGTTCAATGCATTGCCCATAGCAGGCACTTAATAAATGTTTACTGAATGAATTCAACTATAATTTAATTAAATGTTCCAAAGTTTGGAGATGTCACACAGGTGACTTAGTTAATGTACATGTGAGTAATCACTGATGATGCTATACATCTGTAGTCTTCCATTGTCCAGCCTCCAAACCACTGTAGCATGAGGGAGTCAGGTACCTAAGCTACTTTTTAAGCTATGAGATGGGTATTTATTTTCCAAAGTATACTGAAGCAAACATTAGGAAAAAAAGTCAGTGCAGGATATTAGAAGGCTCTTTTTTTCTAACTGCCACCGTTTTTGACAGAACCAAAATATAAGATAAAGGACTGATATACTCGGATGGGATCACTTTTAAACTCACTGCTGAAGAATCAAGGTTCTTGATTTCATATTTATAAGCAAAACTAGTTATTTGACCTACATTGTAACCTGCCTTGTGAAATAAAACACTTCAGGTCTCAATTTTCAAAGGTCTAATAAGTGTACTTGGAACAGCAAACCCTGAATTACTTTTCTCAATTCCCAGTCCTTAGTTCTAGTCATGAGCAAATGATTTCCAATTTTCTTTCTACTTAAGACCCCTTTTGGCATCTCAGATCTCAAGCCTCCTTTTCACCATGTGAGCTTTTATTTCTCCTTTCTTGAGCCCCACCAAGAACATTTCTATGCATCCCTATTAAATCCATGCATTTCCCCTTTCGTCTTCTCCCTCCCCATGCATACTTGTCAACCTTAATCCCTTCCCTTCAGCCTATCTCCTCTAAGCCCTGTGACCCTGGATTCCTTATTTCCTTAAGTTGTACTCTTTCATTTCCTTGTAAGTCAATACACCACCAGAATAAAATCAGCCAAATACTATGCCCTCTTTTTAAAATTCCACATCACTCAGTTGTTTTAAAAAGGGTTGGCAATGTCAGCCATCTCAACTGCATGACATCTCCTAAAGCTGCTTAACTTCACACACTGTGCAAAGGCCTTTCCTGGATCCTAGGGATATAAATAAAATATTTTCTGGGAACCCCAGTTGGTGATGACCTGCTTTCTGATACAGTGCATCAGAGAGAATAAGAAAGAAGTCACTATTCAATGAACATCCCTGTTTGTGCAATATGAAGTGGAGGATGAGATAGTAACAGTGTTTTTAGGTTGATTTTCACAAAAACTCTGATATAGGTACCATTATTCCCATTTTGCAAATGGTAAACTAAGGTTCAGATAAGGTAAATGACTTGCCCAGGATCACCTACCTAATAAGTATCCACAGTTTCTCTGAGTTAGAGTATGAGTCAAGACAAATTAGAGAGAAGTCTCCAAAACTGAAATCAGAAGATCAGAGTCTGAATCCTGGTCCTTCTACTTACAGCTGTTAGACTGGGAGTAAGTCATTTCACTTCTTGCTTCAGGCTTCAGAGGGTACAGGAGATGAAAAATTATTTGAATTTACAAAGAATTAAAGATGCTAGTTCTGTTGCTGGGAGATTATCCAATGACATTGGTTGACTTGCATTTCCTTGAATATAACATTCCATCTCCCATCTTGATGCTTTTGCAATGTCTGTTCCTTATGTCAAGAATGCATTACTTTCTCATCTCCACTTCTTATTTTCCTTGGCTTTTGTCAAGACTCAGCTCAACTCCTACTTTCTTGAGGAGGAGTGTCCTGCCCCCTCCACATCCACCCCATCCCAGCCACTAATGCCTTTCCCTTTCAGATACCCTCATATACAGCATTTGTCATTTCTGACCGGTTTGAGGTGGTACCTCAGAGTTATTTTAATTTGCATTTCTCTAATCAATAGTGCTTTAGAGCATTTTTTTTTCATATGACTATAGTTAGCTTTGATTTTTGTCTGAAAAGTGCCTGTTCATATTCTTTGACCACTTATAAATTGGGGGATGGTCCTTATTTTTATATATTTGACTCAGTTCTAGACTCACTAGATATTTGAGAAATGAGGTCTTTATTAGAGTAACTTGCTGTATTTTTTTATATTACTTTGCCTTTTAGCAAAATGTATCTTCCCTGATTATCTCTTTCAATTAGGTCTGTTTTTGCATATGCTTTGTCTGAGATCATGATTGCTACCCCTGCCGTCTTCACTTCAGTTGAGGCATAACAGACTTTGCTCCAGCCCTTCATTTCAACTCTATGTGTGTCTTTCTGTACTGAGTGTATCTCTTAGACACGTCTTGTTGGATTCTGATTTCCAATCCCTTCTGCTATCCGCTTCTATTGTGTGGATTAGGGCATCCCATTTGCATTCACAGTTATGATTACTAATTGTGCATTTCTCTCCATTCCATTTTCCTATGTTTATCCTTTGCTCTCTCTTTTTATCTTATTTCTCCTCAAAAGTCTGTTTGGCTTCTGACCACTTCCACCCCCAATCCAGCATATTTTTTATTATCCCCTACCTCCAATATCTCTTGTCCCCTTCCTTCCTTTTTTGGGAGGGGGGGTTGTTTTTTGCTAGGCAAGCAGCACTAAGTGACTTGCCTAGGGTCACACAGCTAGTAAATGTCATGTGTTGTGTGTCTGAGACCAGATTTGAACTCGGGTCCTCTGGACTCCAAGGCCAGAGCTCTATCCACTGCACCACCAAGCTGCCCCTCCCCTTCCTTTCTTATATCCTTCTTGAGTAAGATAGATTTTTACACCCAACTGATTATGTATATACTTCCCCCATTGAACCAATTACAATGAGAGTGAGGTTCAAGCATTGCCTGCCACTCCCCCTCCCCTTTTTCCCTCCCCTATAAAAGCTCTTCCTTGCATACTTAGGTGGGAAAATTTGTCCCATTCTACATCTCCCTTCCCCCTTCTCCCAGGGCATCCCTTTTTCTCATCTCTACATTTTGTTTGAGATCATCCCAACATAATCAACTCACATACATGTCCTCTGTCTATGCAGACTCCTTCTAACTGCTCCAATAATGATAAGTTCTTTGGAGTTATATGCATCATCTTCCCATATAGAAATGTAAACAGTTTAACTTCATTGAGTCCCTTATGATTACTCTTTCATGTTTACTTTTTTATGCTTCTCTTGAGTCTTCTGTTTGAAAATGTCAAATTTTCTATTCAGCTCTGGTCTTTTCATCAGGAATGCTTAAAAGTCCTCTATTTTATTAAATATATGATTTTCCCCTGAAGGATTATACTTAGTTTTCCCAAGTAGGTGATTCTTGGCTGTAATCCTAGCACCTCTGCCCTCCACAATATTATACTCCAAGTCCTCTGCTCCTTTAACATGGAAGCTACTAAATCTTGTGTGATCCAGACCACAGCTATTTAAATTATTTCTTCTTTTTATAGCTCCTTTCAATATTCTCCTTGACCTGGGAGCTCTGGAATTTGGGACTTTTCATCTTGGCATCTCTTTCAAGAGGTGATCAGTAGATTCTTTCTACAGTTTCTATTCTATCCTCTGGATCTAAGACACAGGGGCAGTTTTCCTTTATACTTTCTTGAAATATGATGTCTAAGGGGCAGCTAGGCAGCACAGTGGATAGAGCACTGGCCCTGGAGTCAGGAGGACCTGAGTTCAATCCGACCCCAGACACATAACACTCACTAGGCATGTGACTCTGGGCAAGTCACTTAATTCCAATTGCCTAGCCAAAAAAAAAAAAGTGATGTCTAGGCTCTTTTTTCAATCATGGCTTTCAGGTAGTCTAATAATTCTTAAATTATCTCTCCTGGATCTATTTTCCAGGTCACTTATTTTTCCAATGGGACATTTCACACTGTCTTCTATTTTTTCATTCTTCTGACTTTCTTTTATTGTTTCTTGAAGTCTCATGGAGTCATTAGCCTCCACTTGCTCAATTCTAATTTTTAAGGAATATTTTTCTTCAGTGAGCTTTTGTAACTTTTTAAAAAATTGGCCAATTCTGCTTTTTAAGATTTTTAAGTGAATTTTCTTCAGTGAATTTTTGTGCTTCTTTTACTGTTAGGGCAATTCTGTTTTTTAATGTATCATTTTCTTCCCTTTTTTTTTGTGCCTCTTTTACCAAGCTGTTAATTCTCTTCTGATAACTGTCTTGCATCATTCTCATTTCTTTTTCTGATTTTTCCTCTACCACTCATTGCTTTCTTTAATTCTTTCATGAATTCTTACTTACTTTGGGTCCAATAACATTTTTCCTTTGAGACTTTTCTCGTAGCTGTTTTCACATCATTGCCTTCTAAGTTTATGTCTTGGTCTGCCACTGTAGTAACTTTTTACAGTCAAGTTCTCTTTTTCTTTTTTGCTCATTTCCTCAGCTTATTTCTTCACTTTCACTTTTATGTTAAAGTTGGGCTCTGCTTACCTTGGGGTGGGGAGGTTCAGGCTTTTTTATGCTACTGTTTTCGGAGCTAGTTCTGAAGGTTTGCCTATTTTTGGTGTTTTCAAGGTGGTGTAATCCAGGGACAGGTGTGGTTACTGTTCTCCTAGTCTGTGCTCTGGTCTTTACCCAGGAAGGGCCACTGCTCCCCTGCAGCTGCAAGTGCTTGTACTCCTCTTGGCTCTGGAACTGTGACCAGGGCCCCTGCTCTCCTATGCCTAATCCTAATAGATCCTCTTGTCTTGGACCTGCAACCCAGAACTGCCTATGACCAATAGAGATGGCCATCAATGTTAGCTGTACCCAGTACCAGCCAAGCCTCCTCTATAATCTCTTTCTGACCAGTTGTCTGACCCCCTTAGAATCTCTAGACTGAAAGCTCCTGAAGCTGCTACTGCTGCTGTCCTGGCTGCCTCCAAGGCCCACTACTGTGTTCCTGCCATGTTCCAGGCCCATGCCCACCCCAGTGCTACAGACCACTCCTACAGACCTCCTAAGTTGTCTTAAGATGGAAAAATGTCTCCCTCTGACCTTTTGTTGGCTCTGCCACTCCAAAATTTGATTTGAATCATTAAAGTTTTTTGGAGGGGAATGCTGGGAGAATTCAGCTAGGTCCCAGCCTGTACTCCACCGTCTTTGCCCAAACATTGAGAATACGTGATGAGATTTCACTTTAGTTCTTGAGCCTCCATCAGTGTACTTCCATTCACAAAATCAGTTGCTCACAGTGATACCATTCTTAGAGCTTTAAAATAACCATTTGTATCACAAGATCAATCACCTTTTTGGGGGGTAGGAGTAGGGGAAGAGCTCTCAAAAAAGCTGCTGCAAAGCCTATCTTTTCAGTTTCTGTTTTTTCTTCTCAAAGTAGAGAGTAACTGAGAATAGGCAATTCTCACTGTGACTATAAATAAAAAAAAATAATACAGCCCTTGTTTTTAAGAAGTGTAACAGACACACAGAAAATTATAAAATATCACAGAATCATAGAATATGGAAATCGGTAGCAACTTTAGCAGCCAATACATATACCAGAAGACTCTCCAGTAATATATACCCAACAAGGGCTCATCCACACTCTGCCTTAAGGCCTCCAAAGAAGTGTACACTCGCCACCTTCAGAGGCAGCCCATTCCAATTCTGCAAAGTTCTAATTGTAAGGAAGTTCACCCTGATGTCATTTCTAAATTGACCTCTTTGTGACTTCTATACATCACTCTCAGTTCTGCTCTCTGGGGCAAAATGGAGGAAGTTTAATCCTTCACATGACAACCTTTCAACTACTTCAAGATAGCTATCATGTTGCCCCCAAGTATTTTTTTCCTTTATCTAGGTTAAAAATATCTAGCTCCTTTAACCTATAAACATACAGTATGCTATAGACACAACCTTCTTCACTGTCCTGTTTGCCCTCCTCTGGACACTATCCAACTTATTAACATTCTGCTTGACCTGTGGCCCCCAGAGCTGAGCACAATACTGTGGATGAAGTATGACAAGGACACAGTACAAAGAAATGATCACTTCCCTGTTCCTGGAAGTTATGCCTCTTTTAATACAGCACTAGCTTTTTAAAGTTGACACATCACACTGTTGTCTCATTTTTAGTTTGTATCTACAAACTGATAGATCTTTTTTCAGACCAAAAACTATTCATTTGTGTCTCCCTCTTCCCATTACATTCTTGCAAAGTTAGTTTTTTTGAGGTTCAAAATAATTGTAGATATGCACATAACTTTGGGGGAAGAGGACATGTCTTATGTAAAATGCAGTTTATTAAGTAAAAGAATAGGATTCCAAGGGGCACAATGGAATAGCAGCATAAAGTAGAACATGCATATGACATAGATGAGACTGATATGAAGTCAAGGGTTGGGGAGGGTAGGAGACTGGTGGCCATGGAAGGGAATTTCCATTTAAGTAAATAATATAGGGGTAACAGCTCCACAGACTATCAAACCCTTCAAAGAAGCAAGGAAAATATTGATATCATTATCACTTTCTAAGAAAAAGGTAGAAGAGTGGAGAGAAGGAGTGTCTCAGGGCATATAGGCAGGGTAAATAATTAGAACCTAGACCTATCTGATGGCCCAAGCAGGTATCAATGGAAATAGGGGCCTGGCTGGTTACAGAAGGGTGAAGTTTGTTGGAAATGCTTGCAAGTCAAGTCAGTTCTACCCCAATGTTCACTCCAATGTTGACTTTACCCTGGGTCTGCCAGGGAACTAAAATAGCTCAGCCTCTAGGACAGATTCTATATAAGTGAGGAATACCTAATGTTCCTACTACAGAGTGGCAACTAAGCCAGGTAAGCAGATAATTCATACTCAAACATTGTTATGGCAAGTTGAGGAAGAATAATACTAAAATGGTACCGTTTACATTAAAAGAAAACATGTATTTAATAGAAAATGGGATTTTGTTATAGGGGTTTGATGGCTTACAATAAAATTACAACACATTAAAATGCTTTGGGGTAAAGGAGGTATGTTAGCTGTCTGTCATGTTTAACTCTGCATCAACCAGAAAAAAATTATTTTAATCCACAGTTATGAAAATCTTCCAAAACAACATTAGTTTGCTTTCTTGCTTTCAGAGAATGCAGTATGGCAAACACAATGCTTCATTTACATTTTAAGATCTCACAATATTATAGAATTATGGGATGTTAGAGATAGAAGGAAACTTACAATGTCTAATGCTCTCATTTTTACAAATTATGAAGCTGAGGTCTAGAGACTCACAAAGTAAATCTGTGATCACACCAAAGATAAATAGCATCAAAGTTATATGGGGAGAAGATGACAGAGTTAGGACCCACCCAGGTGTTTTGACTCTCAGTACATACACAATGCTGCCCTTCTCCCTACTCTAACCCTAACTATGCATCTAGGTTTGGATAAGGTCCTAAATTGTGTTTAGAGTCACACAATCATAGCATTAAATTCAACCTGTCATTTAGTTTAAAAAGTTATTTAATCCAATCATACCCATTTTTGTTGATTACTCCAACCCCTCCTATTTCATCCTCCTCTTAAGTCCTAGAACATTTAAAGTTCAGTATCATGAAATTTACCACCCATATTTATATTTTCATGTGCTATTTGCTACTGTTTGGGATCCTTCAATCTTTATTCTCCAAATAGATTGTAAGGTCCTTATGGACAAGGACCGTATCTTACCCTTTTTTTCCTGTCTCCTAGAGTGTCTAAGACCAAGTAATGATCAATATACAGTTGATGGTTGATTGAATGAATTCATTCAGGGGAAAACCAGCCAAATAAGCTGGTAGAGCTATAGGTGTACTGAAGAGACAGAGGGACTAGAAATGCAAAGCTGCCTACTGTCCATGATCCCTGTTCTTCTGTACCTCTATCCTAACCCCCTCTTTCTTCCAGATAATCCACAACTAGACAAGAGATTTATAAGAACAGCAAGGATGATAGAATAAACAACAGTCTGACTGTAATGCTTTGCTAATGTACAATATAGATTGAAATAAATCTCTTGTCATTTCAGGACACAGGATGAAGATTGCCTTTTTAAATAACTTTCTTATATCAGCTTATTTTATTTTAATAATAGTGTGTAGGGAAAATAGTTAATTAAGTCTTGTAGTTTGCTGAGTTCCACTTAATTAAGATTTTACTTCATATATATTTACAAAATTCAAGGAAACCATAAATGAAGTTATTTTATTGAAGCATTTTTACTTGGTCCAATCTCTTAATCAAGTGCATTAGGGTCCCGTCAGAATATTTTTTCAGCATAGTCTAAATTAAAATGATAAATTGAGAGAGAATATGATTACAGAAAAGTAAATTTGTACATGTTTGCACAAGCAACTTCTACATTCTTGGTGATGGCTTCTACATAATAGGGACATAGATTCTGAGACAAAAATAGGTCCACTCAAGCAGCTGGATATGATGCTGACTCTTTATCACTGTCAGAAATGACCAAAAAAACAAAACAAAAAAAAAAAACTTGGTGCACTACTTACAAAGAGAGAAAAATGAACAATATTACTCAAGTATAGAAAAAAAGGAAATGATACCCAGTGAATTTATGATTTCAGATTCTTTTAGATTTAATATTTAATGCAATCTTTAGCAGAAAATAAACACCTAATATAAAGCTGTTATACTCTATCTACCTTATTTATAGGTATTAGGATTCTGGGGAAGTATGGCTATCAGTCATCTTTGTTGCTTTTTTCAAAGCTGCGTCTAAAGTGACAGCTACCTTGGAGCCTTTCTGTAATGCTGTCCCTTTAGGGTCCATCCAGTTGGAATGTTTTATTGATAAAACTGATTCATTACAAGGCACTTTGGCACTTCATTAAACCTCCATCCAAAGCGCATAAGATCAGTTTTTTAAAATCTCTTTCACTATATGGAATAATAGTGTTAATTAGATCACAGATTATCAGTTTTTTATTTTTAAGAAAGGCCCAATGATCCTCATTCATCTAAAAACATAATGTTTCACGCTTACTTTTCTTTGGCTGGAGTGTTGATCCATTCTCTTTTTAGAATCTAGGGCAGGCAGCAATAGAATTGGTTTGGTACTGGGTGACCTGGCTTGGTATCTCACACCATTTTTTTTACACAAAATTGGCAAAAATGCCTTGCAAATAATAATATCTCTCTCTCTCTCTCTCTCTCTCTCTCTCTCTCTCTCTCTCTCTCTCTCACACACACACACACACATACACACACACACACACACACACACAAATAAAACAGAGTATTTCAAAAGTCTTAGTGGATTTTGTGATACATATATCTGAATCTTCACATAACTAGCCAATGAGATTATTTTAATAATTATATAAAAATAAGATGTGTATTTTCTTACTAATTTTAATTTTCCATTTAAAATACATAACTGCCATCTGGAAATAGATAAAGCTGCTCATTCTGACATGACATTAAAAATAGGAATTATAACCTCAATCATACTTGTATGAAGCATGGAGCTAGGTGCAGAGATATAAATTAAGAAAAAACAAAACAAAACTAGTTTCATGACCTCAAGGAACTTCCATTTTATTGGGGTAGGGAGGGGACGAGAGAACACAACAAATACACAGATAATTAAATTCAAAATATATACTAAACAATAAGAGCAATTCTAAAAGGTAGCGAGCATTAACAACTGGATGGAATCAGGAAAAACCTCCTTTAGGCAGCAGCTCCTGAACTATCAATAGATGATATTTTAAAGCCACTCACTGGGGGAAAAAATTTTATCTCAGCATGAATGCTGGAAATACACATCAAATGATAGTTGAATTGGTAAAATATTTTATTCTATACTTTAAAATATTTGGTCATGGGCTATATCATGGCTTGAACTCATCCCCTTTAGCACCTGTTATATGATTTGCATGTTTGTGCTTTTCCTTCAAGTCTTATTTTGAAGTCATTAAAGCTACTCAGAATCTAGAAGTAGATGAAGAAACAAACATATGAAAATCATTTTTGCATATAGCTTCTATTACAATTAAAGATTAACTATGTCCCAATATTACTAGCAGTGAAAGAACTAATAGCAGCTTCAAGAATTTGAGCTCTTTTTAGACTCCTATAGTAGAAGATAATGACTTGTTAGCTGAGTGATCCCTATATGTTTTGTTTGTAGCTCCACACGGGGCATACTGTTTAAAATGAGAAGACAGACAAGTCCACGTTCAAGAAACTATATTCAAGAAACTCCTATGGCTCCCTGTTGTTTCTTATACATGTACTAACAACACCTAGTACAATGTCTGGCATGTGGTAGAAATATAATAAAGATTTACTGAATTGAATAGGATAACATACAAATTCCTCTTTCTGGCATTTAAAATCCTTCACAATCTGGTTCTGGTCTACCATTCCAGACAGATTTCACATGACTCTCTCATGCACTCACTGTTCTAGCCAAAATGCCTTCTTATTATTCTCAATATATAACATTCCATCTGCTACACTGAATAGCCTTTGAATCCAAGTAGAGTTCCTTATTATTTAAACTGAACTCAGGTCATACTCCAGCTTCCCTCAATTACTGCCATTTCCTACAGCTTTATCCCTTCTCAATGCTGGTATCAATGACCTAATAGGCAGCCTTGACCACCCCAATACTATAATCACATAATAATACCATCCATAATGTTACTTTGGCTCATGGACTTTGGTCTCACTAAAGCATTGCTGTCCTGTTGTGGCATCAGTTTTTTCTTGGACCTAGCTACAAGATTTTCATTCACCTTGTTTTGAAATGTTCAGTGACTACATCCCAACATGAAGCACCAGGTCTGCCGACTTTCTGGGTTCCTGAGTTTAGATCCCTGAGTTCTCAGTCTCCCTCTCTCTCTGCCTTTGCCTAGATTGTCCCTCATGTTTGATTTCCCTCCATCCTCATTTTTACCTCTTTCTTTCTTCAAGTGCTACTATCTCCTACATAATACCTGTCCTGATCCTCCAACTTCTACTGCCTTCTCTTATAAATTACATTAACTTTGAAAATATCTTATAGTGATTTATCTGGGTACATTATTTCTCCCAAGCAAACTGTAAGCTTCTTGAGGGCAAGGGATGTTTTATTTTTGTCTTTTGCTCAGCACCCAGAAGAGTGCAATGTATAATTGTAGGCACTCAATAAATAGTTTTTGAGTGAATTTAATTCACCTCATGTTGTAGACTTTCACCCCTTACCATTCTTTTTACTCTCTTCCCATCTCTGTATTTGTCTCCAGTGCACCACACAAACACACAAAAACCCAAAACTTTGTGATAACAGAATGTGAGACCTGGAAGGGATTTCAGCAATCTACTCTTACCCAAACATTAAAGAAATCCTTGATATACCATACCTAACAAGAGGTCGTCCAGCTTCTGCTTCAAGCATTTAAAGAAACAAAAATAAGATTGATTGATTATATTTTGACAGCTAAGAAACAATCCCTGATACGAGTCATTCCATATACAGTCAAACCACTAATGTTTTACAGCAAAATGTAAAGGTAAAAGAAAAAATGACACGGAGAAAAATATATGGCATGCTTATAAAACAACTCCAACCTGATCTATTTAAATGAGATATTAAAATGGGGGAAAAAAGATAGAGGAAAGGTCATTGTTATTGATTATAAAAATGTCATATGTATGTTAAAGAAATTTAAATCAGTTACCATAACAAGAATACCAAAGATCTTTAACAAAGCCTTAGCAAATAGCTGACTAACTTGCCAAGAAGAGAGACAACACAACTAAGAGTAATGCTGCTTTAGAATACAAATTCATTTGTAAAATCTTATGCAAAAGGAAAGCCATTACTGCCTCATAAGAAACTTTGAAACAATGAAGTGAATCAACCCATTTAAAGAAAGCTTGGTGAAAGAATCATCTTAGTGAAGTCATACTGGTAGCATTTGTGAATGATACTGGAATGAGGACAACAAGGAAGTGTATAAATGATTTACATAAATTTATTTTTATAATAACGTCTTTTCACTATCCCAAATGGTAGAGTTGCAGTATTTGGACACTAACATCACAGTCTCAGATGGCTTATGGAGGAATCAGAAATGACAATGAAGTAAACAAATATATGAGAAGTAGCTTAAGTTTACGCAGAAGAGGTTTGGATAGAACCATACAATTTCAGTGTTGTTGAGGGATCAATACTCAAGGCGTTTAAAGGAGGAGAAGCTACTAAAGCTGCAGAACAAATATGAGACTTTATTATTATTCCCCCAAAAGTCAACCTGTTGATCATCAATAACTATCAAGCCATGCATCTACTTTCTCATCTATCTAAACTGCTTATGAGAATAGCTCACGTATCTATTTATAACATCTTTGATCTGGAAAAAGAAAGAAACAAACAAAAAGCCACCAAGCAGGTTGTTAAAAATGCTATATCACAATAAACTGCATGGCCACAAAACAACTGAAAGAGGTAGAGAATTCAAGATCCTGCTATGGTTATGATTTGTTAACTACAAAAAAAATGCATTTGTTATAGCAAAATATTACTTTAAAGGTTTTCTTTCAATGCAGAGTATCTTAAATCAGATCCATAATCATGGAAAAAAATTTGGCCTAAATGTATACACCAGAAAGGAAGAAATAATGCAGTAGATAGTGTTGGGCCTGGAGTTAGGAAGACCTGAGTTCAAATCCAACCTCAGACACTTCCTAGCTGTGGGACTCTGGGTAAAGCACTTAATCTCTATCTCAGTTTCTTCATCTGTACAATATGGATAATAATAGCACCTACCTCCCAGAGGTTTGTGAGGATCAATTGAGATAATATGCGTATTTACATATGGCATATGGTGCTTAATAAATGCTTAAAATAAATGGGCAACTAGGTGACACAGTGGATAGAGTGCCAGGCCTGGAGTCAGGAAGGCTTGAGTTCAAATAAGGCCTCAGACACTGGATGTATGACCCCAGGGCAAGTCCCTTAACCCTGTTTGCCCCAGTTCCTCTCATCTGTAAAATGAGCTGATGAAGGAAATGGCAAACCACTCTGGCAAGAAAACCCCAAAGGGGGTCATGAAGAATCAGACACAACTGATTGTACTGAAATGATGACTGAAAAAATGCTCATTCCCTTCCTCTTCCTATCCATGTGTATGGAAAATTGTACAAGGTTTCTTGAAACAGACAGAACTTTGACTGGTAGACCTTCAATCATTCTTATTAAGCAGTAAATAAAAAGGAAGGCCCATGTTTGCCAAAGGTTTCCACAGTTTCATGGAAAAGATCAGGGCAGGGTCCAAGTTGAACAGCAATTCTTTATTAATAGTGATACACTCCAGATGCTCTTGTCTTCAGATGGCACTCTGATGATTACATCAAGCACTGAAACAATTCAAAGTCTCCTAAATGAGATCCATAATCACTGAAAAAATTTTGGCCTACATATCATAAATATGAAAAATGACACGAGTGTATCTTGAATATCTATTATCCTAGATATGTGATATAAATGAATTGATTATCTATAGTACCCAATAGGATATATATCTGTATATAAGAATATGTATGCATATATGCCTATCATTCATCCATCCATCTCTCTAATTATCTACCTAATCTGCATTTGTGATGCCCACTATGTACTCGTTGTTCTTTGAGTCAAGCTCAATTCTTCAGAGATTATTTTCCATGATCTTTAACCATTCAATATCATGAATAATACTGATATTAAAAATACAGAGATAAGATAAGATCTCAGACAGACATTGTAAATGGACAATGAGTTGAGGTCACAATTTAAGAGGAGGATGACACTGGGATAGATTTTCTTTGGGAAGCACAAAGTAATTTTCATGATCTTGAACTTCTTTCTGAGACAAAGGCCCCCTTGCTATGCCAGTATTCTTCCAGTGATAATGCCATGGTAATTTTTAAAAAATGGAGGTAAGGATCACTCAGAGGGCATCAAGGAGATGCATAGTGGGCATCATAACCAAGAAATCACAAGTGAAAAGTTGTGTAAAGGTTATCATAAAAGCATATTATCAAAAAAGATGATTGGCTAGTCACATGGGAATGGTAAGAGACAGACAATGGAACTTTCTGTGCCAGCACAAGAATTTGAGGAAAGTGCTCAGGATAGATGGTAGATCTCTTATGGAAAACATGGAAAAGCATAAACAAAAATCACCCAGAAGGAGCAGGATGGATTGTGGTCTGCATTTTTGCAGAAAATATTCATATCAATGAGAGCATTGGGGTATTAGGGTTTCTCTGATAATAATGAGTTTCAGAAAACAATACAGAATAGTGAGAAGTGAGTTGAAACAAGCAATAATTAGTAACTATGATGACAGCTAGAATTTATAATGTACTTCAAGGCTTACAAAACTATTTATACATTTTATTTCATTTGATCTTCACAACAGCCTCCTAAGATAGGTATTATTATTATTCCTCTTTTAAGAAGCAAGGAAAATAACACTGAAGGAATTTATGTGACCTGCCCAAGGCCACACCAGTAAATATTTGAGGAGGGATTTGAATTCTGGTCTTCCTGAATTCAAGTCCTGTGCTCTATTCACTATATCATCCATTTAGCTGCCCCATAAGGGATGTAATAAAGGTAAAGAGCATTAGCTGCCCCAGATTATCACAATCAGATAAACTAAATTCCAAAGTACCAAAAGAACTAGTAGATGTGCTTACTAAGCCACTTCCAGTGATAGTTGATGGATCATGGAGAATAGAAGGAGTGCCACATTAATTTATTTGCTTTTTTAACTAACTAGATCAAAAGATCAGCAGATACTATAGACATGGTTTACCTACTTTATACCAAAATATTTGATAAAAATAAACAATCACACTGTCCTTGAGGACAATGGTCCAGATGACAGTGCCATTAGGAGCATTTGGAAGTGGCTGGATCCTGAAGTAGTTTTATGACAACTAGGAGAGTTTTCTAGCAGTATGCCACGTCTCCTTGCTGTTCAAAAACTGTTTCAGTGAATTCAATAAAGTTTCAGATGAATTATTTACCAGTTTTTCAGATGAAACAAATATGGGTGGGCTGGTTAAGATGTTGGATGGCAGAACTCAAAAAGATTTCAGTAGGCTAGAAGGATAGGCTGAGCATAGCTAGAATTTGCTCTTTCATTACCTCTGCCTCCTAAAACCCCTCGCTTTCTTCAAAGCTCAGACCAGGTCAAAAAGCATTTCCCAATTTCTCCAGTTGCTAGTGCTCCAAGAAAATTACTACATTTTTAGTCAGTATGATTTTATATTTGTTTATATGTGTATCTAAAAAAGAATTGAAGTTCCTTGAGGGCAGGGAATGTGATTTTTTTTTGGGGGGGTTATATTCCTAATATTTAGCAAAGTACTTGGCATATTGTAGGCACTTAATAAATGCTTTTTGAATGAATGGATGAAAGACACTGAAATTTAATAAGTACACATGCAAAGTCTTGGACTTGGTATAAAAAAAACTTTATAAGTAAAAAGTAGCAGAAGCATAGCTAAATAATAGTTATGGGGAAAATAATCTCTGCATTTTAGCAGACTCTGAGTTCAACAACAAGTCACTGACACGTCATGTTAGTCAAAAAAAAAAAAAGCTTTTGTGACCAGAGGCTGCATTGCAAAAAGGAAAAAGGATTTTATAATCCCACTATATTTTGCCCTGCTCAAGAAACATTTGGGTGTAGATTGACAAACTAAAAAGCATAAAGAAATAAAAAGGTGATCAAAGGAGGGAGAAAAGTAAAGATCAGGTCATATGAGGATTGGTAGATGGTGCTGGTGGGTTATTAAACTAGAGAAGATAAGTCTTAGGGATGGCTTGTCTTCAAGCACTTGAAGGATTGTTATGTGTAAGAGGGATTATACTTGTTCTACGCAGAATATATAGAAATAAATCCAACAAAGGAGGGCACTAGTACATATGTGGGATATGTGAAAGGTCTTCTTCAGAAGGAGGAACATGAGCTAGGTGTTGAGAGGAAGTCAGGGCAACTAAGAGACAAACATTCCAGGTGTCAGTAGCAACCAGGGCAAAATCATGGAGAAGCATACTAGATATAACAATTAGGCCAGCATGGCTGGATTACAGAGTATGTGGAAAAGAGTAAGTGTAAGAAGACTAGAAGGATAAGAAAGGATAAAGTTGTGAAGATCTATAAATGCTAAGTGAGTTAATATTTGATTTTTGTAGAAACAGAGAGCCACTCTAGCTCAGTAAGAGGGGTGAGGGGTAGGATGACATGGGTACACCTATGATTTGGAAAAATCACCTTGGCAGTCGAGCAGAGGGAATGGAGGAGGGAAAGACAGGGCAAAAGACTAGTCAGAAGGCCACTGCATTAATTCAGGTGAGTTGTGATGAGGTCCTGACCTAGGATGATTGCTTGCTAATAAGGAAGAAGGAATAAAAGATAGATGTTGTGATTCTAGAAATGAAGAGATTTGGAAATGGATTGGATATGGAGCATGAGTGAGGCTGATTGGGAAAATGGTACTGCTCTTGACAGTAATGGGCATATTGGAAAGAAAGGAAGGCTTGGGGCAAAAGACAATTGTATTTTAGACATCTTGAGTTTGAGTTGAGTTTGAGAACATCTAGTTCAAGATGTTCAAAAGGTGGGGTAGCTAGGTGGTGCAGTGGTAGAGCATTGGCCCTGGAGTCAGGAGGACCTGAGCTCAAATCCAGCCTCAGACACATAACACTCATTAGTTGTATGACTCTGGGAAAGTCACTTAACCCCAACTGCCCTCACAAAAAAAAAAAAAGATGTTCAAAAGGCTAGGGATATAGTACTGGATTACAGGAGAACACTTAGGGACACCCATATTCATAAATTATATATTATTAAAGTTAGAATATATATTCATATGAGTCATTTACATTAGAGATAATGACAACTCACAGGCACTGATGAGATTACCAAGGTGAGATAAAATAGACAGAAAGGGGGAAGACCATTCAGGACAGAATCTTTGGGGATACCCATAGTTAATGGAAGTGGCATGAACATCCAGCAAAGAAGAATGAAAAAAGGCAGTCACATAGGCAGGAGGAGAATCAGGGAAAACAACGTTACAAAAACCTGGAGAGAAGAGAAGATTCAGGAGAAGAAGGGGATTAGCTATGTAAGAGACCACAGAGATGTCAAGAAGGATAAGGGTCAAGAAAAGACTAATAAATTTGGCAACAAAGTCAGGTGACTTTGGAGAGGGAAATTTTAGTTTAACGAGAGGTCAGAAGCCAGATTGCATAGGATTAAGAGAGAACAAAAGGAAAGGATGTGTTGGCATGTAGTGTAGATGGTTTTTTCAAGGAGATTATCCAAGATGGGGAACAGAAATAACAGATGATGGCTAGTGGAGATGTAAGAATCATTAGGTTTTTGGTTTTGGTGTTTTTTTGTTTTTGAGAGGCATGCACATGTAGGGCATGGACATTTGTAGGCAGCAGGGAAGGAGCCAGCAGATAGGGAGAGATTGAAAATTAGTCCAGGAGCAGGGATGATAGAGGTTACAATCTGATAGAGAAGTGATCTGAAGAGAGGAAGGTAGAGGTGATGGCTTTTTCAAAAAGAAGGGCCATCTCTTCATACAAGACGGGAGTAGAGGACAGTATACTGGGTAAAGCTGTCTGAGAAATGTGAGAAAGGGAGAACAGGAAGTTCCCTGGGAATGGCCTCAATTTTTCCAATGAAACATGATATCAGGTCCTCAGCAGGAAAGATTGGCTGAAGAGGCATGCTGAAAGTCTTAAAGAGATATGAGATTTGGAAGATGGGTAGTACAGCTACAATTATCTCCCTTTCTCAGGAAAAAAAGAAGGTTCTGAGTTAAGGGGGATTCAGAGGTGGGATTCAAATCTAGGTCATCTTCTGATTCTAAGCTCAATATTTTTCACTATTCAGTGCTGCTTCCCTTATCATAGCAGCATAAATGCACTCTATTTTGACAAGAAGGGGGGTTTACTGCATTAATCAGAAAGCAAAAAATATTTATAGCTGACTTTACACATAAATGAGTGCTTTTAAAATATTTTTTTTTCCTGTAAAATAAACTAAAAATCTTTGTAATCATGTTTTCATTTTTCATTGGGTTGGAAAACTTTATTTTTTACAAGCTGCTCAAAGATAAACCACAGTCCCATCTCATTTGAATAATCATAAATTCTGATTTAGTGGCATCCTAATTAATGATGTTTTACTGTAATACAGGATTTACTGATCTGGCAATAGAGCTTGTCCACAGATCTTGACAGTTATGATTAGTATCTTTTAACCTAAAAGAACTGTCTAAAAACAGTCCATTGTCAGTTTCAAAGTGTTTACTGGCCCTAAGTAAGAAAGTACCAAAGTTAGCATTCTTGTAAAAATAAAAGCTGTAAGACATCTTATGGGGCTTCCAAATTATGCTAGGGAGAATAAAATCAAGCTCTGGATTAACTCCATTGTTGGGGCTATAATAGGGCAGCAAGGTGGCATGGTGAATAGAGTGCTGAGCCAGTGAGGTTCATCTTCCTGAGTTCAAATCTAGCCTCAGACACCTACTAGCTATGTTACCCTACGAAGGTCATTTAACCATGTTTGCCTCAGTTTCCTCATCTGTAAAATGAACTGGAGAAGGAAATGGCAAATGACGTCAATATCTTTGCCAAGAAAACCCCAAATGGGGTCATGAAGTATTGGGCACCACTAAAAAACCGAAGCATTATTTATCCCATCTGAGTGATCATTCTGAAGAAAGTCACCATCTAGACTTAAATAACTTGCATAAATGTGCTTTGAACTTGTTTGAACCTCTCTATTCTATGAAATTGTGGAGTACAAAAAATGATGGCAATGCAAGAGAAAATGGGATAATAAAACAACAGACAACCTTTCTAGAAAGGAAGTTAAATGGGAAACAGATCAGAAAATGCACTACTTTATCTTTTAAGTAAAAGCTTAAATAGATCACTGATATTGAATTTAAAGTGCACTGCATATGCTGTTCAAATCAAACAAACATCTTTTCTGGGTATTTCAAAGACTTGGAGTTGATAAGCAACACCTCTTGAGATGAAGCAGAATATTTAATTATGTCACCCAAATGTAGCTCTCCAAAGGGAGAAATGAAGACAGTCAATAGGTCCACAGTAAAATTAGTATGCCTAATAATTTTAATTTAGTGGAATAAATTTCAATATCATTATGGTACTTCTTGGCTCTCATAACATTTCCACTAAGAATATGAAATAGAAAGGTTTTGTCAAAAAAGAAAATTTTCCAAAGTCATGACTTTAACACATTAAATTTCAGGGAATTAGTGATGACAGAATTGGATTTTTTAAGAGCTGTAAAGGCTCTTAGAAATCTCCTAATTCAAACCCATTTTTTGATAGATGATGGAACTAAGGACCAAGAAAGGTTATGCTGAGAGCTCCTTGAAAGTAGGGGTAGTCTTTTGCCTTTCTTTGCATTTCTGACACTTAGAACAATGCCTGGCAGAGAGTTGGGGCTTAATAAATATTTAATAACTCAATGACAACTTGCTCAAGGTTAACACAAATAATAACTGTCACAATTGGGATTAAAATCCAGGTATTCTGCCTCCAAAATCCAACTTAGGGGCTCTTTCTCCTATATTGAGCTTCCTTCTAAGTACTGGAGCACTTAAGCAGAAAGTTTTGGAGAAGATGTGATCCAAATACAAAAATACTGGTGATATTATAGAGATGTTATAGAGTTGTTTTCACACAAAATTAAAATAATTAATTAAAATAAGATACAGAATGTCTTGACTAAGACTAATGTCTTTAATACTGATTGACCAAATGAATGACTTTAAATTCACAAAAGTGTTTGAATGCTCCATCTAAGATGTAATGCAAACAATAGTAGAAAAAAAAATCTGAATGTGAAAAAAATCATGAAATCATTTTAGCCCCTAAGATGATGAGTTTAACTAATTTCAGGGTGGATGTGGTCTAGCAATCCCACTATTTCTTTCTCTCCCTTCTACAGAAATCTACCATATCCCCAAAATGCTCAAAATGAAACAAAACACTTCTTCTCAAGTTCAAGTCCCTGCATGGGCTGGCTGATGGACCTTTCATGTTATGAGAACTGGAGGAAAGAAATTTCTAGTTTTAGGCTAGAAATTCCAGTTGGAGGTCTAGTTTGTATAGAAAGGAAGGAATCCTCAGCTTGAAACTAAAGTTAAAAAATGGAGCATGAAATCAAGCTGGAGAAGATAAGAAAATTAAGTTTTGAGTAAAGAGACTGAGGCCAGAAGTCAGGGGTCCAAGGCAGTGAGCAGGTATAAGACCAGGGAAGGTTAATATTTAAAAATCAGTGGTCAGTATCTTAGAGTTTAAACCCAGCCACAGGTGTAGTCAGAGTATATGGAGAGGTGAGAATAGGGTCGCTCAAGCATGAGATAACAGGAAAAGATGAAATTCAGCCTAGGAAATTGTAAATAGGTCCTCAATAGCAAAAATAGAGAGTTTACATAGAGAGTTGTAAATATACTTGAGTATATTTGGTCTGGATTTTTATTAAGAATTTTGGCATGTGGAGTCTCTTGATCCCCTGGCCAAGGAAATATTACACGTTTAAGCTGGCAGGTTTGGTAGTGGTGGTAGGTGGTGGTGGGGAGTCCATGTCAATGTTGAACTAGAGAGAGATGAGCTGGAAAGAGAGGAGGCAGAACTTTCCCACTCCGGTGGCAAGACAAGCAATAGCAGTAGAACTGGAGATAGAAGAGTGAGAGGATACTAGACATGGCCAGGCTCTACTAATCTTTGTTCACTAGACACAGAACAGTAACCAGAGTGTGAGGTAAGCCAAAGAGTTAAGAAACACTCCCCCAGCAGTAAAATCCAGGTGAAAGACAGATTTAATCTCAAACTTCTTGCTGCTTTCACTCTGTTGTTTTTTTTTAACTGTTGCGATGGTATTTTTTCCTTTTAGACTGATTCCTTTAGATAAAGAATTTGTTCTCAATTATCTTATGAATATTGTTGTTTCAGGGGAGGGGGGCAGGAGAGGAGCAGTAGATGTGCTTAGGTTGTTTAGCTCACTCAGCATAAATAGCTGGGACCTCCCATTCTGATCTGGTGATTAAAATGCCACCTGGGAGGCACAGCTAGTCGATATTGATTTGATTTTACTTTTATTAACCACTTGCTAAATCACATAATAGGTTGAGCACATCAAAATGGAGTCTGGGGTTATCTTTGCTCCCTAGATAGAGTGTGTTGTGGAATCCCAAGTTAGCACCTAAATGTCTAAAGCTAAGCACTCTCTCTCCCTCCTTCTTCAGAGAATAAGACAGAGTTGGGGAGGGGAGATCAAGGAGACTAGAAGAGTAAGTCCTATCCTAAGCCAATCCTGTTAGGCAGAGACAGGGTAGTCTATGATGACTTTAACTCTATCCCTTTGTGTTTGGAAGCAAAGAATAAGGAGAGCATAGACAGCTGCCCACCTCAGTGACACCTAATGTTTATAGATAAACCACTGGGGATAATAATATTTGTACCACCTGCTTCACAGGGATGTTACAAGATAAGTGCTTTGTTAGCAAACTTCTGTGTTAGACCTCTTCCTCCTTTGCACCCTTTGCATTTTGTTGTAGTCACTGAAACCTAGCCCCCTTTCCCATCCCCCAAGATATTATCTCTTTGGTCACCCTCTACTAGTGAATGCTCCTCTCATGACAACTTCCCAGGGAGAGGAGTAGCACTTGTCTTTCCTCCTCATTACCATTTCCAGATCTTCCATCTTCAACAATCCCTCAGTAAGTTGTCCTTTTAGTTATACTCTATCAAGATCTATTATCTGATCCATATCCCGGGAATAGTAATCTACGACAACACAGACTATTATCCTCTTTTCTTTCTCAAATAATTCAGTATCTGGCTCACAGATCAAAAACCCTGCCCTTGTACTTGGGGCATCAATGAGCATGCTGACATCCCCTCAGAAAGTCAGGCCTCCAAGTTCATGAACGCTTTCTATTCCCACAACTCTCTCCATTATAATCAAGCTGTATAAAAGAATAGGCATGCCCTTGAACTCATGGAACACTCAGAAGTGTTCCATGTTCATAGTCTCAAACTAAAGTTCCTTTACCTGACCTTATATTCTTGTGTTTCCATCTTTCAATATGCCTCATCCCATCTAAACCTATTCTTTCTTGTCACTTCAACCACCCTTCAACCTACCTCTCTTTGATTTCCTAGTGTATTACCCTGGCTGCACTTTCATTACTTCAAAATTTTGGCTAACCCATTCAATTTTATACTGTGCTCTATCCTTTAATCCCTTGTCCTCTTCATCAGTCTAAACTGTCTAAACACCCCAAAATATGGTCCTCACCATCTTGCCTTTTCTTTTCCTATTTATAACTTGACGTAGACTCACAAATATGCTGACTGGGCCCCATACAAATTTATGTTACCTAATTTCATCTAGTGATTCTTTTGCTTTTCCTTGATTAACTCTTTTGCATTCTCTATGGTATCTGCTTCAAACTTTCTTTTGTCTCCTGAAGTCATAGAATATAAGAATACCAGAATAGAATATAAGATTCTTGAGGGCAGGAACTATTTGACGTTTGCCTTTGTATCAATAGCCCTTAACAGAGTGGCACATACTAAGGGATTAATAAATGCTTATTGATTCACCATACCATCCACTTCTCTCAGTATCCCCTCATTTTATTCCCTAAATCAGCTCCATCTGTGAGTAGCTCCTTTTTTCTGTACCTTTGTACCTCACATTCCTTAACATCTTCTAGGTTTAGAGCTGTGAGGGGCATAAAAGGTCATCTAGTTCAACACTCTTCCTTTTACAGATAAGTAAGGTAAGGCAGAGAAGTGCAATGACTTCCTCCAGGTCAAACAGCTAGTAAATGCCAGAGCTAAGATTTGCATCCAAGGTCTTACGATTCCAAAGCTAGGACAACTGTCACCATTGCATGTTGCTTATTTCAGAGGAATAGGTAGTCTTTTCTCCTGTACCCTTGATCTTATCCCCTTTTGCTCCTCTAAGTTAGACCCTACAACATACATAGCACCATGTTAAGTTAAAAATCATTCCTTTGCCTTGGCAGATTTTTTCTTTCCAAACATATATATAGGCACCAAAAATAATTTTTGTTTTTGCAACTGCCAATTGAGTTTGATTTGGTGCTCCCAAGGTGAAATAACTTCATATTCTCTTTTATGATGTCAAAAATCAATCAGTGTCTCAAAGATATTTAGTATTCTATTTTTGTTTCTAGACAAAAAAAAATGCTTAATGACAAACATGGATTAGTTAAAATATTTAAATGAACACCTAGAATAAATGCATATAATGTAAAGAACTCACGCTTTTAAAATGCTAAGATATGCCCACTTCATCTTGATTGTCTGTAAAGATCTATCATTAATATGAATTATCATGACAGTAATTATACCTTTTCAGTATTCCTTTGAAAGGGAATTATTCTTTCACTCCAAAGTACTGTAACTATTACTACCTTAATCCTAAGATCTACAAGATGGTGGTAGTCAATAGTGTAGCTTTTCAGTAAATATTATATGTACCACAGATATAGGTAGCGTGATCCAAGTTGTGGTGCTAGCTGAGCCTCTAAGCTATGTGACATTAAATAAAAGAATTTATTTTCTCCACTTCATTTTCCACATCTATCAAATAGGTATAGCAACACTTCCTCTACCTGTAAGAATGAAATGAGCTAAGAGATGGAAAAGTGTTTTACAGAATCATGGAAATTGAGATCTGAAGGGACTTCAGTGGCCTAAGTCTAAGTCATACACAAAAGAAATGGACACCGTAATGTACTATGCACTAATGCACAAATGACTATCATTCTGGCCTCTGCTTGAAGACTTACAAGGAGGAGAAATCAACCACCTCTCGAGGCAGTCCATTTCACTATTTGACAGATTTAATCATTGTTGTCGTTATTCAGTCTTTTTTCATTAGTGACTGATTCAGTGACTTCAATAGGGTTTTCTTGGCAAAGATATTGAAGTGGTTTATCATTTCCTTCTCCAGCTCTTTTTTCACAGATGAGTAAACTGAGGAAAACAGGATTAAGTGATTTGCCCAGAGTCACACAGCTAGTAAGTATCTGAGGTTGGATTTGAACTCAGGTCCTCCTGACTCTAAATCCAGCATTCTATTCACTGCACCAGCTAGCTGGCCCAATCTAATCGTTAGGAAAGTATTGAATTCATTTAATATTATTATAAAATGACAAGGCTAACCAATAGCCCCTGCCACGGTTAAGGTTTTTAAACTTCTAATCCTAATGCCAGTTCTGTCTTAGCCTCATTGTGTATCACTGAAAACACCATGAGTTTAACTCTCTACAAGTTTGACCATTTCTTGATTCTTTCACAGAAGCAAAAATTAAACTGCATATAACTCTCATTTTGAGTCTCCCTCCCTCACAATTCCAAGAACATTCTACATAAAAAAATTACAAATTCAGCCGAATGACAATAGGAATCAAATTCTTACCCTGATTCAGGAAAATATGGAGATAACAATGGGTTCCATTTCTGTCTCTTCTGAGGTACTAAAAGTGGTCCTTAGTATTTCCACATGGAAAATCCTCAAAATCACCTCGAATGTGTTCTTTGGCTGTGTAGCTCAAACTAACTAAGCCACACTTTCCTCATTTGTAAAATGAAGAGACTAAAGATCTCTAAGGTTCCAAATCCCATGATACTCTGATTCTGAATGAATAAATCTAGAACTTGCTGGTATCTTTCTTTACAGATTACCATGTAACATGTTGGATATACAAATGAGAAACTGTCAAATTTCTACTATTTTCAGTTATGACACGTATGAAATAAGAACAATAAATACCTTGACTTGTAGATATTAGTATTAATAGGTATTAGTCATTAATTCTTAGGATACTTTTGAAAACAGATTTTATTAAAATATAAAAAATTACAAAATTAAATGTTTATCCAGCTGTTCATCAATCACGAGTTTTTCTTTTTTTAAAAAGCATTCAACATAAATGGTCACCATGCCTACTACAAACATATTAGGGCTATGATACAAACAGCAAAGATCTTGTCTCACCATTAGCAGTTTTACTCCTTTGAAATCCACAAACATTCGCCATTAGTGGGTTTTTAAATTTAATTTGGGTCAGAACTACACTATTCATATTTGTTGGCTTCCACTGATATCTAATTCTGCCTATTTGAATTTGTTTATTGCATACTGCCTTGTGTATTTTTTTCATTCCCTAAATATGAATGATGAATACAAATTGAATTTGACAAATGTATAACTCATGAATTTTGCTGATCTTAGAAACATGCTTATCTTAGGTCATGTTCTCAGGTAAAGCATACGTATTTTATAACTTTTCAAGATATGTATGTGTGTATATGTATCTCACATCATTATAAATAAGAAATTATTTCCAGGGTAACAAGAGTAAAATACTGTACCCCTGATAGAAAAATTACTGAGATGGCAAAAGCTTTAGATCACAATGGATGAAAGTTTACTATTCCCAGGGTAGTATTTTATATAGACATTGCTGAATAAAATGGTCATTAGTTGTTTTATTACCCTGATCTATCTATTTTTTTAAAATAAAAATGGTGTAAATCATTAAGCTATTTTTAATGTGAAGGGCAATTCCTCACCTCAGGTGAGAACCTCTTTGGCAAACAGCTACATTTTTGCTACTGATTGTTTGGACAAATCCTTCTGGTTTAATGTAAAAAAATACAATTACCAGCTCACATTTGGCCTATAATTCTTTCATGCTTAGCATCTCATTTCTTATGCAACAAATACAGAAAGGGCAGAATGCAGTTACACTAGAGAATATGGAGCAGCCAGGAAAGGCTTTTATTTCTTCCAGGGAAATCTTTAGGGGCATTGTTTTTTATAGTAATAATAAGCTTAGAATTTGTCTAAACCACAATCCAATATATATTACCTAATATTTAACAATGTAACCTAAATCATCATTATTTGTTCAAAATAATATATAAACGGTCTGATTATTATTGAGGTACATTGATGAGCTAATAATTGAAATATGACTTTGAAAATCTTGCATAGTTCCCCATTGTTGAAAGGGATCTCTGGGCAGTCATCTGACCCAACACACACATTAAATAGGAATCACTTTTAGACATTCCCAACAAATGGTCATTAAACCTCTACCAGGACAATACCAGAGAGAGAATTCTTTGACTCAAGGCATAGCCAATTACCATCTTGGCCAGCAATCCTTTATATGAAGGGTTTCATTACATCAAACTAAAACCTGCCTCTTTGCCCTTTGCTGATTCTTCTTTTGTCCTTGAGGGCCATGCAAAGCATATCCAAATCTTTTTCTACTTGGCAGTGCTTCAGCTAATAAAAACAGTTACGAGGAACCACTAAGTCTACTCTTATCTAGCATAAACATGGCTTGTTCTTTCAACTAACCCTCATACCACACGGTTTTAAGTTCCCTTAATATCCTAGTCATGAATGAATGAATACAGAAGTATTCAGCCCATCTTGCTCATGTCCTTCCTAAAATCTGACATCCAAAACTAAATACAATACTTTGATGTGGTCTGACCAGGGCGTAGCACACTAAAATTACCACTTCTTTAGGTGTGGACACTGATGCAATCATAACCGTAAGGTTGCATTAAGATTTTATGTGACCATGTCATACTTCTGTCTCATACTGATTCTGCAGTTCAATAAAACTGCCAGATTATTTTTTAAAATATATTTTATTTATTTCATCAGTTATTTCACAATTACATGTAAAAAATTTTTAACAATCATTTAAAAAATTTTGAGTACTAAATTCTCTCTGTGCCTCTGGCACCTCCCTGTTCCTTGAAAAGGCAAGCAGTTTGATATTGATTATACATGTGTAGTCATGCTAAAATTATTTCCATATCAGCCATGTTGCAAAAAAAATACATACAAAAATAAAATAAGAAAAATAAAGTAACAAAAAGGTATGCTTCAATCTGCATTCAGATTTCATCAGTTCTCTTTTTGGGAGAGGATAGCATTTTTTTATTCCAGGTACTTTGGAATTGTTTTGAATCACACTTTTGATCAAAGTAGCTAAGTCTTTCAGAGTTAATCATCCTTTCACAGTTAATAATCACAGTTAATTGTTATTGTGAACAGTGTTCCCCTGGTTTTGCTCACTTCACTTTGTGTCAGTTCATATAAATCTTCCCAGGTTTTTCTGAAACCATTCTGTTCATTTTTTATAGCACAATACTATTCCACCACAACCATATACCACCATTTGTTCAGCCATTCCCAACTGATGGGCATCCCTCAATTTCTAATCATTTTCCACAACAAAAAGAGCTGCTATAAATATTTTTGTACAAGTATGTCCTTTTCCCTTTTCTTTGATCTCTTTGGGATACAGACCAAATAGTGGTATTGCTGGGTCAAACAATGTGCAGACTTTTATAGCATTTTAGGCAAATTCCAAATTGTTCTCCAGAATAGTTGGACTAGTTCATAACTCTACCATCAGAACATTAGTGTCCCCATTTTCACATCCCCTCCAGCACTTGTCATTTTCCTTTTCTGTTATATTAGACAATCTGACATGTGTGAGGTGGTACCTCATAGTTGTTTAATTTGCATTTCTCTAATCAGTAATGATTTAGAACATTAATCCATGTGACTATTGATAGCTTTGGTTTCTTCTTCTGAAAACTGCCGGTTCAGATCCTTTGACCAGTTATCAACTAGGGAACGGCTCTTAATTTTATAAATTTGGCTCAGTTTCCCATATAACTGAAAATTAAGCCTTTATCAGAGAAATGTGCTATAAATCTTTTCCCCAGTTTCTTGTTTCCCTTTTAATTTTGGCTACATTAGTTTTGCTTGTGCAAAAGTGTTTCAATTTCACATAACCAAATTTATCTCTTATTTGGTCATAAACTGTTCCCTTAGCCATATATCTGACAGGTACATTTTTACATGCTCCTCCAATTTATTTTGATATCATCCTTTATGTCAAAATCATTTAACCATTTTGACTTTATGTTAGTACATTCTGTGAGATGTTGGTCTATGCCTGGTTTCTGTCCAATTGCTTTTTTGTCAAACAGCAACTTCTTGTACCAAAAGCCTGAATCTTTGGGATCAAACACTAAATTACTATGGTCATTTACTCTGGTGTATTGTGTTCCATTGGCTACTTGAAGTGTTTTCTCTGTGACCTAGGAACTCTGGAATTTTGCTGTAAAATTTCTAGGAGTTTTCATTTTGGGTGGTGATGGGTGTATTCTTTCCATTTCTGTTTTACCCTCTGGTTCTAGGATTTGGAAGCAGTTTTCTTTGATAATTTCTTGAACTATGATATCTGTGCTCTTTCTTTGATCATGACTTTCAGGTAGTCCAATCATTCTTAAATTATCTCTGCTTGATCTATTTTCCAGGTCAGTTTTTTTCTGATGAGACATTTTGAATTTTCTTCTATTTTTTTCATTCTTCTGACTTTGTTTTATTATTTCTTGAAGTTTCATGGAGTCATAGCTTCTATTTCCTCAAATCTAAATTTTAAGGACTTGTTTTTTCTGTGAGCTTCTGTACCCTTTTCTTCAGTATTTTTTGTGCCTCTTTTACCAAACTGTTGGTTGTCTTTTCATAATTCTTTTGCTTTCATTTCTTTAACTTTCCATCTACTACTCTTATTTGATTTTAAAACTAAATTTTTAGCTCTTCTAAGAATTCTTATTGGGCTTGTGTCTGATTCACATTTTTTTTTCCTTTGATGATTTTCTTGTACCTGTTTGACTTCATTGTTTTCTGAGTTTGTGCCTTGATCTTCTCTGTCACCACAGTACCTTTTTGTGATGAAGTTCTTTTGTTGTTGTTTGCTCATTTTCCACCCTATTTCTTGACTTTCAAATTTATATTAAAGTTGGGTTCTGTTAATGTTGTTAGGGGGAGGGGCATTGTCTCAGGCTTTTACCACAGTCCTGTTTTTAGACCAATTCTTGGGGTTCAGTGCTTCCCAAGTGGTTTGATCTGGGGAGAGGTATGGTCACTCCTCTCCTGGTCTGTACTCTGGTTCTTACACAGGAAGGGCCCCTAATCCCTCAAGACCGCAACTGCTACTGTTTCTCAGGGTCCCTTGATGCCTTCAGACTAGAAGTGATACTGTTTGTCAGGGCACCTGATCCCCTGTGACCAAAAGAGATACTGTCCTTAAGGATTTCTGCTCCCTCTTGATTGAAAGTGCTTGCCTCCACACTTGAACTATGACCAAGAAGTAGGTATAGGCAATGGATTTGCAAACAGCATTTAGTCCTGCATCTGGTGCTAGCACAAGGGTTCCCTGTCATCACTTTCTGACCAGTTGCTAGGTCCTCTTACTGCTCTGCCTTGAGAGCTCCTAAAGCTGCAGCTGCTTCTATCACCACTACCCAGTACTAGCACTGGTCATTCCATGTGGATACATCATAGATCCTTCCTGCTGACCTCTTAAGTTGTCTTAGGCTGGAAGAATATCTCACTGTGGCTTTTTGTTGGCTCTGACCCTCCAGAATTGAGGAGTTATTTTAAAGTTATTTGGAAGGTAATGTGAGAGAGCTTAGCTGAGTACTTTCTCTACTCTGTCATCTTGACTCTGCTCCCCCAGAAGTTCTCTTCCAGGTTATTTTCATGGGTAGTATTGTCTAGGAATTCCTCCCTCATTTTATCCCTGTGCAGGTAAATTTTTAAACCTAATTATCCCAATAAGTTTATTCTTATTTGGTTTAGCACATCATTTTAGACTGCTGAGATCTTTTTGGTTCCCATCTCTGTCATCCAATATGTTATCCATTCTTTGTATCATCTGTCAATTTGATAAGGATGCTATCTAAGCCTGATTTTAAAAAAAAGACTGAATGTGACAAGGCTAAGGGCAGTTTCCATCAAAGACTTCCCTCCATATTGACATGGATAAACTAACAGTCCTCTGGGTCTTCCCATTCAACTAGTTCCAAAGTCATTTAGAAACTATTATGTTGTCCTTATTTCTTCATCTTAACTATAAATAAAACATGAGAAATTCTGTCAATGCTATATTCACAACATTCTCCTAATCTACTGAGGATACAAAGACAAAAATGAAAGTACCTTTTCTCAAGGGCTTAAATTAAAGTCTACTGGAAGGAAATAGCCCATCTCCAGATAAGTGAATACAAAGTAAACAGAAAATACATAAAAAGTAACTTGAGGGGTAGCTAGGTGACTCAGTGGATAGAGCACGGGCCCTGAAGTCAGAAGGTCCTGAGTTCAAATCTGGCCTCACACAAAACACTTGACACTTACTAGCTGTGTGACCATGGGCAAGTCACAACTCCAACTGCCTAAAAAAAAAGTGACTTGAGAGCACTGACAACTTCATCATAAATGGAATCACCAAAGGCATTGTGTAGGCTCATTCAGCTGAACTTTTAAAAGAGAACTAGAGGTCCCAAGAGATGGAAGGGAAGAAAGATCAATCCAATCAGGAGGAACAGACTGTCTAAAGGCAAGAAGCTGGAACAATACAGTTCCTCATTTTGCCCACATCACCATAAATACACAACTGAGGTTCTTTTGCAGAGTTTGTACAATGGGTACCATGCATTGCATTACTCATATGTTAGCAGATCCTTTCTCCTAGGTTGATCACACAGCATTCTTAGTCACATCTTCCCCAGAAACACTTATGTCTCCATCTTACAGCTATGCCTACTGCTCTCGATGAGCAACTCTAAGTTTTGCAACATAAAATTCACTAGCCTTCTCTGTCTCCTAGAAAACCAGGGAGATTCTTTCCTAGGTGAATAGTTCTCCAGAGAATGTTAATTTTTTCAGCTCCTCTTGGTCAGCTCCTCTAACTTGCAGCCCATTCTATAATCATCCTTCTCAAGTGTCTACTTAGGAGAAGGGCTTAATAGGTGTTGATCTTCACTTCTTCCCCCCTCCATAAGTTTTGGGAATTCTCGGGGTGACAGCAAAGGGCAAAGGTCCCCCCAACCACCTTATTACTTCTATACCTTCAAGGTCCATCTTTCCTAATAGAAGGCTGAATTCTGAAATTCTTGAATGCAGGGATACTAGTGGAGGTGAAGCTAGATCGACCCACCTGAAATTCTCCTCTCACTAGGAAAGCTGGATTACAGGATAATGCTGCTCAGCACATCCCTGCTCCTTCAACTAGGTAGTTGTGAATCAGGCACCTCAGATATCCCTCCAGAAATCTGGAATTCAGGAGCTTCCATCATTTAGATGTTACAGTTTACTTTATCTACAGTTATGACATGGTTTAGAAGTCATATCATATGTTTTTGAGACTAAGGTCAGATACAACGGATCCAAGAACTTGCCCCTCACAGAAATTCTTCTTGATGAACTTACAATCACTTAAAGCAATCATTAACCACTTGTTTAACTTTTCATATACACATAAAATACCACTAATGTAAAATTTTACCAGTAGTATTTATCAAATATATATTGTAATTTATATCAAACTATAGTTTGAAGAATCTACCTCCTAACACTTTTGAAAATTCACAAATTTACCCATCCCCTCTCCTATGGCACCTCTCAAATTTGCCAAAGATGATTGCTAATGAGTAATCTCATCTACAATCTCATCTACTCATTCTTTCACTAACTGGGGAATGTAGTTTTTGTCCAGGTACAGTGATTTGAGCCCAACGAAGATGTTTCTGCAATATTAACACTTCCCTCTATGTCCCCAACAAATAAATGAATTTAAATTTATCTTTATATTTTAATTCACAAAATCTTCATTTATCTCCATCTCACTTCCTCCCAACATGAGAAAAAAAAGAGAAGCAGAAAAAAAAATCTTGTAACAAATATTCATAGTCAAGCAAAATAAATTCCTGCATTGATTATGTTTTAAAGTTCATTTATATGTTGGCTGTTTTGAACTTGGAATTTGTTTTCCCATAGAAATTATGCTGTAAGTTTTATTTAGGTTTCCAGGCAATCCACCCCTCCCCCTAAACCTACTTAATGGATAGTGTACTTAGAGTATAACATAAATGATACAATGTCAAAGAAACCTAAATACCATTTACAGCATTGCTTCTCTGAGAAGATATTCTAAGATTGAACTGTGGACAACAGAAATTCACATCCCACCTTATTCAGTGACAATGATTCTCTGACTCTAAAAGAAATATCAGGGCCTCCTGACTCAGGAGAAAGGAATTCTGAGAGTGGGCTAGGCAAGTAGGAAGGTAATCCTTGGATTAGAAATTTTAAAACTCCAAGTCAAATAGGAGAAGATATCTCTTCAAGTGAGTCACTTTAGACATTGCAAACGAGATGAGTAACTGTTGCCACCATGTTGGACAGAGGTATTTTCAAATTCCTCCCTGCCTTTTCACATGTCAAACATCTATAAGTAAGGGACTATTTGAATAACTTTTCTGGTTGCTATCCAATATTTAATGTTCTCTCTCATTAGATTTTTATTTTTAAATGTTTTCTTTGTGAGTAGTGACTCTTTTCTGAAACTTAGGAAGAATTGTCCCCTAATAAGAGAGAGCGCTAAGAAATCTACTATCTATAACAATCCTAACAGCCATACTATTCTCCCCAGTCAAAGGATTTTTAATGCTTTTGAGCCTTTGGCATTTTCCATATAGGGTGAAGTAATAATTTCACATTTTAATATCTTTCAATTTCACTATTGCTCTATTTTGTTTGCCTAATTTAACACTGCAATCTTTTTTTTTTTTGGTGTGCTGGAAGCTACTACTCTTTTCTATGACTTAATAATTTTATTTCTACTGCTTATTCCAAAATGATATAATAAGATTTAGCAGGTGCTACTTGTACACATTTCTGGTATATATGTGCTTTGTTACTTCCAAGGCCAGGGTTTTGATTTTTAAGTAGTGGAATCAGGATGACTGGTTGAGAACTAAGCGTATGTGTGTATGTGAATATGTAAGTGTATGTAAGGATCCTAAATCAGTCTGTATGCATTAGGAGATATTATGCATATAATGCAAGATATAAAGACCTGCACTTAGATCTTTGCTTTTTAACTAATTTTTTTACATAGACACATAAAAGTCCACTATTTAACATTAAAAATTAGTCAAATCAACAAGCATTTGTTAAATGCCTACTATTTGTCAAGCACTGTGCTTGACACTGTGCACTGAGGATACAAAGAAAAGGAAAAATAATTTCTGCTCACAGTCTAATCAAGGGAGACAACATGAAAACACGATGTACAGTTAAGATATTTACAGGATAAATTGGAGATAATCAATAGAGGAAGGGCTCTTCCCTCTATTAAGTATTAGGACAGATTGGGAAAATCTTCTTGCATAAGTTGGAATTTTAATTGAGAAGTCATAAAGGTATGACTGTGTCAAATGAATTTTGGAACTGATTTTTTTTCAAAGTCAAAATGAATGAAGGTTATGCAATACAGCAAGTGTATATTTATGTTATAGCTAAAGTTTGAAATGTGGGTAATTTCAACCTTAACCAGCTAATCTCGTGAATGAAAGTGACCTAGTTATTAATGTACTGAACTAATACAGGTATCATACACTTAAAAGTGCTAATAATGACAGCCCCTTAAATGAAGCTAATATAATTATAATAAAGATGCAAATTTATTATAAAGACTAGTTGCTTAATGTGAACTTGAAATATGGACATTAGTCACATCATTTATTTCTTGGCATATAATAAGAACTTTTATGTGTGTGTGTGAGGCATGGGGTTAAGTGACTTGGCCAGAGTCACACAGCTATTAAGTGTTACGTGTCTGAGGCTGAATTTGAACTCAGGTCCTCCTGACTCCAGGGCCAGTGCTTTATCCACTATGCCACCTAGCTGCTCCATATAAGAACTTCAAAAGGCTTGTGGACTGACTGACTGACTGATTGTATACACATCTCTGCAGTGAAAATAACAACATTTTCCATTGAGAGATGAAAACGTAATGCAATCTTATTTTTAAAACACTTGAAATCTGTGAATCCTGCAGACATAATAAGAAAATGTATGCATAATGAAGACACTTTGTGTAAATAAAGATTAATTTAGATATCATTAATTATCATCATCATATAATAATATTAAACAGAGTAGCGATATCTATCTTTCAAATGTTTTTGGCTTCCTGAGTGCTATATAAATTTTAAGATATATAGTTCAGTAACAGTCATAGTTACTGCTTCTGGAAAATGGTAATATATGAAAAAAATTTCAATTTTAAAAGTAGCAAAGTTATATAGTTCAACAAGAAAGGCTACACAGAAAATGATGGTGCCCCATTTCAAAAAGGTCCCTGTAAATGCAATGTTGACTTTAAAGGAGATTTATTTTGTGTTACTACCTTACATTTATGTTGTGTTAGTGAAATAGCAAAGAAAGGAAGTGGGGGGAAAATGTTCACTGCATGTCAATATGCTAAACATTATAGGAGGTGTGTAAATGGATTAGGATCCTTCGACGAATCTATCAAGCACAGCAATACGTAATAAATCAAAGCAGAGAATGAGAATGTCACCATCATCACATTCCTTCCAGCTTCTTCTTGCTAAGAATGTCTTGTACCATTTCTCATTATTACTATCCAAGTTTTCCCGAGTGTGAATGTTGCTAATACGAAAATAAATTGAGTGCAGGAATTTGGTTAAGCCATGAATGTTTTAAATTGAAAACTTTTGTGAAAATGTTAAACTCAAGATCACTTTGAGTTTATATAACTGCTCACATCAGATTCAGAAAGTCTTTAAATAACAGTAACTGATTAACAATGATCTACACTCCAGAAACCATTCCCCAACAGGGAAGAGGTTAAATGGCTTGAACAAACAGTTTTACACAGAAAAAAATATTTCAAATAATTGGTACTCATAAATCAGACAATCCTGAGGTTTTGCCTCACACAAAGCTGACAAGAGAAGAGAATAGTAAATGTTGATGGAGTTATGGGAAAAGAAGCACACATTATTTTTAGGGAAGCTATGGATTAGTATAACCATTCTGAAAAAGAATTTGGAATTATTCAAAGAAGTGACTAAAATGACCCAGTGATCCTCTTGAAAGTCTAATACTCCAAGGAAATCACTGACAAAAAGAAAGTCAGTATATACACCAGAACATTTAGAGCAGCACTTTTTTTGTAGCAAAGGACTAAAAAAAAGTAGAGACCCACTAATTTGGGAACTGCTAAACAAATGGAAGCACATACATATAATGGCATGGTGCTGTGCTCTAAGAAATAACTAACATGAGCCATACAAAAAAAGCATGAGAAGAGTATACATGAGCTGATGCAAAATGAAGCATGTAGATCCAGGAAAACAATATATGCAATGACTAACTCAATTCAAATGTAAATAACAACCACAAAGCATTGGAAGATGGAGGTTGTGAAATTATAGAGGTCTTAGAGGAACTGAAGTCAAGAAAACTCAAGTTTAAACTGGTCTCAGACACATACTAGTTTTGTGAACCTGGTTAAGTCACTTAACTTCTCTTTTCTTCAGTTTTTTCATCTGTAAAATGAAGATAATAATAGCGCCTACCTTCCAGGGTTGAGGTGAGGCTCAAATGTGATAATTCTAAAGGCCTCAGCACAGTACTTGGTATATATTGGACTCTATATAAATGTTAGTTATTATTATTATTAATTATTATTATAATAACACACTTGGTCCCAAAGAGATATGAAGAAAGATTTTTTCATCCCTGCTTCTTTGCAGAGGTCCAGGTCCAAGGATGTAGAATTTTGCCTATAATATCAAATTGTTTTTCATGCATTGGCTAGTTTTATTCATTCCCCATACCCCTTCTTCTTCATCTTTTTTCTTTTAAATTCTTCATCAACAATAATAACAATAGCCAGCATTCACCTAACACTTTAAGATTTACAAATTGCTTTATGTATAATAGTTCATTTTATTCTCACAACAATCCTGGGAGGTAGATGCCATTCCCCATTTTACAAATGAGGAAACTTGGGTAGATAGACGTTAAGTGATTTGTCCAAAGTCATGCAGCTAGTAAGTATCTGAGGCAGCATTTGAACTCAGGTCTTCCTGAATTCATTTCTCTATCCATTGCATCTTATCTTAGCTGTTATCACTGAGAGAGACAGACAGACATAGAAAGAGAGAGGGGGGCAATGTGAAAACATATACTATACAACATCAATAAAATAACTACACAACACACAACAAAAATAATTATATCACATTAGTAGAATCTCTTTTAAAACACTGATCTATATTGATGCTATATTGTTGTAAACCATGGAACGATACATTCTTTAAAGAATTAAAGTTTCACTTCACCCAAAAGTCAACAACGAGATGTATAGTAGATATAAACTGCATAACTAAGTAGATATAAACCATAACTAAGTTCATGTGTTCTACTAGAAAACCATAAGTAGCACTAGGAAAATGGGGCTTTGCCTCAGTGTGCTCACATGGGTGTCATACTTCTTCTGAGAGGGGACCACCAACATAGCACCTTGTTTCATGGTTCTCCAGCAGTACAAAGTGCAGCCACCCCCAGCCATTATCTATAGAATTCATCATGACATTCCTCTTTCAAAGCCTGCCATTACTTCTGCTCCCTCTGGAGTAAGGACCAGGGCCTCTGGGCAATGCTTTGGCTCCTACCAGTGAGGTTGAACTAATGGTCACAATTGTGGCTGCTTTTGGCTCTATTTCAGTTCAAGAGGTCAAGTAAAAGTCCCCCTCTCCCCACCCCCACCCCCCATTAAATGGATTCCTTGTAGAGGATTTATGGGGAAATATATATGAGAGTCTCATGCAATAAGAAGGTATGCATGTATTGTTATTTATTCTGTTGGAGTAGATTACCCAAGTCAACAAAATCACAGACCCACTGAAGTATGATTTTTCAGATATTACTTTTAACTTAAAGTGGCCTGCAGGTTAACTCTGTCCCAGAAATACTGATAGAAGCCTATTTCTCCTATTCCACCATCATGCCACTAACCTAATGGCCCTTCTAGTCTCTCCCCACCAGGAGAAAAGGTGTCTTATTTAGGGACATACTGCTGCCAGATTAATTTTCTCAATTCATTGCTTTGAACCCATCATTCTACTGGTCAAATAATTCAGTGTTTCCACAATGCTCAGTAGTGTTCTATGCCCTCCATAATTTGGTTCCAACCTAATTTTTCCATCTTAGATAGCACAATTCCTCATCACAAAAACTATACTTCAAACTGGACTACACAACATTTCACAGACACAACCTGGGCTTTAAAAAATCTTTTTTTATTTTACCCAATGCATTGCTTATGCCTGGAATACATTTGTTCTCGCTTATCCCCATCTCCACCTATTAAAAATCTTACCCATCCTTCAAGAAGCAAGTATCATCTCCTCCACAAAGTATTCAATGATTTTTCCTGTCAACAATGAGCTTTCCCTTCTCCAAATTCCCATATCGCGCTGTACCTCTCTTGTGTACTTAACAAGCTCTATTATAGTAATTCTGTGTATATCTAATTTACCTTCCGGAATACATTAATCTTCTCGATGGCAGAGAACACAAGACTGATGTTTTTATCTCTCCAAGCAGCCAGCACAACGTTTTGCATATACTAGGCACTCAAACATGTTCAAAGAATCTTATAATAAATACATAAGTTAATAAACTATTCAGAAAAGTTGGACTACAACTCAAATGACTGAAAAGGAAACCTATCAGGAATAATTCAGGGGCATTACTGAGAATACGGGAAAGAAATGTTCACAAAGTTGCATTAGATGAAAAAATTACTCATTTTGAGAGGCAATTAATTGAATTAGGAAAAGATTTCACTTAGCATTTGAATCTGCAAATAAGAAATGAACAAAAAAAATCTGCTGCATGAAACAAGTACTTGCACTTAAAACTTTTAGGGAGTAGATTGTCAGTATAATGACTAACAATGAGATACATAGCTTTGCTTTATAATTATTGTGCTTAGGCAGGGATATCGGTGCAGTATAATGTATTTTTTTTATACTTAAGTTGAATCCATAAGGAACATACTGTGCAGCAAAATAACCTAATACAACAAGGTCCTCCTAAATATGTAAATAGAAAAGGATGATTTCTAAAAGCCAGGAGATAAAATAAGATCTCAAAAGAATCTGTTAAATAAATAGAGCTTTATCAAGGTTAGTAGTTCTCTTCTCATTCAAGCCTCTGGGTTGATACAAATGTGCTTCTCACAGCACTTTATTCTCAATCTTGCTGAGATGAGCTTCCATTTTTTAGTCAAAAGGAAAACTAAATCAAACGCAGCATGAGCTGAATGCTCCCAATTTATTTCTCAAATATGAAATGTAAGCTCAAGAGGGGCAGCTATAGGGGAAATGCTATAGAGAGCCCCAGCCCTGCTTAAATGACAAATGACGGTGTCAAGACATTTGTTTTGTTCAATGCCACCTCGCCACAAAGGCGCTGATTTTCACTTAATCAGAAAGCCATCTGATTGCATTTTCATTTTGCAAAAAAAAAAAATTAATTGAAAAATATTGTCATCCCAGATGAAGGATTATTGAAAATAATGCAAAGCGGGGAAATGAGAGCAGGAGGAAGGCAATCAAAGGGCTAGGAAACAGCCCTGAAATTGGTTCTGGATTTTCAGTCAGTTATAGTTTAGGCTTGGTTCTGAGGGCCAGAAGAATGTATTTATAGGTTGTTCTCTAAAAGAAGAATTTGAGGTTTAATTTTAATTAGGTGCTTTCTTCCTAATCCCCATACCCTGTGATACAATGGCATTTTGCAAAAGCATATAATGCAAGAATGTTTTTGGTGCCATCCCAACAAACTGTATATGTTATTGCTTAGCTGTTCTAGTCATTTCCGACTCTTCATGACCCCATGTGGGGTTTTCTTGGCAAAGATACTGCAGTGATTTGCCATTCCCTTCTCCAAGCTCATTTTGCAGATGAGGAAATTGAGTCAAACAAGGTTAAGCAACTTGGCCAGTGTCACACAAAGTGTCTGAGGCCAGATTTGAACTCAGGAAGATGAGTCTTTCTGATTCTATGTCCAGTACTCTATCCACTACACCATCTAGTTGCCCCCAAACTATACGAGAGGATGATTTTTTTTTCTTTAATGACCTATATTCAGGTAACTTTATTTGACAGAAAACGTTTTTGGTTTATAGTATGTTAAAGTCATTGTTATTGGTCAGAACCACCTTTGCTCAAAAGAAAGAGCAATGATGGAAAAGGATTTTCACTTCTATTTCATTATTTATATAAAATGTGGTTTCTATAACATACTTTGATGATATCACCTGGACACCCCATAGATTAATTATTGAAACAGTACTAATGAGTTGCCTGTAAAGATATGCTCTGACAAGGCATCATCATTTTCAGGGATTTGTGGGAAACTTCAGAGATTTTTGTGACACAAAACGTCATATTTGTAAAATAAAAAATTATAACCTTCCTTTTGTATCAATACACACACAAGAAGATTTTTAATGGTAGAATACACTCATTATAAGAATTAGAATTTCTGTTTAGCTATTCTAATTTAATTTTCATCTGAATCTCAACAGATTTTTACTTCTTAATTTCTATTAGAAGATCAGACACACCAAAATCAAGACAACTTCTCCCTTTTCAGTCAAACTGACTCAGAAATGGAGAATTATTTCTCTCATTGACCTCTCACACCCAATTAGTGATCCAATCATATCAATGACTTTCATATCTGACCTTTCTTTCCACTGCCACTATTACCACTCTAATTCAGATCCCCTAACTTATCTACAAGACTCTAGGGTAACTCCAGTGCCTAGAACAGGGGCGGGGAAACTTTGGCCTTGAGGCCACACATGCCCCTCCGGGTCCTGACTGAAGTCAAAGGGCTGCACTTGATAACCTAGAGGGCCACAAGTGGCCTCGAGGCCACAGGTTCCTCACTTTTGGCCTAGAAGGTATTGCTTCCTCATCTCTTCCCCTAAGAAGCCTTTTCTTCCTCCAGGGCTCCGGTCAAATGTTGCTTCCTCAGAAATCTCCAGCTCCTCTACTCTCAACTCACAGTTATCAGTACTTTCTTCCTTCTCACGTAACGCTATTTGTTTCTCTGTGTAGATATTGTATCATCCTTCCCTGCACCCTGATCCAAGAGAAGGCTCTGAAAATCAATGTGACTTCATTTTGTCTTGGCAGCCTTTCTCTAATATATCCAACACACACCATGGTCAGACTGACCTTCCTAAAACATCCCTTTAATCTTCTCACTCCTCTGCTCAGAAGCCTTCAACTGTCCTTAACCTGGGGTGCATGGATATTTTTTACATGTGAACTTGAGTTCACATGTAAATATAGCTTTTCCCAACACAATTGGTTTTCTTTAACTCTAATATTTTCTTTTATGAATTTAAAAATACCATTCTGGAAAAGGGCAAATGAGTTTCAGCAGTTTGCCAGAGGCTGTTCATGACATCAAAAGGGGTTAAGAATTGCTCACCTACAGGAAAGGTTCAAGCTCAGCTTGATATTTTAAGTCTAACCCCTATCTAGCTTCCACCCTTACCTCCTGAATGTTCTACCAAGAGTACCCTTTCCACACACTCATTCATTTTTAAAGGCCTAGTTCTTCCTTCCAAGTAGCCATCTTCTCTGACAACCCCTAACAATCATAGTTTCTGACTCCTTTGCAATCCTACAGCTTAATATCTATATCATTCATGTTAGAGAGACAGTGTGGTTGAATACACAGAGTGCTATCTGTGGGGTTAGAAAGATATGGGTTCCAGACCTGCTTCTTACATTACTGTATGACCTTGGGCAACTTTATGAACCTTTCAATGTCTTCAAACAATTGACTAAAACTATAGTCATATATTTTCTTCTGAGCTATTCCGGTATGTGGAATTATAGTGTATAGGGAATTCCCAATACTTATGAAATCATAGGTCCAAACAAAAGAACAATAACTTATTTTGGCATTGTATCTAATCCTATATTATTAATAAAAATCTGCCATATTTGGTATTACCTGGAGAACAAGTCTTTTGTCTGATTCTTTCTTATATACTCTACTATGCTTCTTATCATAATTGACCTGATCTAGAAGATTTTATTTAAAATAGCCAAATGATTTCTTGCTAATGCCTTAGCAAGCCTGTTTCAACACCTTTTAAATTACCTTTATTCTACTTTTTTTGGGTGGAATATTATTCTCCATTCTCTGTGATAAGGAAGACAAACAAGAAAGGAGTTGGGTAGTTCTGTCATCTATTAATACAGTATTTTGGGTGCAGCTAGGTGATGCAGTGGTAGAGCACCAGCCCTGGAGTCAAGAGGATCTGAGTTCAAATCTGGCCTCATTTACTAGCTCTGTGACCCTGGGCAAATCACTTAATTCCAATTGCCTTCCCCCCTTTACCCCCCCAAAAAAATACAGTACTCTGTCTTCTTCAATCAATGGGTCCCTGTCTTTTTTTTTCTTATTTTAAATATAACTGTCTTTTTTATTGTCTTACACATTTGTCATACCTCCAGCTTATGCGAAGCTTTAAACTTTCTGACATTATTCTTATAAATCTATAAGTATGTGCTACATTTTTTTTGTATCTGCTTTTAGTTATATGCCCCATCTTCCATATTTTGCATATATCCTTCTTAATAAGAGGTCACTGGAGAGGTCTGTTTGCAGTCTTTATTGGACTTTTCTTCATGATTAATGTCACTTGCAATTACATTGCCAGAACTTCATTTTTTGAGAGTCCCCTAATCCTCTTGAGTCAGGTTCTCCTTAGTGTCTCTGACCATGAAATCAAATTTTATTTCTACCTTTAAAAATCTACTTTCCTAAAGCTTAGGATATATGTCTAACTATGCCCAGAATTCTTTTCCCTGGCCATAATGAACTCTCAGAAAACACTGCCTTCAAAGTTTTCTATCCTTTTCCTTTCATCAGCTGGTTCTTCCAAGGTCATCAGAATTAAATACAAATAAATTACTCCCCTCATCATCCTTTCTTCAAAGAAAAGCAATTGTTAGCAAATTAATTCAAGAATTTATTAAATGTTCTATCATTAGCAGAACAAAATTTCCAGCAGACATCTGGATAGTTAATTCAATAAATACTTATTGAATGTTCACTATGTGCAAGACACTGAAATACTTCACCAGCTTTTGTTAACAAGAAAGGATTATCCAATTCTCTTTCTGTCTGGGCAGTCTATGGTATACTCCCACTGTGAAATCATTTTAATTTCTCTCATTTTTTATCCTCACTGAAATTTTCTTCTATCATATTTTTACCACTTCACTTATACCCTAAACCTCACTATCACTTCAAATTGCTCCACCTTTAAGATCCTGGACTCATAGATTACTTAAAAAAAATACAGCTCTACCAAAATTACTTTTAAATATAACCAAGAATCAACCTACATGAAAAAAATAACAGCAGCATAACTGTGACATATGCACTTTCTAATGCTAGAATGATCATTGCCAGTAATATCAAATGGCATTTTGAGGTAACAGAGTTGTGTATGAGTGAGCACACTGAAAATGGAGCCAGAAGATCTGGGGTAAAATCCCAGCACTGCAATTTACAATCCACTTGAACCTAGGTGAGTCCTTTACCTGCTCTGGGCCCAATATTTTTCACCTGTGAAAAAGAGACAGTTCATATGATTTCTAAGGCAGCAGTGGATGAAGTGCTAGACCTGTTACAAGAAGATTTGAGTTCAAATCTGGCCTCAGCTATGACACATTTAATTTCTCTTTGCCTTATTTTTTTCAACTATAAAATGGAAATAATAATAGGCTCATCTTTCTGGGTTGTTGTGAGGATCAAATGATATAATATTTGTAAAGTGCTTAGCATAGTGTCTTGCACATGGTACCTAATAAATAATTGTTTCCTTCCTTCCCAAGGTCCCTTACAACTCTAGAGCCCATCATCCTCTGATATAATTTTCAATTCCTCATATTACAACATTCATTGTTGTTGTTCAGTTGTTTCAATTGTGTCCGAGTCTTCATGACTCCATTTGCAGTTTTCTTGGCCTTAAGATACTAGAGTGGTTTGCCATTTCCTTCTCCAGCTCCTTTTACAGATGAGGAAACTGAGGCAAACAGGATTATGTGACTTGCCCAGGGTCACACTGCTAGCAAGGATATGAGGAAGTATTTGAACTCAGTCTCCCTGACTCCAAGTCCAACACTCTATCCACTGTGCCATCTAGCTTCCTCAATGTAATATATACCCCCCCATCCCTCCCTCTTTCCCTCTCTCCCTTCCTCTCTCTCTAGGAATCTACTTGAACATATATTTACTCTTAGCAAATCCATAGCCTATGGCCAAATACATAGAAATTTGTACCACTGCATCTATATTCTTCCTTTAAATTTAGAGTATTTTCTTCCTCTTTCATAAATTTGCTCTTCTGTGCACTGTTTCTGAAAAATTACTTCTTCAATTTTGTCATTAAAATTTTTAATTCAGAAAATATCCAAGGGAAAAATAATCATCTTTAAGTAAAAAAGCAAGATTAAGAATGTCAGAATTATTCTGATCCAATGGCTTTAGCTAAGCAAATCTTTTAAAAAGAGCTCAAACAGAATGAACATTTTACACATGAGCTTGAAATATGCTAAATCTAAATTGCTCTTAACTTCTAAACACTTAGAAAACTAGTATCTGTGACTCATGATGTAAACATGAGTCCTAGGCTGATAAAGAAAAATTTAGAGCAAATCCATGATTAATTATTTTTTTTCAGTTTTACAATATTCAGCTCCATTTCAGAGAGGTTTAATGAATGTTGTTATAATTTTATAATTTAAATATGAAATTGATTTCATTTCTGGCATCATCACCATCATTTCCATCAGAATTCTCAGTATCACTTACATCTTCCATTCATTATTTCCATTTCCATCTACACTCATTTCAAGAGGAAAAACAATTCATTAAACTTATCACATTTCCTCAAACTACTAGAACTTGTGTAAAATTTTCTGTTGTTTGAAAAGAATTAGGAACACAAGAGTAATAGTCTCAAAGTCATCTTTTATTTTGTCTTGTAATGGCTACATTTAAATTTCAATGTCTGTAAACCAAAACATCTCAGGAGACAGACCTGCAATTTATCTTCCACTAGCCTTTCATGTTTCAATATGTCAAACATCTGTGATGTCATTAGTAAAAATATTCCCTCTCCTGACCCTGATCTCAAACCCTATATGCCTAAATAGGATTCCTTGATCAGTTGCTGCGGCTGAAAAATGTATCAGTCTGTAGTTAACTTGGTGATGTGCTTCTACAAACAGCTGGGCTGAGCTCTAAACAACAGTTATATAATTCATTTCTGGGGCCATACATGATGCCTTATAGTTTTGTCAGACCTGACAAAGCATACCTTCTGTTGGCATAGACTTTTAAGACTTTCTAGATAGACTGAAGGCACCGTTTGTAGAGTTATGAACTGGTCCAAACATTTTGAAAACAATTTTGAACTATGCCCAAAGGGCTATAAAACTGTGCATATCCTCTGACCTAGCAATACTGGTACAAGGTCCATACCCCAAAGAAATTTTTAAAAAGGAAAAAAGACCTACATGTACAAAAAAAATTTTTATAGCACCTCTTTCTGTGGTAACAAAAAATTAGAAATCTATCAAGTGGGGAACAGCTGAACAAGTTGTGGTATGTTATTGAGATGCAATACTGTTGTGCTATAAGAAATGATGAGCAGAATGGTTTCAGAAAAACCTGCGAAGACAATGAACTGATGTAAAATGAAGTAAGCAGAAGCAGAACATTGTACACAGTAATAGCAATATTGTAAAGATGACTGATGGTGAAAGACTTAGCTACTCTGATTAAGGCAAGGATCCAAGACAATTCCAAAGGACTGATGATGAAAAATGCCATCCATATTCACAGAAAGAAAGAGAAAACTGATAAACACTGACTGCAGACTGAATCATACTTTTTTCATTATTTTTCTTACTTTTGTGGCAACATAGCTAATATAGAAACATTTTGCATGACTTTACATGCACAACTGATATCATATGGTTTGCCTTCTCAGTAGGTGAGGATGGGCAGCACTGAGGAAGAGAATTTGGAACTCAAAATTAAAAAAAAATGTATGTTATTTAAAAAAAGAACCCTAGAATCAGACCAATGGTACAGTAACATATCAGAGGAGGTCTTGAATGGAAGTCTCCCTTTCACAGAGTATAAGATCATAGATTAAGAGCTACAAGGGACCTGAGCCTCAGTTTCTTCACATGCAAAAATGACTAGGTTGGACTAGCTGATTTCTAAGGCTCCTTTCATTTTGACATCCATGATACTATGATATACGAAAGGGAGCCTTCTATTCAAGTCCTCTTCTGATTAACATACATTTGTATGTCATACACAACGTATGATAAACATACATTTTTAGATGTGGCCATTGAAGAATGTTTTGCATGACTATGCACATTTCTTGAGGGTTTTCTTTATCTTTCATTCAACTACAATGGGTAGGAAGAAGAGGAAGAGAGAGAAAAAATGCTTATTAAATTGTAAAAAAAAATCAATGATAAACTATGAAAGCAAACAAAAAGAAAAAAAAGAAAAATAGAAACTCTGAAACACTTAACTATGATTAACACAATAAACAATTATGGTTCAAGAGGAGTGGTGATGAATTGCACTGTTAACTTCCTAATAGGAGGTAATGGACTGAAGGTGTAGAATAAGCCAAATATTTTCAACAACATGGGGAAATCAGACATAAGAGCTGACATAAATTTTTTTTTAAAAGAAAAAAGGGAAAATAATCTTATTGAAGAATTTTTAAATGAGCCAAGCAGAACAGAAGGAAGTCCAGAAGGAAACAGAAAGTAGGACAGTTTGGAAGTTCCATGTTGACTTTATTATGTACTCAAAAAGAAATGCAAGCTGTACATAATAAAGATGAGTAGTTTCATGTATAATTCTTTCTTTCTACATTATATATAGAATTACTCATGGAAAGTATTTATTAAATTGAGAGTAAACAACAACCAAAAAATATTTCTTTTCTGATCATGACAGAGTGTAGACTTTCAAACTGGAAGTCAATAAAGGAATATTTCAGCAAAATTAGCTATAAAAGCTTCTTACAATCTCTAGGTAATACCTACATTCTCCACCTGATAGGTTTATTTGAACAAGAATAACTCTGTGCTGGGAAGTTAAGGTTTTTTTTTTTATGTCCAATTACAATTTTATGTTGAAGATATTAGCCAAAAGTAAACAAAGTAATAGCTATTAGTCCATATCTGATCCACAGTGAATGAAATGGACCTGAAAAAAAATTGGTTTATTAAGTAGTATTAAACAACTAAAATTAAAGTAGTATGTTTTTCTTTCATTATTTTACCCTTAGGCAAGCGGGAAAGGCATACTAACATATTATAAAAAGAGTAACCTAAGTCATCCATCATACCCTGGTGCCAGTTTACTTATCTGGATTAACAAGAGAAAACCAAAGAAGGCTTAGTATACTTAAAATAAAATTTCAGTGAGTAACATCTTAACTGTAAAATAAAAAAGCAGTAGTATTCCAACAATTATATCCTTATCCAATAATATAAAAATAATAAATACAAATATGATATTGGAAATCAGTCAATAAGTCATAGTAGGCATATGTAATAAGTATGTACTATGTGATAGGCACTGTGCTAATTGCTGGAAATATGGCAAAAAGCAAATGTAAATCCATGCTCTCAAGGGGAGGGACACAACACGCAAACAACCATATACAAACAAGCTACATACAAAGTAAATAGGAAATAATCAATAGAGTGAAGACACAGGAATTAAGGAGGGTTGGGAAAGGTTTCCTGTAGAAGATTTTAGTTGTGATGTGAAGGAGAACACAGGGATAGAGAGGCAGAGATGAGGAGAGCGATTATTCCAGGCCCAGGGGACAGCCAGTGAAAATGCCTGGAATCAGAAGATAAAATGTGTTGTTCAAGGCATAACAAAAGATACAGAAAAAGAATAGTCAGATAAGTAGGAGGAGAACAAGGAGAGAGCAATGTAAAAGTTACTTCCGGTTATCAGAAAATAGCTTCTTATTTTCCCCTTTGGTTCTTCATGTCAGCTAGGTGACATGCAGTGCCAGGCCTGAAGTTAGGAAGATTCATCTTTCTAAGTACAAATCTGGCCTTAGATAATTACATGCTGTGTGACCTCGTCACTTAGCCCTGTTTACCTCAGTTTCTCATCTGTAAAATGAGCTGGAGAAGGAAATGGCAAACCACTCCAGTATCTTTACCAAGAAAAACCCAAATGGGGTCATGAAGAGTCAGACATGACTGAAAAAAACTGATCAACAACATATCTATGTGGAGATGCTTAGCACAGAGCAAAAATTTAAGTATAAGATAAGTGTAGCAAAAGAAAAGATGAACTACAACTACTTCAGCTGCATACAGGAAGGGCTGATTTCTGGAATTTACTGTTTTACAAATGTCTTTAACAGAAAACCCAAACAGAATTGAAAGTTATCAACTTCCCAACGACTCCCCAATACTGAAGCATTCTGATGCCTACAAGATGGACACTATAATTAGCAAATGACTGAAGAAAAAATGGGGAGTGTATCATTAGATGAAAAATGTTCAAAGGAATCAAATGACACTTGATATTCCAATAATGAGTTCTTTTTAATATGGAAAAATACAAATAATTATAGAAAATAATCTTTCTCCCCAGTTTTCAATTTGACAGTAAATCTTATATAGCCAAATCATATAATTAAATGTTACCTCAGTTCAAGGGAGGGACTGGGCAACTATGGTCTGATCTACTATGGGCAAGGGAGGCTTCAGGTATAAGACAGGACTAGTGATTGTTCTGATTTACACTGTGGGAAAGAGTGGGACATTCTAGATGTGATGAATAGCATTGATAAAGATTTTAAAGCAGTAGACATTGGGTTCAATCTGCTAACATGCAAATATAGCAAAGATTGTAAAACCTGTAATTCAATAAATGTTTGTTGCATGAAACTGAAGTGTAACCTTTTTTGGTTAGTAGGTGCTTTGCACATACTAAGTACTCACTCATATTTGATGAATGATTAGAAGCAGCATGGAACAGTAGAAAGAGCATTGGATTTGGAGTCAGTAGACTTTGAATCTCAGTCCTATTGTCAACTAGCTGTGTCACCTTGGAAAAATCACTTAATCTCATAGGCTTCAAGTTTCATCATCTGCAAAATAAGGGAGTTGGACTAGATAATCTCTAAAATAATTTCATAATATTTTGATTCTATGATTATGGTTTGATAGCTAAGGGGCAGGGGTCGTATAATGTATAACTTTGCATGAAAGAGTGAGGAAATCAGACTTCTAAGGTATAGCCATGCTAGAACATGTTGAAAGTAGTATATTAAGGTTAATGTGATTAAAGATTAATTCAGAACTGGATGGAAGGGAAAAAGGCAGGCGACAGGAAGATTAGAGATTTGTTACAGTTATTTATATGAAGGTCTATATTAATGCAATGACCTTAAGGAAGAGAAATGAAAGGGAAGCACTGATGAGGACCTAGGACAGTTCAGCTAAAAGGGTGAAAAGAATCAATCAGTCAATAAATATTTAGTAAGTATTTACTGTTCCAAGTACTGTGCTAAGCAATGGGAATTTTAAAAAGAGGCTAAAGACAGTTCCTGTCCTCAAGAAACTTACAATTGAATGGCCAAAGCAAGTAATGAGATGGAGGGGTACCATCAGTTAAAACTAAAAGCTACATTCAATGTAATATAAATAATAGAAAATTGATTATAATGTAATAACTTAGTAACTGACAATAGTTAATGTAACCTCCTCAGGTACCCAATTTATAACTGTGGAGTCTCTTAAAGACCAGGAAAAGCTGCTTAGCATCTTTTAGATGATTTTTGTGACTCAGAAATATAAAAATACTAATAGTCCTTTTAGTGTCCTCAGACTATAGATTACAGAGTAAGTGCCAGTCTGCATTGGTATATGTAATTTTCTCAGCAAGAATTTACTTTAGAAATGAAATCACAGATCTAGTTCTCCATACACACTTCAATTGAGAAAAATCTACTAATTGCTCATTTTTCAATCAAATTAAAGTTTTTTGAAAGTCTTTGTCACTTTTGACCCTACATATTTCTATATTCAGCTATGACCTGCAAGTTGAGAGGCAGAATAAAAGATATAATCAAGGAATCAAGGATAGATAAAACTAGTGAAAAAAGAGTATTTGCTGATTTGCAAGAATGAGAAGAGCAATAGTCTGTGATACCCTAAAGACATGGAAGGTCTTCCTCTAATAGAAGAAGATCCTCTATGGAGAATTCATAAAAGGACAAAGATTTTTAACTTTGTCAGGGATGGAAAGGTGGAAAGAGGTTATTAACCATCACAGACATTAGAAACACACACGCAAATAAGACAGTCAACTAGCATGTGTTAGGTTCCATTATATACAAGGCAATGTGCTAAAAACTGAGCATACAATGAAAGGCAGTTCCTGCTCTCAGGGAGCTCACAGTCTAAGAGCAGTTCTGGTATGGATCTGGAAGATATCTCAGAGGCCAGAGACTAACTCCCTCACTTTATAGATGAAGTAACCAGAAAGTTAAGTGATATGCCCAAAGTTACACAAGCATCACAAGCAGGATTCAACCCTCTTTCTCCAGAATTGGTTTTTTCCCCCTACTGTTACATGGTACTTCAAATAAATATTTCTATGCTATGTATATGTTCCATGGTAGCTTGCTTATATCTATGCATTGTGTTTCTTAATGAGTTAAAAAAGTATTTCATAAAGAATATTGTTTCTAACAAATAAACAATTTAAAATCATGGTTCTCTAAGGGAGTAAGTTTATCCTTTCAGGATCACAAACCTTTAGGAAAGTTAGGAATTCTTAATTCAACAGTTTGAGCCAAGGAATTGAGGGATTTATTATTGACCTGCCATTGTAATAATAGCTTGTGAATTCTGTAAAATATAACACATGGACCTTGGTTTAGAGATGAGCAATACACCTTGGGATGCATTCATCAATAATTCTCTTATGTGGAACTGCTTTCATTTTTATGTGAATTTCTCTGTGAAGTCAGAACAAGCTGATGCATTGTCTTAGCTGCACACAATTCATTTGCTCAAAAGGAGGGGAAAAGCCATGCAGAGCAGTGGGTGACTTATCGAGAAGGTTTAGCAAGGCTTTGTGTCAGAGTTAAGATCTCATCATGAAACCAAAATAATCTTCTTAGATAGTACACTGAAACTTTCTTTTAATGTAAGTGGGGGGAGGGGCAGGATTAATAAAGAAGCCCTACGTGAATTTTCTCATCAACTTGATACACAGGACATGTGCCTTTGTTAAAAGGCATCTGAGGGTATCTCCCCATGTAGGGTACTCCTGCCTATAGGGATTTTGCTGATAGGACCCAGGAAACTCCATATGATTGGTTGCCTAGGACGCAAGACTACCAACTGAACAGACGAATGCACAGCAAAGTGAACCTGCATTCTGGGGTTACTCTTGCTATTTCTTGCACAGTTTCCACTCACAAGTAGTAGGTAATGAAGACAGGCAGCAGAAGCATATAGTGCCCTGTATGTCCTTGTGCAAATGTCCTGAGAGGGGTGTTTCTGGAGCTCAAAGTCCTGACCACCTTTTGCCTTTCTGTGGTCCTTTTCTGATCAGAGATAGCATATCTAATAGTGGTCTTCCAAGCTAAAGGCATGAGACCAGCTAAGGCAATGATCCAGTTCTTCTAGAAGCACATAGAAGAGGCAGAGATCTGTTCAACCACTAAACCCATGGAAGCTGTTCATGATAATGTTGTGAAACTCCAACTTTTGTGTAGACAATGAAGGATTTTGAATTCCATAGGCAGATGGATCCCAGAAGGTACCCTTCTAAAAGCTAGGGAAAAGAGATTTCCTATGCAATATTAGCTTTGGAGGATTGTTTCAAGGAAAATTTCAAATGAAAATTTACCAGGTTTAAGATTTCCCAAGCTTAAGAATTTGGCTACTAGAGATTCCAGAGGAAGGGTTATTAACTGGGGAGTTACGGACCCAAAGGAGTTCATGGATAGATTTCAGGAGGTCTATTAAGTAGGATGGGGGGAAAAACCCCTTTATTTTCAATCACTTCCAACTGAAATTTATTATTTCTTTCAATTATGAATTGCAGACAACAAACACATGAGAAGGGGTAAGTAAAATTCCTTAGAGTGCCAAAGGGGTTGTTCTCACACACACACACACACACACACACACACACACACACACACACACACACCACCACCACCACCACCACCACCACCACCACCACCTGTTCTAGAAAGAGAAAAGGATTTCCTAATGCAATATGTGATCCCCAAAGCATGTATACATTTTTGTATACATACAAAGCATGTATATAGCTGTTATAACAACTAGCTAATTTTAAGGTGGGGTGTGGGTGGGGGTGTGTCTGTGTGTGTGTGTGTGGTGTGTGTGTGTGTGTGTGTGTGAGAGAGAGAGAGAGAGAGAGAGAGAGACAGAGACAGAGAGACAGAGAGAGAGGTGTCTAATGTCCATGTGGTTCTCTTCTCTTCGCATTAAGAAGTTTATTTTAGATGAAATATTCTGATTTTAGTCACAATCACTCTGAGGAAAATTCCTAATATTCAGAAAAAGGTTGGGTTCTGTAACTTTAAATTTATATTTATCTCTAGTTAATCCATGGTTTCCCTATGGCTGAGGCAGAATTCTTGAGAAAGGAAAGTAATGAAAAATCAGGGAGAGAGGCAATTTTTATTTTATTTTTAATTTTTTAGGACTTCACTCAGTGTTCTGCTCTGAAATGAATGTATTAGTGACCTTCCTTGATATCTGCCTTCTCTGCCACAGCTTGGTCCTACTTTTTCCTTTTAATAGGTATGCTAGAAAAGCCACACGCTCTAATTTCCAGAATTCTTCTCTAGCGTCAACTTGTTTGTTAATGGATGATCCCTGGAAACATGACCAAGTTTTCCAGCCTACTAGAATAGACTTCCTGTCTGGTATCATTTTTTACTTCATCCAACTCCTTTCAAAGACTTTTCACACTTGGTCTAAGGAATTTTGATTGACAGATTCAGATATGTTCTCACCCAGTATCAGGGATAAATTGGTATGGAGTGGTTTCAAACCTAGCCTCACATATGTTTATCTTCCAAGGGAGTCTAAACCACAGCTTGGCACTATTAATCTCAGAGACCTATGTAGAACTCTGAAGGAAAGAGGGATTCAGGAATATGTTAAAGTATTGTCTTGATAGTAATTCTAAGTCTAGTTCCCTTTAAGGAGAAATGATGGTACTGTTGAGTGATCTATGAACTTCTCTAACTGGGCTCCCGTGAATCTTCTGCATCTTGTACATTTTCTGCAAAGTGAAATCTGAATCATTGAAAAGAAGCAAGGAGGCTCCCTTCATTGACATTTAGGAATGCCTAGCTATAAGAATTTGAGATTTCCTGGAGTAACTCTGGGTGGGGGACAATGAACCAAAGAAAGAAAATAAGCCTCTTGAGGGTAGTTTCCAGGATTGACACTAGAGCACACAAGTCTTGGGGATCTCAGGATAATGGGCCATAACAACATTTCTCAGAAAACAAATCTATTTGAATGATATAGTTATTTCCAATGTTTTATAGTACTGTTTTTTTTAATTTTCCAAATGCCTAAAAGTTATATAGAGGTTATAAAAATATTAAATTGAACAGGATGTGGCCTCTGGCTCACAGTCTTCTCCTGTCTTTTTTGGCTTCCATTCTCTTTTCATCATCCTCAGAGACATCAATATAAACCTTGATGAACCTCCCAAAGCACCCCTTGATTCATACTTCCATAAATTGCTTAACCCCTAAGACTTATATTTCTGCCATACCTGAGACACCTCCCATATTCAAAGATCAGTGCTAGAAGGAATTTTAGACATCAGCTCCTTCTTAAAGAAGAAACTGGTACACAGAAATTGAGGTTTAGGGAGGGTGACAGGCAGCACTTGGCAGAGCCAGGATTTATTAGGCACTTATTATGTATCAGACACTGTGCTAAACCCAGATCTAATCTCTCTCCACTGTAAATACACCTTATACTTCACTATTACCTGCAATTGCTCTGTCTCTATGCTCTTGGAAACTGAAATTCCCTTTTTGACTCATCCTTCTATCTCTCCCACTTTCCTATTTATGCCATACTTGTTATTTGCCTTCATTATCATATTGGGTCTCTTGATTACTTCCAATTCTTGCAGTTTAGAAATGGGATTCTGGTCTCGTTTTCCTCCTTACTCAGGTGGCTAGGGAAAAAAAAAACTGGCAACAGACAGTCGGTAAATTTTCAGTATGAGCAAATATATACCTTGGAAACTTACAAATGCTAAAAACCAAGGCTTGGTGCATTGTTTCACTGAGTGACTAGGCTTATGAAAGTGATGAAGAAAATGTTAATGATGCAGATTAAACATAAAAATCTGTCTCCTGTTTTTGGAAAGCTGGTTGTTAAACATATGCCAGCACACCCCTGCCTACAAGTTATCCATTTTAACAATTACTTCTCCAAGCTTAAATCCTCTATCTCCTTTATATTCTATCCTGAGACGTTCTTGTCTCAAGACATTCTCTCCCTAATAACCCTGACCTGGGTAATTCTTACCACCCCCTTCCCTTGTTCCTACTCTAGCTTAAACTACCAGAGAAAACAATGCAGTAATACTGGAACAAAGTATGCTGTACAACTTCAGTGGCCCTTAGTGCTGCAAGCGATCTTCATTATTGATTCACTATCTCATTTCCCACAATTGCTATGCTAAACCTTCTCTCCTCAAGCTCTCAACACCATCTCCACTCCTTGTCTCTGAACCAATGAAATCATTTTGCACATTACTGAGAATATTTGAGCTTTTCAGGATGTATTCCTTCAATATTCCTGTATTGCTCTAAAACCTGAGGCAGGAGCAGCCCTATTGTACATAGTCCAAGATTATTTGCTTTTGAGAGTACCAGGAAACTGTGCTTGGATGATCATTGGTTGTTTTTCCTTTCTACCTGAGTCACAGAAAGGCAAGCATAGTGAAAGTAGGTGTTAGAGGTTCATGAAGAATAACTATTCCTTGCTGGAATGCCTTTCTGACTTAGTGTGGCCAGTTGTCATGGTAATACAGAGTAGGGGAACAGCCATTTTATCTGAATTAGTATCTTTTTTTTTAAACTTAGGAATTATACGCTTTTTATCCATTATCACTAGTAATGATTTTTTAAAATTGCATTTTATGATATGAGTGCTTTTTTTGTATTCTAATCCTGAACCTGAATAACTAGACTGGCTGAAGTAGGCTTGGCCCAGAATTCCCCTCAATGTTTTTGCCATCATTGTCCCTTCAGTCCAGTTTCAAGAGAGGTAATACCTGGACAAACCCTTCCATCTGTACTCAGGACACTAGTCTGTACTTTCTTTTCCATGACCCTCCTCCACTGATCTTTCCTTCTCTTATGCATCTTTGGTCTCAGCCTCTTTATTGACACCCTGCCCTCAGCCCATAAATATGCTCAGATATTTATCATCCTAAAAAGTGCTATCCTTTGGACCATCTATTAAGCATCCACTAGATATAAGACATTGTTTTAGGTGTTAGAAATTTCTTAAAAATTAAAAGAATATCATCCCTATCTTCAAGGACCTTGCATTTAAATGTTTGGGGGTATAACGTCACTACACAATAAGTATATAGTAATGTCACATCATAGGGCAGCTAGGTGTTGCCAAAATGCATAGAGTGCCGGGGCTGGAGTCAGAAAGACTCATCTTCCTGAGTACAAATCTGGCCTCAAGACACTTACTAGCTGTGTGACCCTGGGCAAGTCACTTAACTCTGTTTGCCTCAGTTTTCTCATCTGCAAAATGGGCTAGAGAAGGAAATGGCAAACCTCTCCAGTATCTTTGCCAAGAAAACCCCAAAAGAGGTCATGAAGAGTTAGACACAACTAGAATGGCTGAACAACAACAAATGTCACATTATAATGCACATAACTTAGGAGTTCAAGTCACTCACTCACCTATCATCTTCCTGGCCATTCCTTCTTTCCTTTCTTGTGGTACCCATTGATAAGCTGAGCTAAGTCCATGGTGTTGGGTTCCCATTCTGGAACTCAACCTGCGAGAATTCCCAGGGCTTTCTATGCCGCTGATCCCTAAACCTTTCTTTTTCTTTACACCTTTCCCCCCAGAACAGAACTCTGGGATTATTCATAAAGCCATCCACATCCACACCAAGGACATATGGCTCCCTCCATCATCCTTGCTGGATATATTGTCATGGAGTGAAATGTCCAATCCAGGAGCTGAAGAAACAGGTTCTCCTCATGGAAAGGGAAGTGGCATGCTGCTTTCTTTCGTGGTGCACGGGGATAGAAGCTTGGAGACTGCTTTTTGTTTTGACTATCAGACATGGAAAGAAAATTTGATTCTTCACTCAGCTCATCTTCCCCACCACTGTGTCTACCAAGCCATGGGTGAAGAATTTTCTTCTTATGTAACATTGTATTCAAATTAGAAAGTAATAGAATTTCTAGATGATAAAAAGTGGTAAAAATCATTAGGACTGAAAAAAGGTATTAAATTTATGGTTGGAAAACAAAAACAGTAAATGTGTGCTTATTTACAGTAATATATTGTATGAATCAGCTGCTTAATCTCTTCATGCTGTTCAAATCTTCCATCAAAGAGAGAGAGAGCCTTCTGATGAGATAGAAATCAAAACTATCAAACTTAAAGAACTTTTTTTACTTATGTGTTGAATTTAGAACCTAATCCCCAGGTAAGGGCAACTCCATTGTCCCATAAAGTAAAACGTAATAGAGGCAAAAGAAAGAGTGAAACTTTGTTGATACTTTTATCTAGGAAGAGCAAATTAGATTTCATGGAGAAGGGGGCACCTAAATTTGGCCTTGAAAGAAGAAAAAGATTTCAAAAGGTATATGCGGAAAGAGTTAGTTTCCAACATGGCAGTTGGCCTGCCAAAATAGATGGGGATAGCAGATTGTAAGACAAGACTGGAAACAGATATTATTTGACTAGAATACGGAGCTAATTAATAACGAATACTATAAAATAAGTCTATAAAAGTAATTTGGAGTCACATAGGTACTTCTTTTAACAATCACTCCTTGAAATTCCAGTCTTGAAATACAAACTTCTCACACAGATAATACCACACAGGAATTTGTCCAGACATTCTTGAAAGTACTTTTGAATTATACCTCTCAAATGATTAACCTATTAAGACCTCTTGACCCAACTATATCACTACTAGCTATATACCAGCAAAAAAAATCAAAGAAAGAGGAAAAGGATCCATATGTACAAAAACATTTATAGTAGCTATTTCCTTTTTTTTTCTTTTTTTAAGCTTTTTTTGGGGGGGTTGGGCAATGGGGTTAAGTGACTTGCCCAGGGTCACACAGCTAAGTAAGAGTTATGTGTTTGATGCCGGATTTGAACTCAGGTCCTCCTGAATCCAGGGTAGATGCTCTATCCACTGCGCCACCTAGCTGCCCCTACAGTAGCTATTTTCATAATAGCAAAAGAAGCTGGACAATAAGGGAGTGTCCATCTATTAGGGAACGACTAAACAAATTATGGTATAAGAATGAACTGAATATTATTGTGACTGTTTCAGAGAAAAGGAGGACGACTTGTAGGAACTGAGGCAAAGTAAAATGAGAGGAACCAGGAAAACACTTTGCATAATAACATTATAAAAACAATAATTTTGAAAGACTTTAGAATACTTTTGATTCATGTATAGATGACCTTCATAAAAATTGATATAGGTAGGAGTATAGGACAAATTAATCAGTAATTGCTGATGATTTCTTAAATGCTTTTTTTTTGGGTATTAATAAGGGCCTAGCTTTTCCCACACTTTTGTTATCCTTCCCTCCTTCAAAAACCTTGCATAGATCTATTACCCTCATTACAGTTTTTTCCCCCTGTCACTGATCTGTATTATTAGTACTTAATGCATTCCATTTACTTTTCCCATTTTGGTTCATTTTAGAGTCATTTCTACCTTCCCCATAAGCACATCCAGAACTGTGATGGTAGAATTGAAGTGTAATGGTTCCACTTTTCCTAACAATGAAAAGAGTTTGTGTGTTACTGTTTATAGATCTTTTCATTGTTTCCTCTATATGCTGGCCTCATTCCATTCTTTAAATGCCCTTGGAACAATTTTACTTAGTTGGATCTCTTCCGACCTTCTACTTTTACCTTCGAGGATCTCTCTCTGCCTTCTGAGACAATACTACCTGATGTTTATCCTTCTTTGCAAGATTTTACAAACAAGTTTATAGTCTAACATGGTATTGGTTTTGACTGCCATCTCTGCTTGCCAAACTAGTAAAAAAAATTTATTAAGACGCTTTTGGTGCTCTTTTGGCTGCAGTAATAAATTTACAATGGCTACATATCCATGTCAAGTTAGGATAATTGATATTGATGTTATTTGTCTTACAGGTTTCCACTTTTTCCTTGCTACTTAACAATTTAATTAGTTCATGATTGAGTTGTGTCAGTTGTATGCCACATATTTGTTCTTCTTGCTTTTTTACTAATTCTTGTCATTGCCTTGACAAGTTCACAGCCTGACTATACACAGACTGCCAGTTAAGGGATAGCTCCAACATTTATAATAAATCTTTTCCTGTTCATAAAAACATAATCAATTTTATTATCTGTGATGTTATTTTGTGTTCACCATGTCCAGCAACTACCAAGTCTTTTCTCAAAGAAAATGTCAATTCAGTAAAGATGCATGATATATGCATAGTTCAGAAATTTTTGTCCTCTCAATTCTTTGTCCTGAGCCATGCTCTCCTATGTGATTCTTGTCATCCTCACTTTTTTTCAGCACTATATTGAAATCACCAAAGATTAAAGTGTATGTTATTTTAATTTGGAGGATCCTACTGAGCTCTTAGCAGAATTTCTCTTCTTCTATCTATGTTAATATAAAAGCTACAATTATTTTGACGGTGTTCATTTTGCAAATGGTTATCATCTCCATTATAATCCAAGGCCAAATATACCATGAAATTAGGTCTCAGTGCCTATGGATGTATAATAAAGTCAATTCCACCTGTTCCTTTCTTTGCCTATCCATGGAGCTCCTGTGACTCTTTTTCTTCCATTTAGCTACAACTTTCTTCATCTTTCTGTTTTCATTTATAGAATGTCAAGATTGATATAATTCAGCTCTTCTAACAGTAGGTCTCTTTGCTGATCATTGGTCAAAGAGCTTAAATTCAGAGTACAAATAATCAAGCGAAAATGCACAGGTTTAAAATTGTGCAATTATATCTACCTTTTGCCACTCTTTTTTCCATTCTGATACCATCATAGTAGAAGCAGATAGGTGTTAAATAAGACTGTAGGTCATTTTTTTTATCTTTTTTTAAAACTTTTTTTTTTTTGGCTAGGCAGTGGGGTTAAGTGATTTGCCCAGAGTCACACAGCTAATGAGTCTTATGTGTCTGATGCCGTATTTGAACTCAGCTCCTCCTGAATCCAGGGCTGGTTCTCTATCCACTGTGCTACCTAGCTGACCCTATTTTTCTTTATTTTATGGGTTGCCATGGCCCAAAAAAACTCAGCACATGTAGCCAGCCTACTGGTTGTGGGCCTCTCTGTACTTGGCAGGGCTGATTCTCAAAAAGCAAACTCAGTTGAATATTCTTTTTTTTTTAAATCAAACTAAATTTATTCTTTTTGTTACATTTTAAGTTCTATTTGTTACATTTTAAGTCTCCCTCCCTCCTCCCACTAGAGAAAACCATCATTTGATACAGATAGAAATATATGTAAAACCATACTATGTATACTTATACTTATCAGTGCTTGCTGTAGAGGTAGATAGCATCTGAGATATATTCTGTTAGCATGGCTGTTGAGAAACCCAGGTCACCTTTGGTCTGTGATACAGCATCAGAATAGAACTTTGTGGAAGATATTTAAAAAAGCATATCCCTTAAAATAAAGGCTTTGCAAAGGCAATAATAAAATACCCATTCTAAACTTTCTTCAGATGATAAGACAAATAAACACCTTGTTACACCTTGTTACTTCCATCTACCTGATGAAGGTAAAACAGAATGATAAAAATCTCTTGCCCTGCACTATAATGTTAATAACTAGTGAGCATTTAAATAATGTTTTCAGGTTTGCAAAACACTTTATAAATATTATTTCACTTTAATTTTATGACAATGCTGGGAAGTAATATTAATTCCATCTTATCGATGAGGAAACTGAGGTTAAAGCGACTTGCCCAGGGTCAGATAGCTAGTAAATATCCAAGGCCACATTTGAACTCAAGTCTTCCTGACTCCAGGTCTATCACTCTATCCACTGCACCACCTAGCTGCCTCAGAAAGGATTCCAATATTTTGTTTGCAGTTGTCTGTCTGAAGCAATGTAGCACACATTTAAAAGGTATATGGGGAGGAGAGATAATAAAGAGAATAAATAGAAACTCCTTATTAAGAAAAAAAATTTAATATAGCTAATAGGGCTACAGTAAAACAGAAAACAGGTTTTGGAGGGCAATGCTAGACTTTAAAACATCTTACAACCTGAATAAACCCTGATTCTGGTATTAAATGGGAAATTATTCCAAGTCTAAAACTAAATTCTGGATGTCAATATGCATTGTATAAGACAGTCAAAAGTAGAAAATAGTTCTCCCTAGAGATAACTAGCCTTGATAGATATGAAAAAGAAAAAAGAAACCTCCAGGGAATCAGCAACCATTCGAGAAGTATACTTACAGCAAATTAGATTTTCAGATGTTGTTGACTTAAGCGATAAAAAGTATATTAATAGTGTACACTGTTGATAAATTGCACAGAACTAATAATTCTTAGCTTGGCCCTTTCAAGTGCACTGAAAGATTGGCCATTTCCAAAGTATGACATGGTAAAATGAAACTATACGGAAAACAGTAGTTGAAAAAATACCAGAAGAAACTGCCTTCTTTGAACTTCAACTTTCCCCAGGGATAAAACCATAACCAAATTCAAAATGCAACACGAACAAGCTTTCGCACTTGCACAGGTCCTTGGAGTTAGAATCTACTTGCTTCTCTTTAGCTAACCAAAGAAGGATGATGTAAAGGTCAAATTAACATAGCACAAATGACATGACTTTGGAATGTTTAGACCTACTGACTTTCTCTTTATAAATTTTGGTCTTTGGCTGAAAGGGTAAAAGTTCACTACTGCATTGACTCCTACTATTCTTGATTTAAAAATTGAATTAAGTAGTAGAAAAGAAACATCTTGTAATTGGGTCATATAATAATGTTGAGTAGCAGGGCTTTTCTACTACGTCTCCTTTTTCCTATAGAAATGTGGTCCTGGAATGTAAGTGAGCCCATCCATTTTACAAATACGAAAATCTAAATCTAGACAGATTAGGTAACTATTTCATATGAAAAATAATTTGACAAAATAATAAATTGGGTTGAGCAAAACAAAGAAATCAGACTGATACTCTTATAATCCTGTAAACTCTAAAAGGAAGTAGAATCTTACAATGGATTAAATTCTAGGGTTGGAGACAGAAGCACCAGAGTGTGAATGAAGCCTTGGGCACATCTGTGTTACTGTAGACTTCACCTCTATGGGACTTACAGTGTCTTCTAAGTCATAGGGCCATGATCTGGATGGTTGGAGGGAGAGAGCAAACATTATTCATATCTTAAGTCACTCATCACAAAGGAGGATTTCATAGTCAGGAGACACACCAAAGCATATGAATATATTGTTTCAAATTTTAACTTAAATAAATTTTAAAGGATAGTACAAACAGATAATATGGTCATTGAATTCTGTCCTTTATGTCTGCAATGGGTATTAAGTACATAGACACTGTGGGTTATGTAGAGAATATCTTTAATGGCAGGTCAAATCACTCCCCTATTACAGTCCATCATTTGATAATATGCTCTAATTGTGGAATATTTAAATGAATATACTTATGTTTGTATGTATATATATATATATATATATATATATATATATATATATACATACATATGTTTGTGTTATGGTGAAACTAATAACATAAGGGTGATATTTATACAGTATTTTGTGATCTATTACTAATTTAGTATATACTATCTCATTTTCTCATCACAACGTACCTGTGAAGTAGATAATTATCATCTCCACTTTGCAGATGAGGAAACTGAGGCTCAAATTTTTTTAAGTGATAGCTAGTCGATTGTGGACTAAGAAATGGGAGTTCCTGTGTCTTTCAGACTCCATATACAGAGCTATTTCATAAGTGCCTAAGATAAACCTGAAGTTTTTTGAGACACTAAAATTAACAAAATGCATTAGGAATAGCAATGGATTTGGAGTCAGAAGACCTGGTTTAAAAACCTAATTCTGCTATTTGCTATCTGTGACTATGAAAGAGTCACTTAAATTCCCTGAAACTCAGTTTCTTAATATGTAAAATGAGGGAGTTAGACTGGATTCTTTTTAAGGACCCTTTTATCCCTAAATCCATAACTGCCACTAAGATTATATATTTCTATCTATCTATCTATACATACGTACACACACAACATAGAACATTACTTTTCAGGTCATTTGATTTCTATGAGTGTTGAAATGAAAAGTGCTAGTTCAAAAAAGCTCACTCTGTCTACAAGTGCAACTGACTTCACAATTTTAACTACTTATAACTGAATGATTCAGTCAGTCAAGTTATTACTAATCAGTTCTCAAAATGGATAATTAGTAAATTTGATCAAAATAGTCGAAATCTTTGCATGTGTAGATATAGCTTCTATGCCTGAGGAAGCTAAAAACTTGTACAAATTAAGTTTGTAGGTTTTCAAAGTCTTAATAAGTAATATTTGATGTTTAGATACAGGATGGCATCATCCCATCTATTCTCAGCTAAGAAAAGAGAGAACAAAAACAAGAAACAACTCCCTTGGATTATAAAAAGAATTGATTTAAAATTGTAAGTAGGCACAGAATCCATATTTTCATTTCACTCATTATGACCTTAGCTGAAAAGTCAACAAACATTCTGCCTATGAAAGTCTTTTATATTTAAATTTAAAGATTCCTTTAAAAAGTCCAGAATAGAAACCATGCAGTAAGACTTATGGCATAATACATTAAAAGAAAGAAACAGAAACAATTGGTGCATATTTCTCAGAAGATACTAACTGAATCTTATTCTAGCCACTATACAAAAACTGTAAATGGTGAGCAGGAAGATTTTGCTTTCTTAGATTTTTTTTTAGTTTTTCTATAGTTTGGGGTTACTATCAAAATGGAAAACAAAGGAACAGTCAGAAAAAGTATCAAATAACAGGCACAAATTTATGTTAGATCTTAGCAAAGTGTTAATAATTACATACTTAATATTCAAATGAGTAAAAAGGGGTAGAAAAAGAAATGAGCCCAATGATTATCTTATTGTTTGCTTATAAATCCATACTAATTTTTCCACTCACATTTACATATGAATGAATCCATGAAAGCATAGATAACCATACTTTGCTAAATAAATAGTAATATGAATAAAGGAAAGGCAAAAAAATACCTTTATACTAGAATTGTAAAAATAAGGAACACAAAAGTAAACCCTAAAGAAATATCTTCAGATAATTCAGAATGTTATGCTTAGGCATTGTAGTAACAATGCTGTTAAAAAGAAAATATGAGTTTTTCATATAAACAGGCTCATTTTCTTAGGTTTAAAAATAAAATCAAAGCCCCATTTAAGAAAAGGTAGCGCTCGACAGCTGAAAGTAACAAAACAGAAGGAAAATTTTTTTAAAGCTCAAGGCTATTCATTTTGTGTCAGGACACTTGAAAAATGCTGAAAAATAAACATTTTGTTGCACTTATTATATTTACTTTTTTACCACTTTGTTTTCAAATTTCTAGCTTTCTTTACAAAAGCACTCATGGTGAAAGATCACTCTTGCATTATCATTTTAAAATCTCAGGTAATAGATTCTTTGTTCAGAAGAACTGGAATTCATCCCATCCCCACTTCCTCTATGGCCCTGAATTGATATGCAGGAGCATGTTCCAAAAGTCTAAGTGTAATTTAAAGTTTTAACAACTTCAGAAATATAAGTGCTACAAACTTACTAAAAAATATGAAAGATTATTTGAATTGTAAACACATTTATGTTTCTTATTAAAATTCTATATAACTACTTTCTGCTACATATACACGTTTATATTTCACACATATTAATTCTCAAACTTTGTAAAAAAAATCGCTGCTGTAAAAAAAAACAAAAACAAAAACAAAACACTGCTGCTCACTGTCAGAAACGATTACATTTGTAATCATCAAAGAACAAAATTTTGATGAATACACAAGAATTTTGACATTACCTTAAAAGAAAACATCTAACAGAGAGTGATCAGATGATAGAGGTGTCCAAGTAAAAGAATCTCCTTTACTGATCTACTGGTATGAGAAAATGTCATCTAGAACCTGTCACACACACAATGCATAATGACAGAGTGCACTGGATTGTTAAGATTGATCTAAAATTCATTTCTGAAAATCCTCAAAACTAAATGAGGATTAAAGAAATACAAATAATTAAACTTTCAAAGTAAGATTTTTTCCCTAAGTTTGTAGTATTTATACTTCTGAAGTTATTCAAGCTTAAAAGTCAACTAAGACTTTTGGGACAGCATATATGCATTTCTTAAGCCTAGAGCTCTTTTGTCTCTGGATGACAGAAAGACAATTGAGGACTCACATACAATAATCTTTTTCTAGTCTGTTTATAACTATTGTCAGCCTCATATCCATTTATAAAGCACTTCTATGCTTCTAATAACTTTTCTAACAACACCTTGTGAGGGAAGTAGTACATGAGGTATTATCTCAGTTTTACATATGAAGAAACTAAGGGTCTAAGATGGGTTCAAAAGTTCACATAACTGCTAAGTATCCAAGGTTTGATTCAGAGAATGGTCTTTGACTCCTAGTCTGGCACTCCGTCCATGGAGACAAGATGCCTCATAAGCCATCATGGATTAGCTTGGTTTTAGAATGGATCATAGGATGATAGATTTAGAGTTGAAAAAGACCTTAGACTCCATTCAGCTCGACTTTCTAACTTTACAGATTAGAAAAGTTAGTCTTAGAGAGGTTAAGTGATTTGTCCATCGTTTCACAGGTATTAAACATCAAGGGCAGTCAGGTGGTGCCCAGGCTTAGGCTTGGGAGTCAGGAAGACTCATCTTCCTGAGTTCAAATCTGTCTTCAGACACTTACTAGCTGTGTGACCCTGGCCACCCTGTTTGCTTCAGTTTCTTCATCTGTAAAATGATCTGGGGAAGGAAACAGCAAACCACTACAATATCTTTGCCGGAAAAAAAAATCCCCAAATGGGGTCATGAAGAGTCAGATGTGACTGAAATGACCAAACAATAACAACAGTAAACATCAAAGTGGGATTTGAACCGGGTTCTTCTTGCTTTCCTTTCATCATAACAAGCAGTCCTCCCTAGCCACCTTCTTTCCTTTTCAGGATGGTAAGGGAAAACCTACAATTCACATACATAAAAACACACAAATATATAGAATTGTTACTCTTCTAGGACCATAGCTGATGAGTTTGGTCATGCTTCTGAGATCTCATGCAACATAAGAAGCTATCTGTTCGATGAACAATATATACCATCTCTTTGTGCCAGCCATTGTCTCTGGCTATCCCCAGTTTATGGAATGTTGTCCTTCTGTAACTCTACCTGCTGACTTCCCTGAATTCCTTTAAGTTATAGCTAAAATCCTGTCCTTTAAAGGAAGCTTTTCCCAATCCCTCTTAATTATAGGGTCTTCCCTTTGTTAGTCATTTCCTATTTATTTTGTATACAATGTGTTTGTATATATTTATTTGCATGTTGTCTCCCCCATTAGACTGTGAGCTCTTGAGAGCTGGGACTGCCTTTTGGCTCTCTGGATCCCTAGAGCTTAGCAAAGTGCTTGACACAAAGCTGCTTAGTGTATATTGACTGACTGATATTTCTCAAAACTTCTAACTGGTTTTACAGGCAGTAGTTTATTTTCATCTTCTGTTTAATAGCTAAATTTTGTTTTTAAAAAAGTGACAAAAATCAGCATGAATATAAGCCTACATTTATTAATAATAATAGTAATGGTAATGGTACTGATAACAATAGCTGACTTTTAGTATTTTAAAGTGCCCCAAATGCCTTACATTTTCTCATCTGATCGATCATTAAAACCCTGTGAAGTAGGTGGTTTTTGAAGCCTCATTTTGCAAATGAAGAAACTGAGGCTAAGAGAGGTTAATTGACTTCTGCAGGGTCCCACAGCTAGTGGGTGTCTGAGGCAGAATTTGAGGATAACTCCAGGCTCAGGTCTTCCTAAAACCCACATGAGCACTAGCATGCTCATTTATGAAGGTGATCGTACTCTATTTAGGCTTAAGGGACCTTAGCCCAAGCAATGGCTGGGACTATCAAGTACATTTAATAAAGCCTCCCATTCATATCAGACTAAACATGTGCTGCTTTATGGGAATAACAAAGAAAATAGTCTCTACTATCAGAGTTGAACTCAATTGAAACAATTTATGTTTCTTTTCCTGGTGAAAACGTAAACCTAGAAGTCAACATTATTATGTCATGTTATCAGAGGCAACATTTGGTAGTCACTATTTTAAATCCTTTAAAAAAAAACAGAAGAAAAATAGTCACATCTTGGAAATACCAGTTCTCAAATTTTGAAACGCTAAATAGCTTGAGATTGTCATTAGTTACCACCACACTTTCATCCCTGATTATGTCAATGAGACGTGGAAAGTCTTGGGGTGTTTGTAATGTATTACCAAATCAAATACTGATTTGATCCTTTTGTAAGTAATAGCACCAGGTATTATAGTAAGTAATAGCTCTTCTTTCAATACGCATATATCATGAACTCATTATAATCCTATCATAGTCCGGATAGCTTAATTTTAAGGGTTTTTTTAAGCAAAATTAATTAATGACAATCTTACAAGCCATGGTAGTAGGTCAGTCATCTGTGGAGTCAAAGAGACCTGGAATCCAGTACTGGCTCTGTTGTAAATCGATTGTATGGCCTTAGACCCAACCTCTTCGTGTCCTTAGACATTTTTGTGCCATGGACCACTTTGGCAGTCTGGTGAAGCCCCTGGAGCCCTGCTCAGAATAATGTTTTTAAGTGCATAAGATAAAATGTATAGCATTAGAAAGGAAATCAATTATATTGAAATATAATTATCTTCTTTTGTTTAAGTTCATTGACTCTAGATTCAGAATCCCTCCTTTTAGGACTATAAATTATACAATGGTTGCTGATCCCTAGAGTGCCAGTTGTTTCTTATGGGGGAGATTTCTTCTGCAGTCAAATTAAAGGGGACCCTGCCCCCTAAAAATCACATAGAGTCAGTGCAAAAATCTAAAGGTATTGACTGGATTGAGTTGGCTTCCCCACCTTTAATAAGTTCTTTCTCACATGAATGCTGGATTTTGTGCCATACATATGTTTTATCACTTTTCTTTGTTGTTTTTAATTATGTGGTTAAAGAATGGATATTATTCCAAGCAAATGTGTAAAAGTTGTAGCCCTTCAAGAGAACATTTAGATTACTGTTAAGGATATTGCAGTAGCTGCTGTAGGGAATTCAGTCATTTTAAGGTTTATTAAAACCCACAATGAAACAGAGTCAGTAAGATCAAGATACAAACGAAAGTGCAATTAAAAAAGAAAAAAAAAACCACCCAGCAGTAAAGAACTGACAGATCACCACTAAAATCAGCCTAATTAAGCCTCAGAAAACAAAGAAATCCATAGGGACCCAACAGCTGGGTGGATTGTTACCAGTTGTTCTACAGTGAGGTGGAAGCTTCTTAAAGCTGGAAGTCCAGCAAAACGTAAGGACAAGAACAATGATAATGACAAGGACTATAATAACAACAAAAATAACATTAACTACAAAAACTATTTGTTACCATGAATAAAAAACACTTGTCAGGAACAAAACAATGTAAAGAGTACCCAAGAGTGAGGGAAAAGGTAATTTACCCTGATGAAATTCACTTTTTCATTCAATATGCCAAACATATATATCAAAACTGCACTCAGCCGATGAAGATGAAGTTAGTCTGTAAAATGTGAGCAATCTTCATTAGGCTGGAAAGCATTCACTCAAAAACATTTTAGGGATGTTTTACTTCCAGCGGTCCTACAAGTCTTTTCCCCAGTAAGGGGAATGATGACTTTGATAAATATCAAAGATATCAACATGCAGAATTGTTCTAGAATTATCCAAACTACCAAATGGAGATGAAATATTGCAATACAATCTGGTACTATGCCACATGTAATGAAAGCTAAGAATTTTATCCAAGTGATAGAGATAAATATGCTTTAATAGTTCGTATGAACTTTTCATCAATGGTATATTTAATATCCAATGGGACAAAAATGTAATTTCATGATTAAGAATTAAAGAATGTGGGGCAGCTAGATGGCACAGTGCACCAGCCCTGGAGTCAGGAGGACCTGAGTTCAAATCCGGCCTCAACCACATGACACTCACTAGCAATGTGACCCTGGACAAGTCACTTAACCCCAGTTGCCTGGCCAAAAATAAATAAATAAAAGAATTAAAGAATTAAAGAATGCTAAAATCTTCTGAACTCAGTGCCAAGTCATGTAAAGACACTAACTGCAAGTAAAGTAGAATGTATTGCATGATATAAGTTTCTTTTTTCTAAGGTACAGAACATTGTAAGTTTATTGTACAGAATAGATGAATGAATTTAATTATTTTTTGCCTTAAGTTATAAAACACCACCATGCAAGTACCCTACAATATTCAAGGTGGACTGAATTGTTGTCATTTTCCCAGTCACAATTACTCATTTTTTAGTACTTTTTTCCTGAAATTTCCTTCCCTTCAGGACTAACTCCTGAAAATTCTATCAATTCGTCAAGATCTAGGTCAAATTCATACTTTTTTTTTTTTTGGTGTAGGCCAGGGTCACACAGCTAATAAGTGTCATTTGTCTGAGGCCAGATTTGAACTCAGATCCTTCTGAATCCAGTGCCAGTGCTCTATCCACTGTGCCACCTACCTGCCCCCAAATTCATACTTTTCATGAAGCCTTCGGTAACACTCCTCCCCCCTTCCTTTCATCCTCTTCATTAGAAGTGATCTCCCTTCGGTCCCACAGTACTCTTTTTATCTCTCTCTTGCTATACATATTACATTCTGGCTTTTTTTTGTAAGTTGTGTCCTTGTCTTATTTCCTGTACTTGAACACAGGATCTTTGAAGGGATGACTTATTTTTATTTATCTTTTTTATCTTCCATAGCACTTAGCATAGTTCCTTGAACATACTAGGCATTTCAAATATTTTCAAAAGCATTTTTACTCTTGAAGAGAAAATAAAATTTTGCAAAAGTGATTTTTTAAAATCTCCTATTAAAGATATAGTAAAATGTGTGCCCTGAATAACATATGGTCTCTGTATTCCAATGCCTTTATATTCTAACTTCTTTATTGATTATCTATCACCATAAATAAAGAGCATTTATTAAGCATTTAATTGTGCAAAGTACTATATAAAGAAAACTAGACAGCTTACACCCTCCAGGAAGTAGAATTAGAAATTAGAAATGACTAAAGTTAACAAGTAAATAACAGATAGCAAATTAGGAACAGTAAAATCCTTTCACACTCCTCACATAAACATTATCAGTACTATCACTGCTGTCAGTTATCATAGTCTATGGTTACTCCACACACAGCAGTGTTATATATGGAAACTATTCTGATCATATCTCTTGTTAGACAAACTTAGCAATGTTCCTTGCATCCAATCTTGTTAATATTATTTTACGTTCATTCTAAACATGTCCTATATAAAGGAATATAATGGATTGTTTCAATCAAAATTTTACTGTGGAATTGACTTAAAAATAGTCTATTCTTCAGAGTATGTGACTAGTCATGAAGGAAACACAAAACCAACATTCTTTCATATGCTTTTTATGTAGAAAGGTTGCCCTCTGTTTTGGTTTTTTGTTGTTGTTGTTTTTTTACTATTTATCACCAATTCCCTATAACTATTCATCTTAATGGAAATATATGTAAGTAGTATTTTGATGCTAATAAAATTAATTTATTACATAACTTTATGATTGTTGAGTCTGCCTTGCCATTTGACATTTGATACCATTCATAAATGATGTTGATAAAATCATGTGCTGGCTAGATAGAAAAAATCAGATGTAGCTTATCGTTTTTCAGCTATTGCCAATGAAAATGATTGGTCATGCATAGGATTTCTATAATGTGGAACATTTCTTTGACTCAAGCTCAGAGTCAGTACTTTGACTTAGAAGATGTTAATAATTAAAGTAACTATGCTAGTTTCATAACAATAAACTTTGAAGTAACTGATGAGAGACTGATTTTTTTTTGGTTATTGTTATTTTAAAATGTAATGAAGGCCAAGAAAAGATTAAAATATGGGAAAAAAAATCAAGGTATTTCCTCTTTAGTGGATTACCACAAGAAATATTTTATCATCCATCATACAGATATGCTTACTCAATGTTATCTATGATTTTCTGACTAAAATTAAAAAAATGTCATGCACCAGTAGGAATAAAAAACATTGCACTGGGAGTCAGTGAACCTAGGTTCAAACAGTACCTTTGTCACTTAATACCTATGTGATCTTTAATAAGCTACTCAGTCCTTCTGAATCTTGGTAAAATGAGAGGACTGAAGGGACATTTTTTTTTGTATAAGCAAAATCAAGGTTTATAGAATTAGAAGGAAAGCAGTTAACTAGGAAAAACTCCTCAGAGCTAATTTCTCTAAGTTTGGAAATCAGAGATCTAAGAAATTGATGCAAAAACATCAGAACAAAAGCCATTCTACAATAAATAAATGATCAAAGGATATATAAAGTCATTTTTTTCAAAAGAGGAAAAGCAAGCTATCAACAATTATATGACAAAATTCTACAAATCATTGCTAATATGAAATATTAAACCAACTCAGATTCCAACTAATACCCATTAGATTGGCATACACATATATATACAATATGCCCATTAGATTGGCATGTATACACATGCTTATACAATATTACATGCATATGCCCACTCATGTGCATATAGATATATCTACCTATGTAGATATGTGTATATACATAGTTGCATGGCACATTTGTATCTACACATAGATATATACACACACATCTACATATATATCTACATACACGTGTGTACATACACACATGCATGTTATACATGGGTGTTAGATGGAAACCAAGAGTTGTATATGTGTGTGTGTGTACATGTGTGTGCCTACACACACACATACACACATGTACATACAACTGGTTCATGTGTATACACACAGAGAGAAATAAACATAATTTATGGTAATTTTCACAAATAATAAAGGAATTAAAAATTTCTGCACAGTCAATATATTTTGTGCTTTCTATATATTATTATCCTTTATCAATTTTTCTAAAATACTCTTCACCACACTTTTGAAGAATAAATCTTATGAGTATTTCTATCTTTTATATTATTGAATAATCAAGAAAGTCTAGTTATCAGCTCTTTTAATCAACCTTATAAAGCCAAGTCCTTGGCTTAGTTTACCAAATAGCTGAATACATTAAAAAAAAAAACAAGTACTGTTTGAACTAAAATTATTCTAGAACTACAAAAGATACAATATTAACTTACAACCTAGGGAAGCAGAATTGTAATGGTAAATATAGGACTTTGATTTTTCTCCAATTATTTTCTTTCTACCCTGACCTTCATTTATTCACTTGACAAATATTTATTAAGCACTTATAAATACACATACATAATATTTTAAATAGTAGCATTAAAAGGGAAGAGTCCATTTTCCCCAAAGCACTTATAATCTCACATGAAAATAAGATAAATGTAAAGATAATGCAAGGTAAAATATAAGTGTTGTAAGGAAAGACCAAAGGGCTACATGGTTCAAAGGAAGGGGAAAGCCACCCTTAGATAAGTTGATTGGGATGGGCTTCATGAAGGAAGCAACATTTCAAGGCTGGGCAGGATGTTGACAGGGGAGAGGAGGGAGAGAATTCTGCTTCTGAAAGCTTTACTCTTGCCTCTGGCTTCAACCTACTTTATCTATGTGAACTCTAGTTTTCAACCCAACGTTTTCCAATTATGTTTCTCACACACTGCTTGCCAAAAGACAAGCCATATTATAGGAAGTCAAAAGTCCAAGAAGCACAAACGCTTGAGAATATCATGTATAAAATAAGAGATTGACCCTTCAATTCACTCTCACAGTCCTAAACAAATATAGGGGGAGTTCAGTGACACATTGGACAGAGTGTGAGGCCTGAAGTCAGAAAGACCTGAATTCAAATCTGGCCTCAAACACTTGGTAGGTATGAGATCCTGGGCAAGTCATTTAACTTCTATCGCAATTTCCTCTCCTGTAAAACGGAGACAAAAATAGCACCTACCTCCCAGGGTTGTTCTTAAATGAGACAATATTTGGCATTTAGTAAACACTACTGAAATGTTAGCTGTAATTATTTTTAAAAAAACTTTTATCACTATCTTCTTTTTAAAATGAACTACATTTCCTAATGTCTCCTGCCTATCCAGCCCAGAAAACCTCTGTAACATTCAGAGAAGGGGGAAAACATTCAGCAAAGTAATACACAAAAAAAAAATAGGACATTATAGACAGTATTCCATACCCATATTCATCCATCTCTTCAAAGAGTAAAAGGGAGGAGACTTCACATATACTTTCTTTGAGATCAAGTTTGGTCAATGTAATCTTAAAGCAGTCAGCTTGAATTAGATTTTTAATATATGGTAGTAGAACTTTATATGAATGATCATGGGCCATTCACCCAATTTCACTGGCATACAATTGGCAAATCACCCACAGAGGCAACAGAGTCATTTGTACTGCCTACATTTAAGCATTTTATTTTAGCTAACAAAATTAAATCTAGTGACATTTCTGTAGAACATGACAACGTGTGGGCCATGTTAGCTTATGTTCTAGGAGACCTGTGCACTTACACCACCTGTGCCTTACTATCTTGTAGAAGGGGAACAACAGAAGGAGAAGCAGAACTGGGTTGGATTTCAACAAGACTGGTTCTCAATGTGAAGGGCCTTCATAGCTCCTGCAGACGAAGCAGATTGTTTTTAGTCATTCCTCCTCAGCAACAGAGCACGAATATTAAAAAGACAGAGCTGTCTATCTCGATGTACACATGCCCTAGCAAAATGGGTGTTATTTACCGATAAAAACCACATGACAGCCATTTAAAAAACGGGATTTGTTCTGTCAGTCAAATTAGAAAGGCGAAATATCCTCAATGCTAAGTGATTACTGCCTAGGCCTAAGTGTGGCGAACTGCCAGCCAGAACAATTAGAGTAGTGTAGAAGAAGAAATATGAAGACGGATTGGCTTAATTCTAAACAGAAGCCTGGGTAAAATAGAAATGCCGGGACATTTTAATGCAGTGTCCAATTGCTTAAAAGTGTGTCTTTGGAGCATGTTTCAATTTTTATTTATATTGGTTGTTCTTACAGATGATTTTTTTTAAATAAAGGAAATATACTTACAGGGATTACTTTTTCATATAAAACACACTGCTGTCCTCTGAGAAAAAGAGCAATTCTAACCTGAAACCAGGATTCTGTTATTCTCATCCAGAAATCTAGACATATGGGTAAATAAGTATTTGGGCAACTCAGCCAAAAACATTTCATAGATGTTCATGTAACTGACACCTTAATTATCTTTCACTTCTCCCATTGCCAACAACGATTCTGGGTTTAAAACTCTCCAGGTCAATTTTGTCCTCTACTTTCATTATTTTTATCTTCATGAAAAAACAAATAATTCCAACAACAGATTAAGAGCATGTAGATCCTGGATTTAAATCAGAAACAACAATCAAAGAAAAGGCTCCTAAGCTGTATGCTTAGATCCCAGGCCTCATAGAGTGGCACGAAATACCAATTATACTGAGGAAAACAGAAACTTCTTGAATCATTCTCCTCATTGACCATGAACCAGATGCTTATAATCCCCAAGTGACATTAAACGATGCTTAAACAATCCTTGTCAGCATCTACCTGGAAAAAATCCAGGGTTTCTGTAGCAGAATTTTACAGCTAAGCCAAATACAATGGCATTTGATAAGGTCTTAAACAAAATGGTACTCATATAGAAGGGAAATTCAAAAGAAATAGAGATCAAAGTTCAAGATATAGTTTAAGAGTTCTTTTCTTAGAAGAGATTTGACAAAAAATTTTTTTTAAATAAATAAATTTCTGTTATATGAGTTTTATTTTACCATTAGTTTCTGTCATAAGAACAATAAAACCTTTGCTCTGTATAGATGATCCTAGAACTGAAAGCAAAGTACATTACTGGAAGAGACAAGAAATTGAGAAGATAAGATTGAGCCTGTTTAAAAAAAAAAAAGGCCTAACAAGGATTTATAGCAATGATGATAAATACCAAATTTTATCAACTATATGTAAAGTTTGGAGTTTATTGTACCAATTTATTAGTCATACTACCCACTTCAGTCTGATGCCTTTATCAGGTAAGAACATATCCCCAAAGAATTTATAGACCAGAGGGATAAACTAGGTGTGACTAGCCTGGGAATTTTAAGAAGGTGCAACAGAAAGTCTGTTTGGATTGGTTGAGGAAAATGGGCATGCCCTGTAGGTCTTGTATCAAACCAGCAAGGTAGTTTGCAATTAGAGGATTCAAGATTCTGGTAGCTTAGGTTGTACACTGTCCAACCAAGGCCTGGAGAAAGAATCACTTGGTGTCTTGGTAGGCTGGGGAACAAGTAGAGAACATCTTGCCTTTGACCTCAGTCTTGGTCTTCACCCACTCCTGGCCTGAGGAGGCTCATGAACTTTTGAAAATCTACACTTTCATCAGTGGCCTAGCAGTGCCTCTGGGACAGTTAAAGCTGTTGGCCCTGCCTGTTTCCAGAGCTGAGGACAGACTGGATGTAACAAGAAGCCAAATTCAAGGTTCTACAAGGAGCCTAGCAGAAAAGTAACACCATAAATAAGGGGAATATCTTCAAGATTTCTGCTAAAGGATTGGCAGGAGCTATGATTTAGCCCTTTACCTCACGTATCTGAATTTGAGCCCATTTTGTACGGGATTCTGTATACAGTTGTGGGAGATTGTGGCATAGACTTTGGAAAGGGGAATGCTTTATAACAACTGTTCTAACTATGCCATGTAAATACCTTTCACAAAAAAACTAATTGTCCAGTTGACCAAATGATACCATCTATTAATCAATGGGGAAAGCACACCATTAGGGGGTTTTGAGAAAGCCATCCTTACCCTTTACAGGCTACCCCTAAAACCTTGAGGGGAGATATAGTAGTCATTTTCAGGAGAACTGAGCATTAGGTGGAAGGGGGTTAAGTAGCTCCAGAGCTATATTACGCAAAATTTTATAAAGTGTTCACAAATCAGCTACACAGTAACCAACTAAAAAATCTGAGTGAACACTCATCCTATATGGAAGGTGCAGTTTTTGCAATGATGAAAAGTAGTCCCTGCCCTAACAGCCAGTTCTAAACATATACAAATAAGTATAGTACAATGAGGTGAGGCCAAATGAGATATCAGAACAGATTATTTTAAAATTTGTTATAATTTATGTCATAAATTATAAAAATTGAAAAGGCTGGGGAAGGCTTTGCAGAGCTTCTGGCTTCTCATCTGGGCCTTGAAAGTGGAGGATAACAAGGATTATGAAGAAAAATCAAGTTGAATAAACAGAGGCAGAAGAACCCAGAATGAAATAGAAGAACTCTTTGGCTGATTCACAGAAGAGATACCAGTGAGTAAAACAAACATGTTTGAAAGGTAGGTGGAAGCTAGTGTGTGGAAGTTCTTAAATGTAAAGGCAGGGTGTTCTTGCATTTCATCCTGATGACAACAAAGAATCACTGAGGATTTTTTTTCAAGCAGGAAAGTGATACTGTCAAAACTTTATCCTAGGAAAAATATTTTGGCAGTTTTGCTAGAGATAAACAGTAGATGGAGAGAGATTGGAGTCAGTTGCCTTCATTTTCCATCAGCTGCTCTACTGGGTTTTGACTCCTTGAATGTTGTGGTGCCCCCTGGTGCCCCATCTCCCTTCACTTCCTCTTGTAGATTCCTCTCCCACTATATTTTAAGTTCCTTAAAGGCAGGAACTGACCCTCTGTCTCTTAAAATTTGCATCTCCAGCATTTAGCACTGTACCTAGCACATAATGGGTGCTTAATAAATGTTAACTATTGACTAATGACCATGAAGATCAGTTCTAAGGCTATTACAGTGGCTCAGGAGAGGGGATGAGAGCCCAAACTAAGACAGTAGAAGTGTAAGTAGAAGTAATAGATTTGAGAACTATTTTGGAAGTAGAACCAACATGAGTAGACAACTAAGAGTATGTGTAGGGGGAAGGAGGCATGTGGAGAAGAAGGAAGAATCAAAGATGACTGAATTTTTGTGACTAGACAGGTAGAATCTTTGAACTCAGGTAGTTTTAGGTAATGATGAGTTCTAAGGTTTGATCCAACTCCATGGCTTGGCTGAAGTAGAGTAGAAATACAGCTCATGGAAACTGCTAATATTGATACCATAGGAGACCAGAGTTTTGAAGGATCATCGATTACACCTACTAGTAATGTTACCAAAGATGGGTTGAGGTGAAGAGGAAGACTGAGAGCTAAGTGCTAAAGCCATTGTCCTGGTAGATGCAACATTTGGCAATAGTACTGTAATCAGATGGCATGAATTTACAAGGTAGCCAGGGAAGATCTCACTCCTTCATAACATCTACTTTATTTTTAATCTAACAAACCAGAAAGTAAAGGAATTCTTCATCTAGGTTATAAAATTTAGAAGTTGTTGCGAGGAATCTGAGAATTGATGGCTTTTCAAGAAACTGGTCCTAGCATGTCTAATTTGTTTCCTTCTCTTTCTTATTATAAATGTCCCTGTTGCAAGTTTAAGCATTAAAAAATAATTGTTACATAAAATTCTTTTGGCAAGAAAGTGGAGGATAATACATAAACAATAAATAAATGAGATCAAATCGTCCATAATTAAAATCAGAGATCTTCTCTGTTTGGTTGAGCTGCCACTTCAGTAAAAGCTTTTTGTTCTTTCCTGTTCTTTATTCAAGCCATATCTACCTTAAAATGCACAAAACCACACTCATCATGTGATCTCTCACCACACTGTTCATTCCTAATGCTGAAAAGCCTCAAAGCTTTGATATGATTTCATTTAATGATAGCTAAACTCAAAGGCCTATTGCACTTTTGGAGCCTCAATGCATAAAATCAAAAATCTTACTATCTCTGCCACAAGACCTGCATACATTGTCCAATAAGAGAAAAATTATGACCCAATTCTAGAGCATTGCTTTTTCCTTCAATTATCCATTCTTCAATAATAAATACAAGGTGTGACTAGAAAGTAATGACTATTTTTGCACAAATGTACCAGAACCTATACATTCAAATAAGTATTGCCCTTCAAAGTAACCCTTTTGCTGAAAACACTGTTGCAGCTACTCTTTTGGAATTATTTCAGAATCTCTTACTGAACATACTCACACTTGCTTACACACACACACTTATATACTCTTAATGTAATTAATTTATTCCCAAGACATTAGAACCTTTTATTCTTTGGTGGGTGTCTTACCAAAAATACATTGGGAAGCAAGTTTCTGATGAAAGTACCCTTTATGTACCAGTTACCTGATATTAGGAAGTATAATTGCCTGAACGCTGCAAATATAAGTCATTGGATGCTGTATTGCCACAAGTTGAAGACTGCATGCATAAAGTTTCATGATTTTCAAAGCATTTTCACATTTATTATCACATTTAATGCTTAGAGCAGTTCATTTGTAAAAGGGGATAAGAATAGCATGTAAGTCCCAGGGTTGTTGTGAGGACAGAATAAGATAATATTTGTTAGGCACTTTGCAAACCTTAAAGTACTGTATACATTCTAGCTGTGAGTAGTAGTAGTAGTCATGTACAACAGGCATTGCTATTACTCCCATTTTATGGCTGAGTACAATGAGGTTCAGGAGGTGATATGGCTTGCCTAAAGTCACAGTAATAATTAAACGGCAAAACTGGGATTAGAAGTGAGTTATCTTTTTCTCAGTCAAGAGCTATTTCCATAAGATGGTGATGCCTAATATCAGAAATGCATTTCTTTGGTAAGATATTGTGTGTAGCAGAAAAGAAAAGGATGGAAAACTGAAGGATAGTTTTACAATGGCAAAAATCAACTTTAAAATTAAAGCATATTTGCTAAAAAATCTCATAATTAAATTTAATGATTCCCTGACAAAGTGTTGATAATATCATGCTACACAAAAATCAAATAAAAATACTGAAAGGGAAAATATAGTAGAATACTAGACATTTTGCAAATATGACCACCTGTTTCACATATTGGTCCACACTAAAGGTAGAAATCCTTAAAGCTATATGAATTTGACTAAGTTTTTCTGACAGCAACTCAGGAGGGATTTGACCAAAGGTAAAGTGGAATGCTTCCAGCATAGTGATAATGATTGTAAGATGCTTTCCTATTTATAAATGGTTATCCTAGGTAGTTCAGACTCAGTTCAATTCATCAAAAATGTTTATTATAAACCTGATATTCAGAGAACTTAGATACTGGGGTAGAGAAGTAAAAACAAGTTCAAATGGAATATACAGTTTATTAGGGGAATAGAGTTATAATGTACTCAGCGAAGAAAGCTATATGCTGCAATTACTGGCAATTACAGAGACAAGAACACAGTGAAATCTCAAGTTCAAGGATGCTTGTTCTCTGAAATTTATATATAATGTACACATACATGCATATTCTTTAAGTAAAATGGTCATTTATCTGCTTAATTTCAGAATTTAGAAAAGAATTTCAGTGAGGCTACCTGAAATAACAATGCACAGAACTGAAAGAGAACTTAGACATCATTTGTCCAACATCCTTTTTAATGCAGGAATTATCTCCACAAAACCCTTGACAAATTGACACCCATTCTCAGCTCAAATACTTGCAGTGACAGTGAGATAACTGATTTGCAAAACCATCCATTCCATATGGGCGTAGTTCAAACTGTGGGAAACTTCCTCCCTTAACTGAACTCAAATTCTTTAATTGAAATCTCTCACTGAAATTTCCACTGATATCCTTTGGTGTATGGATAGAAATGCAATAAGAGTGCTAAAATATGAATATGAGGAATTCAGAGAGTTAGTGGGAGGACAATTGCAAGGAGGGAGGATTCAGTTTCACCCCTCCATACTCAGCTGATGAGCTGACTGGATGTAATTTCAGATGACTGAGTGGTTGATGTGTTAACTGAGAGAGTGAAGCAAGTGGGACCAAGAATACTATTGAATACGATGACCACAATTGTCTACCACAACAACAACAACGTAAGGCAGATGAATTCTGAACTCTACTTCAATGACCAATCTTGGAATAGGACAACAGAAGATAAAGCACACTTTCATCCTTTCTGTAGAGAGCTAGGGAAAATAACTGCAAGAGTTTACATACACTGACAGATATGGCTACTAAGCTGATTGCTTTTGCTTGACTGTTTTTGTTTGTTGCAAGGTGCTGCTCAATGTATTGTGGAGTGATATAGGGGTAATCAAGAACTTACTACAGTGTAAAATCAGAAATGAAATTAAAAGTTGGAAAAATAGAAAGATGATATGCATTATTCTGCAGTCTGATTAGCCGTGAATATTTGGTTCACTACTCCTGTTACAACAATGAAAAAAAAATGCAATTCTGAACTGAAAAAAATATTCCATGGAGTGGAAATTTTCTGATTAGCTATCCTTTGATTAGAAGACTATATTTTTAATTAATGAAACCTAAAATTATAATGGCTTTTCAAAAACTAGAGTATCTGATGTCAGTTCACAAGGAACTTATGATCAACCATAAGTCCCAGATGTTTTGACACAGGAACCATTACTGCCACTCTAGGCTCCCCATTCTATACTTGTGAAATAGTTTTTTTCACCAAAATTCAAGAATTTACATTTATCCATGTTAAGTTTCATCTTGTTACATTGGTACTGTATTCTAGCCTATTAAGATGGTTTCCCGTCTTTATTCTGTTATCATTTAGGTCAGCAACTCTCCCCAGTTTTGGAAAATGATAAGCAAATCTGTTTTCATCTAAATGACTGGTAAAAATACCCGAAATATGTCAGGAGCTGTGCTAAGTGGTTTATAAATAGTATCTCATTTGATCCTCACTACAACCTTAGGAAGTAGGTGCTATTATCATCCCCATTTTACCACTGAGAAAACTGAGGCAAGGAGTGGGTAAGTGATTTGCCCAGGGTCCCAGTGCTAGTAAGTGCCTGAGGCAACTCTGGTCTTCCTGATTCCAGGCCCAGGGCCTAGTCAGATGCCTAGGACATCATCAAAGGATCACAGAGCTGGATCACAGACTCATGGTCCTACATTTTGAGCTGAAATGGGACTTCAGTGGTCATCATGTCTAACCATATTATTTTAGTGATAAAGAAACTGGGTTACAGGGAGGTTAAGTGACTTGTTCATAGTGATACAAGTAATAAGCAACAGTAAGCAACAGAAATAGGATTTGAACCCAGATTCTCTGAAAGGGGCAGATAGGTAGCAAAGCGGATAGAGTGTTGGGCCTGGAGTCAAGAAAACTCATCTTCATGAGTTCAGATCCAGCCTCAGATACTTCCTAGCTGTGTGACCCTGGGCAAGTCACTTAACCCTATTTGCCTCAGTTTTCTCATCCATAAAATGAGCTGGAGAAGGAAATGGCAAACCACTCCAGTATCTTTGCCAAGAAAATCCCAAATAGGTCAGGAAGAGTTGGACAAGATGAACTGACTGATGAACATCCAGCCTTGTTAATAACTATAAAACTAGAGTACCTTCCAGTGTGCCACATTTACTCTACCCCCCAAAAAAATATCACACACACACACGAAGAAATATGCATCATGAAAACACATAACCCAGGGACCCAAACAATTCTAAGGGAATAAAAGGAATAGTGTAAATAGGTTTACAAAGAGCATTTTGAAGGGGGCAGCAGGTAGAGAGGGTGTGTAGTGGGTGTGATTTAATTGGCAACAGCATTTGTCATGATTATAGAGTAGACCAGGCTACAAAAGCCTTGGATGAAATACCAGACATTTCATGACAACTGAAGCAAAGTAGGTATTAAAACTTCAGCTCTTGTAGTGTCATCCATTGTTTACTTGCCCAGCCCTATAATTAGTCATCTTATACTACACTTTGTTGTCTTCTTGTTTTCAACGTAGCCACAAAACATTTTGTTCTTTGCTGGCTAAAATTATTTAAAGTCTTGGCTTATCCCTTTGCTAATCTCCATATACTGTATCTAGACATGTCTACGGGTATACTTTTTGATCTTATAATCTATTAACAAGAGAGATTCTCTGTTAACCTGAAAGAGACAAACTCATATTTGAGCTTTAAATTATGCAGTTCAGGAATCCACAACAAACCATTCCCTTAAAGGATTTTTAAACACTGTATTAACCATATTATTCCCCTTAGCTATCTTATCTTAAAATTCTGCATCTGTCTCATAAAATGGTCTGGTTTTCATGCCCTCAAAATCTAAACTCAAAAAGTTAATAATTTAATTTTAATAGTAAAATACTATATTTTAGTATTTAAAATTATGTTCATGCACTGATATCTTTTGTTACTTTAATGTTTTCTTTCTGTTGCCTTTCACTTTATAAATTCTTAGGTACGTGGTACTTCTTACACCTCTTAGGTATAAAATAAGGATGATTATGATGACAAATTGACATTTGCTTAGTACACTGAGGTTTTATATACATTATTGAATTTGATCCTCACAACAAAATCCATTAGTTTACATATTCACATGGTACCTATGACATCACAACACACCCAGACTTTCAGTACATATGTTGCTATGCCAAATGAGATAACATCTGTAAAAAGTACTTAGCAGAGTGCCTGGCACATAGTAGGCACTTAATAAATGCATATTCACTTCCCCTGCTCACTACATAATAGGCTAACAGGCTAATGATTGAGTTGCTAACTTACAAGACTCTTAGTAATGATTCTATATGAATGGGGTATGTTTTGAGCAAAATTGAAATCCCACCCAAAGGATAGGCCTGGTTGAGATTATGAAGTAGGAAATCTTTGAAAAGCATGCGCCTAAAAGTCAGCATGATGGTAGTATAAACCCATCAGGCAGGAATCAGAAAGAAGAAATAAAGGTAGGAGGTCATCCTACTTGAAATTTTGCTAGCGGTCTGATAGCATTAAACATTCCCTCTATGCCCCACAGTCAGGCTCATGAAAATCATGCATTTGGTATGTTTATTACTCTTTACCATAAACTGAAGTAAGATGCTAAATTTACCTCATGGTGGGCTCCTGTGGCAACAACCACAATGCCCTACCAAAGCCTTGACTGCAAGCTTTAGTAAGAAGAATTCAATATATTAACTCTTATTTATAACTTTTATTTAAAAGTGAAAGGGGAAATGAAAGGGAAAGTTATAAAGAATAAAACTAATAGGACAATAAAAGAATTAATTTTTAATATCTCTCTGTTCTACTCAAGATTTTAGGTATTCAAAGCTGCTGTTTGATATTTTACCAGTGAAAAAAAATTTTGCTGAGAAAAACAAATTGCATTTCTGCCTAAAAATTGTGATGTGAGAAAATTGGAGGAAATTATTGTCATTATTTTGTCATAGTAGTAGTAGTAATAGAAGGAGGAAGAGGAGGAGTAACAGTTAAATAATACTTTAAGGCTTGTAAATCACTTCACAAATACTATCTCATTTGATCTTTACAATAACCTAGAAGATAAGTGCTATTATTATCTGCACTGTTTTACAGAAGAAAGTGAGGAAGACAAAGGTTAAATGACTTGTTCAGGGTCACACAGCTAGTAAGTATCTGAATCCTTATTTGAATTTATATTTTCCTGACTGTAGGTCAGTGTGCTATCCATCATTTCACCTAACACAAGTTAAATTGAGTGTATTAAGATTTGGGGAAATATAATACCTCTTTATGCAAAATCTTATATAAAGTTAGATATCTAAATAAAATGGGGAGTCAAAGTATTCTTGTCTATTTTTTTTGGTCCATCATGTTACAAGACTGGGGTTTCAAACACACAGAAAAGAGGGTTAATTATACACATATAAATAACTATATAACCTTATATTATATAAAATTGCATGTGCATATATGTGTCACACATGTATGTATATGCATGATATACATTTATGTATGTGTGTGTATATATGTATATATGTATGTATGTATCCTCACAAGGATCCTTAGATACTCCCTGGATGACTTAGTGAAAGGAAAAACTTTTCCAAAACTAAATCTAAGCAAAAAGAGACTATTAATGTATTAATGACATTCTTGGGCTGGAAAGACACTTCACTGAAATCAGAATGTGGCCATTTTACGTACATTCTATTTCCACTAATAATTTGATGTCCCATTTCAGTGAACAGGAGCAAAATGTCTGACTAATTGAAATATAGTGGTTGTAAGTGTCAAATAGTAATAACTACCCAGGCACTGATTAGGGAAACATTACTTTTCCCTTGATACTGTTTTTTTTTCCTCTAGCATGTCAATGTTTGCATTATTCATACATTTTGTCAGCGTTTATTGCATTGGGTTAATGATATGACATTTTCCATTCTTGTTTCTATCAGGGGGCTTGTTATTAGATTACTGCTCAGTGCTTCACGTGTCACAATATGATAAATGCCAAACATATGCCAATCAAAACTTCCAATTGATAGCATTTGCTGAAATTTTCCATATGCTGAAGTTCAATCAGACAGTTTTTTGGTTTGATGATTTTTGCCTATTATGTTTTTGACATACACCATTGGGAGAAAATTTTGTACCCAAACAATAGGGGAAAACAGAAATAAAAAGAAACTAAATGATGCCTTCTCTGATTTACTCCAAATATAGAAGGAGTAAAGAAGAATTTAAGTGACAGTTCTCCATAGTGAGTGTGGTATGGGGTCAGCTTTCCTACTAAAACAGGCACACTTTCTTTAAAAATATAATTAACATTGTGATCATCAAATTGAAAAGCACATTAGTTTTTTTAAAGCACTTAACCACTTATTATTTCATTGGTTTTTCCTTTCTAACAACATCATAATTTAGGTAAAATAGGTAATATTATCATATCCGTTTTATGTTGAATCCAGGTCCCAGAGAAGTTAAGCATCATATCTAAGACATACAGCTAATTAGTGACAAAGCCAGCAACAAAATGATCAAGTTCTTTGTTCCATGCTCTTTCTACAATCACATGCTCTGCTGCTATGCCATTTTGGCACTATGGTGCTGGAAATTCTTCAGATACTGTTGTTCACCATGCTTCATAACTATATAACATACCAATACAAATAGCTATAATATACAAGAGTATATAATATGTACATTAGAGGGTTCCAAAACAAAAGGTCACAGGAGGTGAGACTGTATCTCACATTAGGTCCCTGCCAATCTGCCTGGGGAGAATATTCTATCTTGACATCAAATACAAAAAAATTAGACCTAAACATTATCCCATGAACAAGAATCACCATAGCTAAGCATATAATCCCATTTATACCTCTAGTCACCACTGACATTCAAGTAATGTTCCATTTCTTTTGTAGATTTTCATTAGGTGGATTTCACTAGTACCTATGGGATGAGATAATTATAAATGTCAATTACCCTTGGAAGAAACAGAATGTTCTCCTTGTGTGGTATTAAGATGTTTTCAAAGCTATTTGAGGTTCTGTTACATCATGAGCCAGGCCAATAACCATATCTCCAAATTTTAAAAAAATCCAAAAAAAATTAGTGATATTTCTAAGAAGAGGTAATCTTATCCCAAATGAAATTTTAAAATATGGCATTTCAAGATTGGCAGTTTGGTTCAATATTTCACTCCTCTAGTTTATTACTGATGAGTCAAAAAAAATGTAATGGTTTTTCTTAGGTCTATTTCATTGTATACTTCTCTCCTCCCATACTGGGTGATCCAGCCAATCAGCTTTTCTCTCTGTTCCTCCTACAGGGTCCTCATCTCCCATTTTTGTTCCTTTTCACTGGCTATTTCTCATGGCTAGGATATACTCCCTCCTCAATATTGCCTCCTAGAATCCTTCTCCTTCAACAAGCAGCTCAAATACTTTCTCTATGACTCTTTTCCTGAACCCCTGGATGCTAGTGCCCTTTCTCCCATCTTACCTTGTATGTCTCTACTTTTTTATTTATTATGTAGATAATCATATATGTATGTGTCTCCTCACATTAGAATGTAATCTGCTTAACAGTAGTGGTTTTTAATTCTTTGTATTTTTATCACCCGTGTCTAGCTTTGTGCTTGGCACACAGTAGGTATTTAATAAATGCTTGTGGATTACTTGATTGATTTAGGAAAAAAGATGAACTTTGAGGTCCTTTAGTTTAAGATTAAGAGACTCTCAATCAATCTTCCTTCCTGGTGATATTATAATGAAGAACTAAATCCTTTAGGAAACACAACACAGAACTTAATTACACTGCTGTTGCTTATTATTTCTAAGGGATAAAATTATTCTAATAGTAATATCCCAGAGAAAAGCCCTAAAAGAAATAATGGGATCATCTAATCTAGTCTTCATTTTCTTATGACCTCACCTCAATGGGTCAATTTATGGGATTCTCTCTTCATTGTGAACAGGGACTCTTTTCATATCCCTAGTACTTAGCACAGTGCCTGGCACATAATAGATTCTTAATACATTTTTAATGATTGACTGATGTGTTCTTGTGCAACTGGCATTTGGTAGGAAGGGATTCAAGCCCTCGATATAAAGCTTGGAACTCTCCTTTTCCCGTTAAGAAATAGTGATTAAGAGTGTAATTTGAACCTAAAGGTTACTTCTAGACTAATAACATTTAAGGGAGCAGATACAATTCTAGTCTAGTGTTCCTTCTCTCCAAAAATAGAAGAGTGGCTAACCTCTGCTCCCAACCCTCATCTTCCCCTCTTGGCTGGGACCAGAATCTCTCTTGGAGGAAGAAGAGGGGAGGAGAGGCTAGAGATATCTATTCTTGCCTTCCTGATATCCACATCTAAGCAGATCCATGTGGACATAGATAACCTATAAAGGAAAAACCAAAACATCACCCACATAACACCACTCTCATCATACTAATAAAGATAGAATGAAAAGCCAATGAATTCTACAAACAAAAGACACAGAGCGACTGGATGTGCGTAACCATGGGTGTGCGGAAGATGTGGGAACCACATAGAATGATATTTTTGTCAAGAATTAATAATGCATGACAGCAGTCAACATCAAAGTAAATGTCAATTACTTTCACAGTAAGTTCATTTCCCAATAGGAGGAAACTGGCATTCAGATAGAACTAGGGAGTTGGCTAAGACCTAGAATCAATCTGGTCTGGGCCCTGAACATTTCTGAGCACAAAAAAATTCAATGAAGACCTGATGACTGATTTATTACTGTTCTCTGCCACTCCTAGTACACAATTTGGATAGGCAGAAAGAAGTAGGAAAGGTACTCCAGAGAAATGGGGATGATATGAATAAAAACATGAGAGAATAGTGAGTTTCCCCTGCTAGGCTGAAGAAAAGAGTTCATATAGGGGAGAAGGAGTTAAAAGTTTGGGGATAGATTATAGAGAGCTTTCATTCAAGTCAATTCAATTCAATCATTAATTAAACCTCTACTAGCATGACAGTCCTAGAGTACTGTAATAGATAAAGAGCCACTCAAAACAAGGAAGACTTGAATTCAAATCCTTCCTCTGATATGGACTGGATGTGTAATCCCTGGGAAAGTCACTTTAACCTTAAATGCTCTGGGTAAATCTCCAACACTACACGTTTGTGTAGAATATATGGGCCTACATTGGTAGAGGGAGTTTCCTCACTCAGGAATTTCCTTTATCAATGAAATCACAAGCCCTATCCCTATGTTTATTCCTATGTGCAGAGCACTGTATCAGATGGCAAGAGAGGTGCAAAAGTTCTATCAGTCTCTCATAGAGTTTACAACCCTCTCCCTAGATTAATAAGTATAATACAAATAAGACATTATAAGTAAATGTCAGATATGAACAAATTGCTATACAAAGGTTCCAGAGAGGAAAAGTCTTTATAGACAATTAGGATCAAAGATAACTTCAGCTTGGACTATTTCTTTGGATAATGGGGAACCACTGAAGGTTTCTTATTCCAACAGAATCATGATATAAAGTCATATTCAGTTAGAAGACACACATGGCATTCAGGCTGGATTCTTCAGTGGAAGAGAGTAGAGGTCAGAATAAGCATCAGAAGTCAGTTGTAATGATTTGGATGTAAAGTGATCAGGTTCTCAACTAAGATGGTGGCAACAGGAAAACATAAGAACACATGAAGAGACATAAAGGAATTCTCTCAAAGATTCAAATGCATCTATGATCTCCTTTAACTGCATGGCCCCTCCAACAATGTAGATCCTCACAGTCTATCCATGCCTACCCATCTCGTGAAACAATTGTCCATGGCCTCATAGACATTCTCCACATGTCAAAGGCCTTCATTATTTTTTTCCTGACATTTCAAGGATGCCAATAGAGTTTGTGAACTGCCTACTTGTTTTCTGTTGCTCCCATTTCATGGTTAATCAGCCCATCTTTTTTTCCTATGAACATTTCACTGATAAATTCCTTTACTCTGTTCTTAGCAAGCCTTGGGGACTGGATATAAGGATGGGTAAGCAGAAACAACAAGTTAGGACTGACTCTCAGGTTTCAAAGTTTGGATGACTAGAAGACAGAAAGGAATAGGCAGGTCATAAGAATCCTCCTGAGCTAGAAATAATGAAAGAGGGCTATGATACGAAAATATCATTTAGTATTAATTAAAGCATAGACTGATAAATGCAAAACACCAGGCTGAGTGATGCTATTCACTGGAAATGTTTTGATGTTGTTGGGTCATTTTTTCAGTCGTGTCCAACTCTTGGTGACTTCATTTGGGGTTTTCTTGGCAAAGATTCTGGAATGGTTGTCTGTTTCCTTCTCCAGCTCATACAGGCAAATAGGATTAAGAGACTTGCCCGGTCACACATTTAAGTGTCTTGAGGCCAGATTTAACGTTAGGAAGATGTCTTCCTGATTGCAGGCCTGGTACGCTATCCTCTATGCCATCTAGCTGCCCTACTGGAAAGGTGTATTTATTTATAAATTAATAAATTGGAATCTTAGTTGAAAAGTCAAAGTTTTTTGATTTTGCTTATTGTGAATTGATATATTCAAAGAGACTGATAAACTCTAGATGAATTGATAAAACTAAGTTCTAAGCTTTCAAATCGGACTAGAGATAATTCAATCAGGAATCTACAAGGGTCAGAGGCCCAGCCTGACCAGCCTGGACACCTCCTTTTTCAGATATAATATTACTGCATCTCTCCATGAAACAGGCATTAAATTCCTAAAAATAAATAAATGGATAAATGAATGAATAAATAAACAAATAAATGAATGAATGAATGAATGAATGAATGAATGGATTTCATCAATTTGCCCTGGGCTTCCAGTAGTTAGAGCTAGTAAAACCAAATTTTGTCTTGTTCAGATAACTTCTAATATGCTTAGTTTGGGGAAATCACTATGATCATCATGACTTCATTTACTTCCCTGGTGACTTGGGATAAAATAAACTGAACCAACCTCAGAGGGAGAACGTGAAGTTAACATCATTAATATTTGAAATATTATCAAAGCTTTATTTCTATTTATTTATATTTCATTACCAATTAATATACTGTCAGGAAGGAACAGACACACTTATCAACCACATTAGCAGGATGTTTCTCTTACTACAATCATTAGTGGAGACATTATAATTAGGTTCCAAACTCAATGTTCCATTATGATGAATGGAATGCTTTACTTAAAGCTATTTCAGGTAAAGTGCAAAAAATAATTAAAGGAAAATATAGCATATGATTTCATAACAAGAAATAATAATATGGCATTTAGGTAGAAAATGTTTTATTACCTAGAATAGTGTTCTCCAAAAAGCGGGGGATAAAGTCCTCTGTAAAACCATGGAATATCCCCAGATGGTATGTGTTCAATCCACACCCCCTATAACTGCTACTCCTGGGGCTTGTCTCCTACACCAAACCTACTTATCACCCATTACTGCTCAATACTCATTTGCCCCATTCCATCCACTCACCCACTATTCAAGTTCTCAACCTACTTCTTTCTCCTTCAGGTAATCTCCTCTTCTGGGAAGGCATTAACTAATCCTAACTTGGGTACTCATAGTAGTAGTTGTACATGTGCCAATGGGATTTTCTATCCTTCTTCTCCATGTATATCTATCAGCTGCTCACCAGGTCATCTTGCAAGAAAAATAAGCTCTACTCCAGGGCTGTACCTGGTAAACCCACCTCTAATCCTTTTTTATTTAGGATATTTAGGGTAGGAGATCATTACTGAACAGGCTGAACAGGCAAGGACAAGTCATGATTTGCATTGCAGACCTCATTACATTACCTTTCCACTGAAACTCACTCTATTTCCACTCTTCGTTTCTGTTGAGAGTATCCCCTTCCTTTTATTCACTCAGTTTCAAAACCTCAGTATCATTATGGACTCTTCAATTTCTCTCACACCTCACATCCAAATAGTTGCCATTTCTTGCCATTTCCATTCTACCACACCTCTCAATCTATTTCCTTCTTTCCAGTCACATAACCATCAACCTAATTCAGGTTCTCACTAATTCTCACATGGACTGTTCCAGTTACCTCATAATTGGTTTTCCTGCCTCAAGTCTTTCTCTACATACGTACCAAAATAATTTTCTTAAACATCAGGTTCAGTCATGTCACTGTCACCACCCCTTTCCTCAATAAACTCCAGAGGCTCCTTATTACCAATAGGATAAGATATAAGCTTCTCTGTTTGACATTTAAAGCTCTTCACAGCCTACATCTTCCTCAAACTGCTTCAAAATCACACTTAAAATATCAAAGCATGAATAGGAAATTAAGGTATGATTCCACAGTCATACCATAACGTATGATGTCATATTCACAGGGAGAAAAGAAAGCATATTTATATTGGAAACTTTCTGCTGAGTTGAAATTGGAGATAATTAATTTTTGCTTATTTATGAATGATGGTAAATATCTACATAAAGATAAATATCTACATAAATATAACTATAATACCTATGCTATATTCATTGACTACTATGATCTATTATTTCTTTGCTCTATTGTGTAATTTTCAATTTAAAAAATAAAATAAAGAAATTCAACTGCTTACTTAGACACAATGATGAATTTTAAGGGAATAATTACTAACAAACAACTAACTATTTATAAATTCTCCCTGTGTCCCTGGTCACAGAACACAAGGATTTTTTGAAAATAATTAAACATTTGTTGCTGCTCAGTCATTCAGTTGTGTCCAACTCTTCATGATCCCATATGGGGTTTTCTTGGCAAAGATACTGGAGTGGTTAGCCATTTCCTTCTCCAACTCATTTTACTGATGAAGAAACTGATTAAGTGACTTGCCCAGGGTCACAAAGCTACAGAGTGTCTGAGGCTAGATGTGAACTTAGGTCTTCCCTGACTCTAGGACCACCACTCTTTCTACTGAGCCACCTAACTGCCTTTATATGGATGAATAATTAAGCCAATTAATTGAATAATGAATAATGCTCCACCAATAATGAACCATAGCCAATTTCTAATCTCAAGATCAATTTTTAAGTTAATAAATTTAATTAATTCATACATTTATAAAAAATATGTTTTTATAAATTTATAAAATTTTAAAAATATAAATTTATAAAAAATATAAATTTATAAAAATAAATCTAACTAAATTTTAAAACTTTAATTATTATTTCAACTTTAATCCATTTTAATTTCTACTTTGTTTTATAATGTACAAAATATTATTTTATAATATATATACTTTATTATATGTATAATATATTCCTCTAAATAAAATTTACATAAAATGGGGAAGAGTTCACAATTTTACTTATAGGAGTTTAAAATAAAAAAAAAAGTCTGGAGATCACTGAATAGGTTTTTGGGCAATTAATTCTAGCCAGTATCTGGTACTGATAATATAGTTAACATTGATAAAGCACTATGAATTTTCCAGAGCATTTTAGTTGTTAATTCTGATCTTCATAAAAACCCTGTGTGTCAAGGGCTATTATTACTTCCATAAATGTAAGAGGCAGATTTTGAACTCAGGTCTTCCTCACCACAAGTAGCTCTCTGACCACTGCAAAATCCACCTGCCTCAGTGACCTGATGAACTGGAGAAGGCAGCACCTGGATCACATCACTTCTGATTTCATAATATCACTAATGCTTATTAAATCAAAGATTGTTGAGCCTTGTAAAATTACTTAGAAATAACCAAGTCTAATCCTTTCATTTTATAGAGGAACAACATACACCCAGAATAGCGGTGATGTGTAGGATCACATAGCTAATTAGAAGCTGGTTAGTGGCCCACAACCAGGTCTCTTGACTCTTAGCATGGTGGTCTTTCTACTACTATAATTTAAGCATATTACTACTGTGAAAATCAAAATGATGACCAAGAATAAAATTGCTTTCACCTAATCTTATTTCAGCCATCCTAGGGTAGCTATTATTTACTATTAGGACATCATGACATTAAAAAATTATTCTGTGTGTGTATGCACACACACACACATATATATATATATATTTTTCCTCCAGTCAAAGCAGTGTTTTCCAGAGCAGTGACCCTGTAATTGTGCACAATTATAAATTCCCTAGTGGAGCACCTCTTCAGTCCTTGGGGACAAAAGAATAGCTCCTAAGGGCCCATCACAATTGCGTGGCATCTGCCTTAGACTTTAACTGTCCCAATGACATATATATTCTTTTGCAAAGCACAATATGGAGATTAGCAGCAGTTGAGAAGGGTCTTCGGAGTAAGCCACAAATAATTGTCCTATAGTTTTAACTTTTCTAATAGTACATTTTTTCTAGTTCCTAGAAGTAACAATTAAAGGACAGTTTCCCCTCTTACTGTGGTCTCACTCCTTCTTCAAAAGTGAAAGCCTTTCAATTCATTTTGGTAAGATGCTTTTGTAATTAAAAGTAGAAGTGAGGGCTATAGCTATGTTGCAAATTGGGTCTTGAGTCACCAAAGTTATGCATGAACTCATACAGCTTAAGAACTGCAGGTCTAACTGGAAGGAACCAGAAGGAAAGGGTAAAGGGAGAAGGTGCACTGAGATTTAGGGATATCCTGTGACTATGACTATCCAGTTACTATCCTAGGTATGTTTAGAGGATAGTTCAATACTATCATTGGGAGCTAGCACGTTGGCCACAGTTCAAGTCCTAGTTGAAAACACTAACATAAGTCAATCACTTATAAACAAATCAGTGCTGACCCTAGTGGATCACAGTGTTACTTAGATTGGATGCAGATTGGTCTTATGAGGCTAGAATGAGAAAAACGGTTCAGCAAACCAATGTAGCCAAAGCTTGAGTTTTGCCCATTCCTAGCTTTAAAGAAATAGATTCAATAAAATTTCGAAATATCTACCTTCTCACTTGCTTACAAAAGAATGTTTAGTAGGTATTTTTCATTTGCAGCTACTTTATTTAAGTTAATGATGAAATCTGTAACTGTGATGAAGCCTAATACCAAAACCTTTTAAGTGATTTCTACAGGCATCCAGAGGTTTCCAGCTCAATTTTATCTCATTGCTTATTTAAAGCAGGTTGCTACTTAACAATGGACTTTCTCTACTCCCTTAGTGATTTGAGTATATACATTTTTATGCTCTAAGGATTGGCACTGAATCATAGATGTTTATAGGATATCTCTAGGAGTGCACACAAACCAAGCACACACACAAATTGCAAAGACTGGATAACTACAGTAGCAATCTACTCTGAACAAATCTCATATTCATATACTCGTCTGCATGTTGTCTCCATCATTAGAATGTAAGTTTCCTGAATACAGGGACTGTGAACCTATCTTCATATCCTCATGGCTTAGCACAGTGCTTGCCACATAGTAAGCACTTAATAAGAGCTGTTAACTGACTTCCAAATAAAATAAGAATTGCCCCTTTACCATATGCCTGAAATGGATGTATTTATAAATGATGACTTTTGTCCAGTTAGATAACAGTTAGAGAAAGATACATGGTATTAAACAACACTAATTATTCATTTTTAAATGTTTAAATCTCTGTGTTGTATATTTCCCATCTTATTTACATGAATAGGGTTAATATTCACACTAACCAGTAGGTAATCTATTTATTCAGCAAATATTTATTGACAATCTATTGTACAGATGACAATGTGCAGGGTTTTATAGCTACCAAGGAACAGAAGATATAACATCTGCCCTAAATGAGCTTGTAATTTACCTGGAGTGATAATAAGTTGTACACAAATAATTATATTACAATTAAGTATATAATATGCTGTGTGAGTAGTACAGATTATGTGAATCACAGGAGTTCAGAGGAGGCAAAGATAACTTCCAGTTCAAGTGATCAGGGAAGGTTTCATTGAGTGGCTAAGATTTAAAGGATGCAGAGGGTTTGCATGGGCATCTTGGATAGTAAGCAGAGAAAAGTACAATTGTGACAAACAGCAAGGTATGTTTGGAGGATAGTGAATGGGTGAGTTTGGCTAGATTTGTCTGTGTTAGGGAAAAGTGGGAGGTCTAGATTAGAGCCAGACTCTGAATATGAGTCAATATCAGGCTTAGGAATTCGGATTTTTTTACACAATAACTATCTACTGAAGATTTTTGAACAAGAGTCTGAAGATAAAAGAAGTGTTTTATAAAGAGTAATTTCACATTAGTGAATGGTGGAGAGGCATGGGAACCAGTAAGGATGCCATGGTGGTCCTAGCAGGAGGTGATAAAAGCCTGAACTAGGCTATTATCAGTAGGAAGGACAAAGAAGAAACAGGAAAAAAAGAGCAAAAGAAAAGTTAGAGACCTGATTGGAGCAAAGCAGAATGAGGAATCAATGATGACTCTAATGAGCCTAGTAATAAGGAAAGCTGAGCATCACAGAACTGATGCTTTCAAACTGTTGTGCTGGGGAAGACTTCTGAGAGTTTCTGAACAGTAAGACAATCAAATCAGTAAATACACACAGAAATTAATTATGAAAACTCATTGGAAGGACAAATACTGAAGATAAAGCTCAAATACTTTGGCCACATAATGAGAAGAAAGGATTCATTGGAAAAGACTGAGGCTGGGAAAGGAAAATGGAGAAGGAGATGTCAGAGGGTGAGATGGATAGAGAGCATCATGGAAGCAATGAACATGAGTTTGGACAGACTTTGGGAAATAGCGGAGGACAGAAAGGCTTGGAGTATTGTGGTCCATGGGGTCATGAAGAATTGGACAAGACTGAACAACCAAACAATAATAACAATAACTGGAAGAATGGTGTTGCCACTAATATAAAGCGGGTAGTTGGGAAGGAAGATAAAGAGTTTCTTTTTATGTGTGATGAATTTGAAGTGACTATAAGACACTTGAATGGAAGTAATAGGTTGATAGAAGTGTGTCACCAGCGAATCAGTATCAAACAATACAAAAGTGCAGAATGACAGAAATGAAGAGGCAAAATGGAGCTTTGTAATATAATGATTAGGTCTGTTATTAGACAGGGGTGTGGGGGGGGAGGAGAAGGGAGGTGGAGGAAGAGGAAGAAGGGAAAGCAAAAAGAAAACCCCAAAACTCCTGTACTGAAGCAGCCCCAAAGACATCAGTAGTTACTGTAAAAGAGCTACAGCCTCAATTATCTGAAAAATTACCTGAAAAAATTATTTTTTTCAGATAGAATGACTCCATCCCTCTGCATCAAACATGCTGATCATATGACCAAAATTTTACTGTATTCCCTCTTATACTATGGTGGATATAAAGTTATATTATTGTCTATAAGAGGGAAATGATAGCCGACAACAAATGAGGCCTACATGGGCAGTTAAGATTTTAAACTCAGCCTTGCCACTAATTTGCTGAGTGATCTAGGACAAACCACTTAACTCCCCTCTGCTTCAGTATTGCTGTCTATAAAATGAGGACAATAGAATGGCACACTTGTCAAAGCATCCAAATTACTACACTGATGGCCATTATGTAGACAGACAGATCTTTAACTCTGACAAAAAACCAAGGACTCTATCATCATGTGAAGTGATTAGTGTATCTTCAGAAGAAAAAAAATGTTCAGCTTTCAATAGCATTTATGGCACTAAAGTATTCCTTTCAGACTGTCTTTATCTAAATACAAAAGAGGAGGTAGAGCAAGCTGTTTCTCAAGGAGAACTACTATAGACTTAATTGAAAGGGGAAAAAAAATTTTCAAGGAATATCACTAGATCTCTGAATCCCATCAAATCAGAGGACCAAGAATAATTGATTTTTTCTTTTATTCTGAAATATACTTGAGTTTAATTGTTAATTATACTACCTAAATAGTAAGTAACCTGAAAAAAAGAGCCCTAGTATTACCCACTCACATACATACACATTATGCCTTCCTCACACAATTTAAATACTGTGCCCTTTTTATTTCCTTTGTTTCAATAAATTATTTACTTCTGAAGGCTCATATATTTTACATTGCTTCATAGAAGAAGAGACTTTAAAATTATCTTTTAAGCTCTTTGGGGACAGGATATATTTCATCTTTGGTTTTATAAATCCAGTGCCCAGCAGAGTGTCCTACACACAGTTCAGATAGGGATTAGATCTGTGATTCATTTGACAAAGAAAGCTCCCAGATATGGAAATTCATCCTAGTAATGCAGGTCAGCTCCTTTTCAATAACTTAGAATTTTAGATGGTTGCCTAGAGCAGTGCTTCTTAAACTTTGTCCAGTAGAGACCCCTTCAGTACTTCTTAAACTGTAGGTCTTGACCCTTTAATTCAAGAAGCGCTGGCTAGACTAGTGAGTGATTAAATGACATGCCCAGGGTCATACAGCCAGTATATATGCCAGTATATGTCGGAAGCCAAATTTGAACTCAGGTCTTGCAGGCTCTGATGTCAATTATCTATCTACTGTACCATAGCTTCCTCTGCTCATGGTTGGAACTCAATGAATGTTTGTTTAGTTGATTTTAACCTAATCCAAACCTTTTAAAAATGTATTTATTAGTAAACTCAAAATTTTATTCTTTAATATTAAGATTGCATTAATTATGCAGTTTATACTTTTGGTAGAGTGTAGACTAGAAGATCAGTTCATCAGACCATGAAACCAATGTCAGGTAAAGCAATGATTATCCAAAAGTAAAAAAAAAAATCAGTGGAGGACAGGCCTGGAAGGAGTAGTATAATAACATCAATGGAAGAAATCAGTGGCTCAAAAATGTGGGAGCTGTGAGTTGTTTAATACATGTTCCCTATGTTATGATCTCTTTATTTGTGTTCTGTGTGTTTGCAGACTCCTTCCACTGATGGTGTGTGTATTTATGGGAAAGTACATCTCAGTTTATAAGGGATATGCTTGGTTATTCCTTTTCTTGCTATACCATTTCATTCATTGCCTGGCTAACTATTAAAAGATAAGCACATCAGAGGGAGTTTGGGAGCTTGGTTTCAGGAGCATAGTCCCATGGACGACCTTAAATCTGCAATAGGTGTTCACCAGGAACTAGCTCTGGGAGTTGGAGGGCTGCTATATGCAATATTGTGATTAGAATATTTTGACCAACTACTTCCTTCTTTAAAGACATAAAATCTCATTGTGATGATTAGTATTTCACCATTCACTCAGGCCAACACTGGCTACCCTCAGCCTAGTACCCATGTTTCTCTCTTCATTCTTCCCCTTCTCTAGATCTTCTGCCTTCACATATGTCTCAGAACCCATAGCTGCTCTACCGGAACCTCCTGACCACATGGATTTCTCAGGACCAAGACTGTCTACCTGCATTATTCCACTCAACTTGCCTTAAACTCTGCCTCAGTGCTCCATTTGTTTTTAGGGCCATCCAAGCAGCTACAACCTCATTCAATCTCCTAACACTTTCAACCCAATTCTACTGAACACAACCCTGAGCCCTCCCAAACACCTCACATCTTCCATGCCCCTGCCCATTCTGTTCGACCTTTTCTTGAGGATGCAGAACACTCCACTCTCAGATTCTCTGGGTTCAGTCCCAGAAACTCCTCCTATCCTTTCCATGCTGTTCTTTAGAACTCACCAGCTATTCTACTCAAGAAAATGAGTAGCACAACCTAAATCTCATACATAAACACAAGCTCTTATATTATTTAAACAGTTATTTCCTCCAGCAGGAGAAGAGGTTATTCATTGCAGAAGCATTATGTTAGGGGTAATAGTAACAGGATTTTTGAGTCCATTGAAAGCTTTTGTCACCACTGATTCACCATCATCAAAACATGTCAGCTTCACAGTATGAGGTATAAAACCAGGAGTTAAAATTAGTTGATTTCACATCTTGAAAATAATCAAATAAATGTATACACAGAGTAAGGTTTTTAAAAATACTGGGGGAGAGGGTGTTGTGAATTATAAAACCTGATCACGTATTCTATTTGTTCATCACTGAGAATATTTTTCAAATGGTTTCAATATACTAAAGCCTTAAATGTTTTGCTCAAAGCATTCTTGATTTGATTTTTCACACATAATATATTTTAAGGGCCGTTCATTTGATTTCATTTGGCTCATTTAAACTCATCTCATAAAAATGCAAAATTTCTAACAGCTATTTTATTTCCAAAAAGTCATTTAAGTCTGAATTCTGATGTATTTTTCTTAGAAAAAGGGAAACAAATTTTTACTAAAAGTGAGTGAACTTAAGGTACCAACAACTCAAATCTGGTTCAAAATTCAGAAACCACGAGATTTAAAGCAACCTGAATTTTGATCACTGGGAAACAGCATGAATTACAGAGACAAAGAATCTGAGAGTTGGAGGGGTCCTTGGCAGCCATCTAGTCTAACTGCTACAGGAAGTAATCCCTGTTCTAAAGTATCTGACAAGTGGCCATCTGCCTTCTGCCTGTAAGGGGCATACTGGATAATAGCACTGAACATGGATTGAGGAAGATAGGAGTTAAAATTATGCCTAAGATATTTACCAGTTGGATGGACTTGGGCAAGTTATTTGACCTTTCTCAGATTTCCCATCTGTAAAATGGGAATAATCACTTTGAGGTTTTACAAACCTCAAAGCACCTCATAAATGCCAGCTATCATCATCCTCATCATCCTCATCACTCAAAATCTCCAAAGAGAGGGAACCCATCACCTCTAACGGCAGCCTACTTCACTTTGGGAGAATTCTAATTTTTAGGCAGAATTTGTGGCGGTAGTTCTTTTCCTCCTGTTGTCTTTCATCTTCCACACACCATTCCTGATTCTGCCCTCTTGGGTTAAATAGAACAAATCTGATACCTATCCACATGACAGATCTTCAAATAACTGAAGACAACTTTCATCATCATGCTCCTCCCCAACCCCGGAATCTTTATCTCCAAGCTAAACATCCCCAATTCCTTTGATCAATACTCATATGAGATGAATTAAAAGACTCATCTTCATGCATTCAAATGTGGCCTTGGACATTTGCTAGCTGTACAACCCTGGGCAAGTCACTAAATGAGCTAGAGAAGGGAATGTCAAACCACTCTAGCATCTCTGCTGAGAAAACGCCAAATGAGGTCACAAAAAGTTGCACACGACTGAAACAACTGAACAACAAAAAAAGGCCCTTCACTAACATGGCTCCCCTTTAAACTTTTAAACATATCGAGTGTTTCTTATTCCAGGGTATCAACACCCTCCTTAAACTTGGTGACCCAAAGTGAAGACAATACTGCAGAGGAGATCTGATGAGGGCAGAGTATAGTGAGGCGGTCACACAGCTAGTAAGTATCTGAGACTATATTTGAGGTCAAGTCTTTCTGATTCCTGGCCTATTGTTCCATCTACTGCACCACCCGTGCTTAGCACAGTGCTTGACATATAGTAAGCAATTAATAAATGTTTGTCGACTGATTTTCATATTGTTTCATGCATGGACACTTTATTTCCTCAATAAGATGGTGAGTTCCTTGAAGATGAGGATTTTGAATTTTACTTATTTCAAGTCATCTCACCTCAAGAAACATTTATTAAGTGCCTACTCATGTGAGGCAATGCGCTAGGCCTCTGTATCTCAAAGCACAATAATGAGCCCAAATCTATGTTTAATAATTATGTGCAAAATTGTTTTATATGTGGATAAAAACTAAAGCATCTATACCCTCTCAATTTAACGAAGTTTTTCTCTTAGGCTGCTTGAGACAGAGAATCTCATTATAGTGCAACTCGTGTTTACAAAGGTATAGTTTTCAAAATTTTAAACCAATAGACAAGCACTTCTTCAATGGCTATTAGTACCCACTGCACTAAGTACATAGTAATGTTTAAACCTAATACACTGACAAGAGTTTAGAAAAGGTATTCTAAGCAGGGTAAATACCATAAGCAAAGGCATGGGGCTAGGAATGATCATTTCACTCCTGTAGGAGTATAGCCTGTCTGCAGCAGAGAGTATTTGATATTGTAAAATGATATAGCTAAGTAGGGTGACGTCAGATAACAGAAAATCTTAAAACCTAAGAAGTCATTAATCAGTCAACAAAACATTGCTAAATATTTACTATATGCCAGGCAATATGCTAGGAATACAAATACATAAAAAGAAACCCAGTCTCTGCCCTCAAGGACCTTATAATCTAATGAGGGAAGAAAACATGCAAAAGGAAGATGAAAAGAGGGGGGTAGAGTAGAAAAGTCAGAGAAGTCCCCAGTATTGTCCAGTCAGAAGGGAAATTAGATGTTCAGATCTGGGCTTCCTTCTTACATGGAGCTTCTGGAGTTTATAGCTCCACCCTCTAATCAGAGGGTAATGATGAGACAGACAGAGTACCAAGGCTGATGGAATCCAGCAGGGTCATGAGTTTTTCCCACTAATGAGCTTCTTTAGGGCAACATGGAAAAATCAGAGAGGTCCCCAAAGTAGTACAGCCAGATGAGAAACAATAGGTTCCTGAAATTAAAATGAATGAAATGGAATTACAGGAAAAGTAGTTTGACAGCAGTATGCAAGATGGTTTTGGTGATGGGAAGGAAGCAGAGGAAAAGTAGACAGCTGGGAGATAACTGAAGAATCTAGTTACAAGATGCTAAGTATGACATATCTCAAGCTAGGAGGAAATTCAGAAGCTAATCTAATATATCATTTTATAGATAAGGAAATTAAATCAGTCAAGTTCATGCAAAGATATGAACTTGACTGCTTTAGTGTTAGTGTTGAAGGTAGGATTTGAAGCCAGGTCTTCTGACTCCAGAGACTCAGTTCTCTACCTGCTGTTACCACCACGATGGTCAGACTTGGGCATGGCAGTAGGAATTAACAGGAAAGGCCCAATCAGAAATTTCAAGATAATCAAATGATAGAAATTGGTTATCAAATTGCATAATAAAATACAATTCCGAGTCAATCTATGTCTTTGGCCAAGCCAAAATAAAAAGCTTTTGATTCAGAGTTCAGCATTTTACTCACTGTAGAAAACAGCCTCATCAACTCACAATCTATTAACCACAAAACTTAATACATATTTATATATCTTTTCACAGTATTTATATTAAAAACAGAATACAACATATTAGTTTTATGTATAATGAGAACTGCCAGCATATTAAATGCTCCCATAATAAAAAGTATGGATTAATGAATCCATGATAAGGTTAGGTAGCCAGAGGGGTAAATTAGGACTTAGGAGACCTGTATTCAAATCCTGCCTGAGATACATATTAACTGTATGATCATAGGTAAGGGACTTGACAGCTCAAAGCCTTCATTTTTTTAAATCTATACAATGAGGAGACTTTCAGGGATAGAGTATGGATTGAAGGTTATTTCTCTATGGGCAGAGAAAAGACTTTAGCACCTGCCTGCTGGAGCTTCACTGCCCTGAGAAAAAGATGGTTTACTCTTTCCTTGAATTGAAGAAGAAGGGCATAAAACTATGCAGGAGGAATGAGAAGTGTGCAAGGAGATACAAGGTACCCAGAGAAACTGAACATGAGATAGGATTGAGAATCTGACTAGTGAGAACAGGGAGGTGGAATGGAGGGTAAACTAGAGATAGTGGTGGGAAGAGGGGAGATTGCCCATATAAGCAGGCTTCTCCTTGGCTACCCCACCTTTGCCCATTCCAGTCAGACCAAAGTCTCAGGACTGAGCTAGAGGCATGTCTGAGCAGGTGAACTTTCTCTGAGGGAGGATTTACACATATAGTGAAGTGTTTGCCTTGCTTCCCTACTCATTTTTGACTGAGAGGGTAGATGTCAAATTGAAAATTTCCTTTTCCTTTGAAGTTACTTACATTTTCTGTTTTAATTAGCCTCAATAACACCTTAGATAAAAATTTGTTCAGCATAGCTGTTTTTGATCTGCGCACTTCATTACTTCATTGTTATGAAGGGGAGATCAGAAAAAAGGAGGATATATATATATATATATATATATATATATATATATATATATATATATATATATATATATATACCCACACAAGATATACAAATGATAGTGAAAGACCCTCAGTCTGTATCTCTTGGGTCCTATCACAATGGGTGGATCAGTGGCTATAAGAGAAAAATATCTTATTCATTTTTAATATTTTTAAAACCTCTAAACCCAGATAGTAGGATCCACCCCACTCTCTAGAAAGGAGAAGGATGTCTCAGTTAATTTTACCGCCCCCTTCAGCTATGCTGTCTGACCATCTGGAATGCTCCTGTGTGTCAGATAGAAGGGACGTATTAACTAAGGGAAAATCAATGACGTGAGTTGCGGAATGGAGGTGTTATCTAAGGGAATCAAACCTCTGAAATAAGCTAATTGATTCCAGGGAGGAGTTAGGAAACAGTGTTCCCATACACAGAAAGGTAGAGGGCATCCAAGAGAGTGTGGCTAGTTTTCTGGCAATATAAACACTTCCCATCCCACACTCTGCTAGCCTAATACCATTTCCCATCCACTTTCCCCCATAGGGCTGTTGTAGGGAAAACATATCTTAAATTACTCATTAGGAATTATACTAAATTCATACAAAGGAAAGCAAAAGGACTCTGGAGTCAGAGGACCAGGATTAAACTCCAATTTCTGATGCTCATTATTTGTGTACCTTTAGCCGCTTTATTTAACTTTCCCATATTGTAGTTTCCTCATCTGTTAAATAAGGACCTTCAATTAGGTCTTGTGTGAGATCTCTTTCAGCTTTCAATCAATGATAATTCAATAAATGAATTCTTGGACTTCTGGGAACTAGCAATCTAAGTTACCCGTTTTCATGGAAAAGTTTTTAAATGGTGAAAAACATCAAAAGAATTTATCTCAGAAGACATAAATCCAATGAGCCTGAAGTCAATCCAGGATCAGATTAGCATTGTATGTAAAGCTGATGCTTAATAAATACTTTTTGAATGAACTCATGCTGTCTTTGATATCATCCCTGTTTCTTTCACTTTGGACATAAGAAACTAAGAGGTAGACATGTATTACCTAGGTCAGTATCCTGAACACATAATAGGGATTCAATAAATACTTGTTGAACGGAGAAAAATAAATCCAGTAGAAATGTTCATATTGGCATGAATAATATTGACCTTCCAAGTACAATGATGGATTAAAAGATAAACATGGCTTTTTTTTTCCAGAAAAAGAGAAGTCCAACAAAGGTAAGAGCAAAGGTGTCTTTGCTAATTGTAGTAGTAGCCACAGAGGCTAATAAGGTCAGATGTATTAAAAAGAGAACAGATTAATATAAATTTGATTTCCTTTTCCTCAAAAGGGTAGGAAATATCTGAAATTTAAAAGGCTAAGTGGAGGGTAATAAAGATGAATAAAGTCATAAGTGGATTTACTTATAAGTAGAGATTTTAAAAGATTATTTAACTTAGCTTGAATAGTAAAATATTGAAGGTAATTATCAGGCAATTAATGAAATACTGAAAGAGGAGAATAAATTTCCAGCCTGCTGGTACTATGCTGCAATAAAGAAAAGTATGACAAATCTTGATTCTGTTTGGTAATTTCATGTAAAATAAAAACCCTACCCTTCATCTATCTTAAAGCTACCAACCCATTGTGCACAAATTTTAAATTATTTTTCCAGTAGGATTGGTAGGTTGCACCAAACCATCCATACATTTTCACTTGGTCCACATTTGGAATTCATTTGTAAGAAGTCAATGGAAATCAGACACACCCAAAGCAGCCTTGGAACACATATCTCTCTGCACAGAACAACTAGTGCACTGGCATTTGGATCCCAGCTGATGACCTGATCAACACTGAGGTCTAACCAAAAAGCTAGATTTAAATTGTCAGCTCTTTCTTTCAAAATTCAACCCATCACAGACAAATTAATTTAAATAAAGTCTTAGAATGCTTGATCTAGAAGGAGAAATTAAATGTAAATCTTCTTGATTTTATATATTTGTGCATCAATCCTTAAAAAAGATATCAATAAAATAATTGAAGCAAAATTGAACTGATGTTATAATGCAAAACATAATACTATCTTGTATTTATGAAGTGTTGGCCTTCTACAAACTCTAAAACACTTTACAGATATCAACACTTGTGAAAATATTTTAAAAATATTTTTAACACACGAAGTTCTTTAAAAATTAAAAATGAAATCTTTTTAAATGGGAAGGCATAGGAATTAACATCTTGTAAATAAAGTAAAATTGTTTCAATTGTCTTTGTATGTCTAACATCCTGCAAATAAGTTCTACTTTTAAAATTTTCAAGTGGGTGCTTAGTGCCATGATTAAAAGACTTGGACATGGAAAGGTATCAATGTCATGAAGAAAAATATATTTTTAAAATAGCAACTTTTAAAATATGTTTTAGTATAAGAATGTTACCAATATTCCATCCAACTTCTTAGATCACAATTACAGGACGTAAAAGTCTAGGTTCATTTAAAAGAGTTAACTCCAAACAACATGGCTAAATACTTTTTTTTTATCTTATATATTTGGATCTACTACAGTAACTCACATAGTAACAGGCACCTGTTAGATTTTCAATAAACTATAATTTATTAAGAATTGTAGAATGGATAGAATGCTAGATTCTGAGTCAGGAAGAGTTAAGTTGAAATCCTGCCCATTATACTACATGGGTCACCATTTACAATTTTTAACCTCTTTGGGGCTCAGTTTCCTCACATGTAAAAAATAAATATGGATAACAACACCTATAGTACCTTCCTCATGAAGCTGTTGCAGAAGTTCAAATGATATAATATATAGAGAGTATTTTGCCCAGGTGAAAGTGCCATATAAAGATCATCTCTGAAGACGATAATGTTCTTAGAAAATGGAACATATTAAATTCCACTGCAAGAAAAAATAACCGTAAAATAACTTTTTATCTTATAACATGTACAGCATCCTATCTACATGAAAAGAAAATGGGCACAAAGTCCCTAATTAAATGTGTCATAGAGTCTTAGCTTTAGTGCCTTCAGTCAGACAGACAGAGGAACAGACAAGGCTAGATAAGTATAAAACTACAAGGAGTTTTGTTTTTGTTTAATTTACTTTTTCATGGCTTATATAGTTTACTTGTCTTTCTTTTGTTTTTTCAAGAAATCTATATTAGCAGAACATACTTTTCATACAAGAATCCCAGATTACTGGTGGAAGGACAAGTGTATTACCACGAGTTTCCCGAAAATAGCATAAATGTTTTTCACTATTACATCTAACAATTATTCCAAAGATTGATGTGTTGTTTTAGTAACGCTCTATCACTCAGAATCCCTCTGTTTATGTCTTCCCTCCCCCAGAGGGTAACCATTCCAAAAAGTTATCCTTCACTGCATGCTTCAAGACCAATAAACTCTCTGTGAGAACAATTAAGGCCTTCCACTATTCAAATTGAAATAGATACCAATTAAGCAAATTATCCAATAAAGCACAAAGAAAAAAATTAAACCCCCACACATTAAAAAAACTCACCCACCTACCCTGAAATTATTAGAAATTGCTACTTTACAGCCTATTGAGTGCTTAGTAATTTTTCTTCACTACTGTTGTTAGAAGGGAGTAATACTTGCTGGCTTTTACCTGTTTTGCTTGTAACTCTAGTGCAGTTTATATTCCCTAAACTAAACTGTAGATTTTTTGATAAATACCACATTCTTTTACATTTGGGGAGAATATATTTTGTGCTTATAGATGTCTCAATTTTGGATAATGAAGTGATAAAACATAACAAGAAAGAACAAAATAAACTGTAATTACTTCAATAATAATGAAGGAAAAGAGATTATATATAATTTTTTCTAGTTATTGAAATCTTTTTTTTTTAAATGGCACTTTGAGGTGGAACCAAGAAGGCATAGTAAAGGTGGAGACTCGCCTGAACCCCTCCAAATACCATTAAATAATGACTAAACAAATTCCAGAGTGTTAGAACTCATAAAAAGATAGAGTGAAACAATTTTCAAGCTCAAGACAACTTGGAATTTTGGCAGGAAAATGCTGTTGCACCAGGGTGAGAGAAGAGCACAGTTCAGCACAGACCCATCCCCAGCAAACCAGGAGGAGGCCTTGGAAGCCACTGAATCCTCATCACCATTATCATCAGCATCAGCAGCAGCAGCTGCTTCTCAATCTCTCAGCCCACAGACAATAAGGTAAATCCACAGGTAAGGGGGTTGGAAAAACTGGTCAGAAGGAGACTACGTGGGTCTCTTTCCTAGCACTGAGGCAGGAATCTTGCTTTGCCCATGCTTGGATCCAGGTCCCAGTCCTGGATGGCAGTCCCAGGGCAAGGAGGAGCACTAGCACACCACAGCTTGCAGTCACAGTGGAGGCAGGACCCTCCTCACAGTCTAGGGCAGAAAACAGTGCTTGTGGTTTCTCACAGACCTGAGCACAGGCCAGGAAAGTAGTAAACACCTCTCTTTAGATCGTACCACCTTGAAAGAACTGAAAACTTCTAGGTCCCTAGAAGTGTCTCTGAAAATGCTGCACAAAACCCCTGAAGCTTGGGATAGTGCATCCTCCACCCTGGAAGAAGAGCCCTACTTTAACAAAGATTTAAAAGTCAAGTAATAGGCTAGGAAAATGAGCAAACAACAGGAAAAAAAACCCTGACATAGAAAGTTACTATGGCAACAAGGAAGATCAAAACACACTCAGAAGAAGACAAAAAAGTCAAAAATCCTACTTCCAAAGCCTCCAAGAAAAATATGAATAGGTCTCAGGCCATGGAAGAGCTTAAAAAGGATTTTGACAATCAAGTAAGAGAGGTAGAGGAAATATTGGGGAAAGAAATGAGAGTGATTCAAGAAAATCATGAAAAATGAGTCAATATCTTGGTAAAAGAGATACAAAAAATACAGAAGAAAATATCTCATAAAACAGACTAGCCCAAATGGTAAAAGAGGTCCAGAAAGCCAATGAGGAGAAGAATGCCTTACAAAACAGAATTGGCCAAATGGAAAAAGAGGCACAAAAATCACTGAAGGAAAAAAAGCTTCTTAAAAAGTAGAATAGGCCAAATGGAAAAGGAGATATAAAAGCTCACTGAAGAAAATAATTCCTTAAAAATTAAAATTGAGCAAATGGAACCTAATGATTTTATGAGAAATCAAGAAACAATAAAACAAAAACAAAAAAGAATGAAAAAATAGAAGACAATGTGAAATATCTCATTAGAAAAACAACTGACCTGGAAAATAGATCCAGGAAAGATAATCTGAAAATTTTGGACTATCTGAAAGTCATGATCAAAAAAATTATCAAAGAAAACTGTCCTGATATTCTAGAATCAGAGGGTAAAATATAAATCAAAAGAATCCACAAATCACCTCCCAAAAAGATCTCAAAATGAAAACTCCTAAGACTATTGTCAAATTTGAGAGCCCCTGGGTCAAGGAGAAAACATTGCAAGCAGCTAGAAAGAAACAACTCAAGTATTATGGAGCCCCAGTGAGGATGACACAAGATTTAGCAGCCTCTACATTAAAGAATCAGAGGGCTTGGAATATGATAATCTGGAGAGCAAAGGAAATAGGATTAAAACCAAGAATCACCTACCCAGCAAAACTGAGTATAATCCTTCAGGGGAAAACAATGGATATTCAATAAAATAGAGGACTTTCAAGGATTCTTGATGAAAAGACTAGTGCTGAATAGAAAATCTGACATTCAAATACAAGACTCAAGAGAAGTACAGAAAGGAAAACAGGAAAGAGAAATCATAAGGGACTTAATAAGGTTAAATTGTTTATATTCCTACATGAAAAGATGATACTTGTAACTCATAAAAACTTTCTCATTATTTGAGCAGATAGGAGTATATGTAGACAGAGGGCACAGGTGTGAGTTGAATATGAAGAGAAGATATCTACAAAATACTGGAAGAAAGGCAAAAGGAGAGGCAGAATGGGGTAAACTACCTCAACTAAAAGAGGAAGGAAAAAAACCTTTAGGGGAAGATGGGGGAAATGGGGGGGTGAGTGGGTGAACCTTACTCTCATCAGAATTGGCTCAGAAAGGGAATAACATACACATTCAATTGGGTATAGAAATCTCTTACCCTATAGGAATGTAGGAGGGGAGGGGATAAGAGAAGGAGGGTGATAAAAGGGAGAGTAGACTGGGAGAAAGGGTAGTCAGAAGCAAAACATTTTTGAGGAGGGACAGGGTGATAGGAAGTGTTTTTGTATGACTGCCCATGTATAACCTATATCAAGCTGCTTGCTTTCTCAATGAGAGGGTAGGAGGAGGGAAGAAGGGAGAGATTTTGGAACTCAAAGTTTCAAAAACGAATGTCAAAATTGTTTTTACTGTAACTGGGGAAAAGCTAAATACTAAGCAATTTTTTTAAATGCTACTTCAGAAAGTATGGCTCTTGAAAGAACATAATGGGTGGAAGTATATCAAATGGAAGAAGGAGGGAGGGTAGGAGAGAAAGAAGGAAGGAAGGAGGAAAGAAGAGATGAAAGGAAGGAAAGAAGGAGGGAAGAAAGTGTTGAATTCCTGTTATATTCTCACTAATAACAAGATTACAGAGAATATAAGAAGTGGAGGGACTTGAGGCAAGATGATCAACTTAGAAGTAGAGTCTATCCACCCCACCCCCACTCCTTTTAGTACTTCAAAACACCAAGAAGAGTGCCCAGTCAAGTGGTAAAAACAAAAACAAAAAGAGGAAAAAGAAAATGAATCATCATAATGAATTCCACAGGAAAACACACAGCAGAGGACTACAGTGCCAACTTCAGGTGCTTTCCCTCCTTTTTCAGGCAGATTCTTGCCTCACTTAAGTCTGGGCTTCATACCGCTGCTTCTTTTTAAAGATCTGAGAAAACTACAGGCAGAGGGATACTGAGACTAAAATAAATGGTAGGGGTCCCTTACTAGTGCTTTTCACCAGTTATCCCAGCATGTGTGATTGTCTCTTAATCTTGGTTGCTTACAAGGGGTTGCTTGCCCTCATCTTAGCAGCAAGATTGCTGCATCTCTCAGTAAAGGGGAATTTGTGTGTTCACCTAGCTCCAGTAATCTGGGCAAGAGAGAACAGCCAGCATCAGGAGACAGAAGGGCCCAATAGGGATGTCTGTTCTGGTTCTATGTTTGAAAAAAAAAGGGTAGGGGCTTCCAACCAGAAGACTTAGTAAGAGTTTACAAACTAACTGCATTAACCTTGGGCAAGTCACTTAACCATGGTCTGCCATGGCTCCTATCTATAAAATGGTGATAATAATTGTACCTATATCTCAAAGTTATTGTGAGGATGAAATGAGATATTTGTAAAATGCTTTTCAAACCTCAAAATTCTCTTAAGGGCAGCCAGGTGGCACAGTCAATACAGCACCGTTCCTGGATTCAAGAGGACCTGAGTTCAAATTCGACCTCAGAACTAACACTTAACACTTACCAGATGTGTGACCCTGGGCAAATCACTTAACCCCAATTGCCTAAAAAAAAAAAATTCTCTTTATATGGTACCTAGAGAGCTAATTAATAATAGTACTACTCCTACTAGCCAGCTAGCTATAGTAATAATAGGAGTAGCAGCAGTAACAACAGTAGCAGTGATAATAGTAGTAGATCACATTCCTATAAGAGGCCCTTCCTAATCCTTCCACTGTTAGTTCTTCCAAATCCCTACTTTATATTTGTTTTCTATCTATTTTTTTTAAATCTGTGTATGTGTAGTTTTAGTTTAATACAATGTAAGTTTGAGGCAGAGACTTTCATTTTTGACTGTATCCTGATTTATTTTTGTCTGTTTCAACTGTGGCTCTCACAATCTCTGACAAATAAATATTAGGCATGTAATAAGTGCTTGTGGAATTTAACTTTAAAATCAGATATGATAAATCGTTATCAATTGTTGAATGGGAATCTTAAGGAGAATGCCTATTTTTCAGCAAGACAGGGCAAAAACCAAACTCAGGTTCTGGCACAACAAATTAATGAATAATTACTAAAAGGCAGATATGCCAAATAAATAAAACTATAAAGATCAATAAAATATTTTAGGCACAAGCTCATATGATGAAAGGGAGAGAGGGAAAGGGAATGAGGAAGGACAGGAGAGGAGAGGAAAGAAGGAGATGAGAAGTCAAAGAGAAAGGAAAAAAGGAGAGGAGGAGAGGATAGAAAAGGAAGAGGAGACAAAAGGAGGAAAGGAATTGAGGAGAGAAGGGGAAAAGAAGAAAGGACAGGAGGAAATTAAGGGAGGAGAGGAGATAAGGGAAGGAAAGTAGAGGAGGAGAAGAGAAGGAAGAAGGAGAGGTGATAGGAGAAGGGGAGGAGAGAAAACAAGAGGAATACATACAAGAGAGTTGTGCAGTCATTTTTCAGTTGTGTTCAACTCTTCATGATCCCATTTGGGGCTTTCTTAGCAAAGGTACTGGAGTGGTTTGGCCATTTCTTTTTACAGCTTTACGGATGAGGAAATTGAGACAAACAGGGTTAAGTGACTTTACCCAGGGAAACAAAGCTAGTATGTGTCTGAGGCCAGATTTGAACTGAGGAAGATAAGTCTTCCTGACTCCAGGCCTGGAACTCTATCCCCTGTACCCCATAGCTGCCTGATACAAGAGAGAGGAAATGTCAAATCGCAAAAAAAAAAAAAATTTCAATGAGAAAAAATTTTGCAATTAAAGGGGGAGAAATAAATTTTTAGAATTAGCATACACAATTATATGCCAACAAAACCAATAATTTAAGAAGTAAAACTAAAGACATAGAAAGACAGACACACCAATTCACTGTGAGTGGAGCTGTGAATTAGTTCAGTAATTTGGAAGACTATTTGAAACTTAAAAAACAAAGTTAATAGGTTGTCCTTTGATCCAGCTATCTTACTCCTGGAAAAAATATTCCCAGAAGGTTTTTTACAGCAATAAAGGAATTTTTATATATAAAAATATTCATAGCAACATTATGATAATTAAAAAGGAAAAATATGTGCCTGACAAATGATTTAGAAATTAATAGCATAAGAAAGCAAGGAATGATAAAGATGAAGATTTCATAAGAAAACAGGAAAACTTTTATGACATGATGGAGATGAAGAAAAACTGAGGCAAAAGAATAATGCATAATGATGGCAACAATGAAAATAAAGTCAATATACATGAGCTAACTTTATGAAATAGTGTAAGATGTAGCACTTAGACAAGGGTGAGATCTGAGAAATTATCTTCTCCAAATCTCATATTTTCCAGATGAGGAGAGTGAGGCTCAGAGAGATAAAGTGACTTGTCCACTGTCAAACAGATTATAATTTGATCAATCAATCAACTGGACTTTATTAGGCAGCTACTACATGCCAGACACTGGGCTACATAAGGGGGAGGGGAAGTCCTTGCTCTTAAGGAGCTCATAACCTACTGCCCAATTGGGAAAGATAATATACAAACAATTATGTATATGTATATACATATATACACATATATACATATACACACATACGTGTCTGTATGTATAGAAAGAGAGAAAGAGGGACAGCATTCCAGGCATGCAGCCAGTGAAAATGCTTGGACTTGGGAGATAAGAACATCCTGTTTGAGGAATGACAAGGAAGTCAATGCCACTGGATCACAGAATACATGGAGGAAGATGTAAGAAGAATGGAAAGGTAGTAGGAGGCCAAGGTATAAAGGATTTTAAAGTCTATGCAGATGATTTTATATTTAAAACTGTATACAACAGGGATTGATGGGAGTTTGCTAGTAGTGGGGAAGGAGTGATATAGTCAAGCATGTACGTTAGGAAGATCAATTTGATAGCTCAGTGGAGGATGGACTAGGGGGAGGAGAGGCTTGAGACAAGGAAACCAACCAGCATGCTCTTTCAATAGTCCAGGAATGAGGTGAAGAGGGCTCGCACCAGGGTTATGGAAATGTCAGAGAACAGAAGATAGAAAAAGGACTTGAAAATGGATTGGATATGCAGGGATGAGAGAAAGAGGTCAAGGACAGTTGCAAGCCTGGGTCACTAGAAAGAGGATGGTGCCCTCAAAAGTAATAGGGAAATTAGGAAGAGAGTAGGATTTTGGGTGAAAGACAAGAAGTTCAATTTTAGACATAATAAGTTTAAGTTGTCCATGGGACATCCAGTTCTAGGTGTCTAATAGTCTGTTGGGGATGTAAGACTGGACTTTAGTAGAGAGATTGGAGCTGAAGCAAGTAATTCTAAAAGTCTCTATCAAGATGATAATTGACACCATGAGCTGGTGAGATCACCAAGCAAAAATAGTATAGAGGGAGAAGAAGAGGATCCAGGCCAGAACCTGGGGGTACCTGCACAGTTAGCTAATGTGAAGATCCAGCAAAAGAGATGGACAAGTGGTCAGATAGATAAGAAGAAAACCAGGAGAGGTTGGTGTCACTAGAACCTATAGAGAAGGGAGTATCAAGAAGAGAGGGAGCGACAATGTTAAAAGCTTCAGAGAGGTCAAGAAGGATGAGCTAAGAGAAGAGTAAAGAAAAAGGACATAAGTGACCTTCTCAATGAATTTATCCATAAAAGAGAGAACAGCTACAGGACAACATCTAAAGGGGATAGATGGATTGAGTGAGGGTTTTCTGAGGAGAGGTGAGACATGGGCATGTTTGCAGGTAACAGAAAAACAACCAGCAGATAGGGCACAATTCAAGATTAGTGAGAGGATAGGGATGGGAGGAAAGAAGATGGGAGATATCCTGGAGAAGATGAGATGGAATGGGATCACTTGTGCAGGTAGAGAGTTTTGCCTTGGCAAGGAGAAAGACCACCTGGTGAGATGGGTGAAGGACAAGATAGTGGCAGAAGGAATTTAAGTGATATGAGATGAGGAACAGGAGAGAAGAGAGAGCAGCAGAGAAGAAAAAGCTCTTTGCAAATGGCCTCAATTTTTTTCAGTGGAGTATGAAAAAAGGTTCATAGAAGAGAGGAATGAGGGAGATGGAACTGGGTTAGGAATGAGATAGCATTCTAATAGAAATTCTTTGTTTTCAAGTCCAGAGAAATGAATAGTTAAAAAAGTAAATGAAGAACCACAAGGATAATGTAGAAGTCAAGAGAAGAGACGGTAACAAAAGTCAGAAGTCAATAGAAGCAAGTAGGTCAAGGAGTATGAAAGCCTGGGAAAAGACCATCAGATCTGACAACCTTTTCAAGGCAATTTCAATAGAGTGGTAGGGACAAAAGCCAGAATATGAGAGGTTTACATAAGTTAATGAGTAGTAAGGATGTGGAGGAAAACTATCCCCTCTAAAAATTTAATAAAAGATGTTGGCATTGACGGGCCAATAGTTTGAGCAAATAATAATATTTTTTGTCCTTTTTTGAGGAGGAGAGATGGGGAAAGAAAGGAGTATCTGAGCATGGTATCAATAAATGAGCATATTGAATATTCTTCAACTACAAAAGAAGATGGCTAGTACCATTCTATTTAGAGGTCTAGGCTGGGTTCTGGGGATTAAGGAAGGATTTATTCACCTTATAGGTGTTGGCTCAATGGCACCAATTACATACAAGCCATTTAAACATCATCCTTCTTGACAGACAAGTATAGACATAATCATTTGAGGAGCAAAGAGGGAGCACCAATAAATAAGTGGAATTAGGGAGAGTTTCCTGTAAGAGAAGGGACACCAGGGGCAGCTAGGTGGCGCAGAGGACACAGCACCGGCCCTGAAGTCAGGAGTACCTGAGTTCAAATCCGACCTCAGACCAAACGCTTGACACTTACTAGCTGTGTGACCCTGGGCAAGTCACTTAACCCCAATTGCCTAAAAAACAAAAACAAACAAACAAGAGAAGGGACATGAACTGAAGGAAGCTAGGAGTTATAGGATGCATAGGCTAAGAGGTAGTGCATGCCATATATGACATCCTAAATACTATTCAATTTAATCTTCTTCTACTCAATTTTTGACCACTCATTGTACATCTATAATATCTGTATAGGATATAGAAATATATTGCCTTCCAGTTTCATGTTAAAGTTTGGACAATACATATTTTTCATGCATTTTATTTTTCTAGTGGAGATTGTTAAGACCAATCTTTTTCTTAGTGCTATGGTGGCTTTGTATTGTTGTGGGACTCAATGTAACCAACACAATGGCATCTTCAAAAAGCAACATTTGAAAAACCTTCAATAGGAAAACCTTTTTTAGTCTGGAATCTATGCAGGACTTCTATGACACTGATGAATATCCATTACCCCAGGGATTCCAGGAAAATTAATATAGATAGCAATAGCAGAGCAGAGTTCTCTACCTGAAGGCATTTTGTGCAAGGTTGTAGCCTAAAGAGTGTACGGCCATTCTTAAAACTTAGAATTACCTCTGAACTCTTGAGTGCAACAAATTGAACCCTCTCACTCTGTCTGACTCAGCTCCTTTTCTGTAATCATCACCATACCTCAGTATCCTGAAACCTGGACCTTTTGTCCCACTAGACCTGAATACGAGCTGGATGTAAATTTCTTGTTGCGAACCTACTCCATTTTACAATGCTGCCTCTTATTTGTGGTGGCCTTTTTATACTCATTGATTTGTTTGCCTCATTCCTATTGTAAGATCAGGGAATCAGTCTACATAATTATCTGACCCTATGTAAAAGTAAATGATAATACACTACTCTCTGAAACATTTATCAAATGAGAACACATATTGATTGTTCACTCAGTGTGAACATGGGGTGGATATTTCTATACATGCAAGAGTATGTCTATTTGATTGGGTAAGGGTCTTGGTAATGTCCTGGGTGGGAGTGCTATATAAAATGGCAATTCAGAACTCAAGAAATTTAAGAGAGTCAGGAAAGAGCCACCTCTGGGAAGGAATTGTACAAAACTGGGGAAATGGGAGACCATAGTGTAATTCCTCCTTTTCCCAGCCCGACCCCCCAATCTTAGCCAACAGTGGACTGTTTGAGTTTTAAAGGGTCAGAAGGATTTTGGAGTTCCTGTCTCTCCATTGGTATCCTAGCATCATCCTGGGAAAGTTACTAGTAGACTCTGTATGGGAAGCCATATATTCAAAGCTTTACAAAAAGTCCAACAACTACAAAAAATGTCATGGCATCTTGGGAATTCCAGCAAGACAATTTTCAGAAGCTATATATTAGCTTTTTACTCTATGTATTTGAAGTATAAGCCCACTTCACTCTATATTCCACGTATACTTCTGGGAGTCTATCATAGATTTCTGAGTGGATGTTATGAAGAAGTGTTTTTAATTACATTACCCAAGAAAATAACCCTAAGAACTAATTAAATCTGGCTGACTAATTGATGTCACTGATAATAATGGGGGTGGATATCAGATTGTCAAACATGATGGAAATGGAAAATGACAAATGCTACAGAGGATGTGGAGAAATATGTTCCCTAATACACTATTGGTAGAGTTGTGAACTGGTCCAACCATCTTAGAGAACAATTTGTAACTACGCCCAAAGAGTTATACAACTGAATATGCTTTGTTGCAGCAATATCACTACTATGTCTATATCCCAAAGAGATCAAAAAGAAAGGAGAAATATATTCATAGTGGTTCTTTTTGTGGTGGCAAAGAACTGGAAATTGAGAGGATGAATTACTAGATTGAATATATATTAGAACTGAAGCACATTTTCACTTTTTCTTGCTTTTATTGCAACATGGTTAATATGGAATTATATTTTGCATGACTTCACATGTATAATGGAACTCATATCGCTCGCCTTTTCAGTGAGTAGAGGACTGGCTGGAGAGAGGGAGAGAATCTGGAATTCAAAATTTAAAAATGAAAGTAAAAAAGCAAAGGAAGAAAGAGATGCTTTCAGAAAAACCTGGGAAGACTCACATGAACTGATACTAAGTGAAGTACGAAAAACCAGAACAATTTATACTATCACAACGCTATAAAATATAAACAATTCTGAAAGACTTAAGAACTATGATCAAATGCTGTGATCAGCTATTATTCCAGAGAACCAAATATGAAGAATGTTACCCATATTGACAGAAGAGATGGACTAAATGTGGTCTGAGACATAGACAGCAACGTGGATTTGTTTTGCTTGACCATGCACACTTATTGTAAGAATTAATTTTTCTTTTATTCAGTGGGGGAAGGGGAAGGTGGAAGGCAGAAAAAAGCTTGATAATTGACAAACAAACTTAATTTAAAAAAGAAAAATGGAGTAGGGGGGAAATACATCTGTGGGGAATTGTGGGTTATAGCATCAAAAAAGAAACTCCACAATCTCACAATGCTACCCCTAGAGCCCTGAGTGAACATAATAGCCAGCCTTGGGAACCTACTTTGTCAGTGTCATTAGAAGGTGGAAGAATAAGTCGAAAGCATGTACTACATTGTGAGGATTCCCTCAGCTACATTTCAGGACCTTCACATTTGTGGGGAGCTACTGGATAGATTATGCCCAGGAGATTTTTAACATTTTTTTGTTTACTTTAAGCTAGCTATAATTGTACTGTAAATATTTTTTCTTTAAAAATTAAATTTCCTTTGTTTTAATCCTTGTTTACTACTCTCTATCATGGCAGCTAAATTTGGATTTTTCATCTCTAAAGTACCATTGTCTAGCGAGGGGTGAGGAAGCTGCAGCCTTGAGGCCATATGTTCCCCACCCCTGGAGATCTTTACCTAGAATACACCAGCATACCTTACAAATGTTAAGATTCTGCTTAAAATATATTCAACAAAGTTTCAAGAGAGAAGGGTGCTACAGAACAAGCTACCTCATTCTAATTGCCTCATAAAAAGCCAAAGAATTACCACGTCAATCCACATTTAAGGTTCCCCAATTTTCTTGCAACCTACATTCCTCACCCTTTCTCATATTCCTCCTAACTGTTTTCCTTGACTCCATATATTTCCATAAGCTAAACTTCATGTCTGGAATCTACTTCCTACTCATATCAGAATCTTCTCCTTCAAGGCTCAGAACATTTGCTGATTTCTCTCTCCCCAATTGTTAGAGCTCTTCTGCTCTTCTTGAGTTATTCTGTATTTGTTCATTTGTACACATCATATATCTACTAAAAATAACATAAGTTCCTTGAGGACAGTTTGTTTTTGTCTTTGTATCACTAGCATCTAGCATAGACCATGCACATAGTAGGTTCTTAATAAGGGTATATTGAATTTAATTGCTTTTGTTTTCCTTTTAATTATTTTTCTATTAAATATATACATACATTATATATATTATATATATATATATATATATATATACATATACATATTCTCTATCCCTCACATCCCCTCCCAATACAAATGAAAGAAAAACAAAATCCTTCTACAAATATGCATTAATACACAAATTCCCACACTGGCAATGCTCAAAAAATGTTGCAGTCTGTACCCTCAGTCCACCACCTCTCTGTTAGGAGGTAGGCAACTTGTTTCATCATGAGTCCCATGGAAACGTGTTCAGTTGTTATGTTGATCAAAATTGTTAAGTCTTAAAAAGTTTAGCTTTCAATTTTGTTTTTATTGTATATTTTTGTTGAATTTAATTGAACAAAAGCAGAGATCCTACAGATAATCTAATACCGGGACATCTTCAGTGAAAGTAAGGCCAAAGTACTATTCTTGTACCAATCCTGCGATTATGTATTTAATTTAATTTTAGGTGATCCCATCACACTGAGGGTGAAAATATTAGATTAGAGCCTAATTGAGGAGTAGGTGTAAGATTAAAGAACACATCAGAACACACCATGACCAATGCCTTAGATCTTATATTTTGCAGGACTTACTCAAAAGGACATTGGATTCTAACATGACAAAACAGGAAAATGATAAATGCTGGAGAAGATGTGGGAAAATTGGAACACTAATGCATTGTTGGTACTTTATCAATACCTATATATTGAAAGAAAAACTACATGAAAGAATGGATCAGTGTTTATCTAAATGTGGTACACTCCCCAAATTCAAGCATGGGGCTCTATACAAAAGTGTCACAATAAATTTTTATTGATTTGAATTTAATTTTAAAAATGCCTCTACATTTACTCTTTCATTTAAATATTATAATAGCCTTTTAAGTTATATATTATCTGCATTTTGCAGGTAAGAGAACAGGGCACAGAGGCATTTGCCTGTGGTTACACATGAGTTAACAACTTTTCCACAACTACAAACAAAAGCAGGTAATCTTTCCCGAGCACTATACTGACTCAACACTGAACCAGTAGGTGGGGATTCTTGGTTCTAGACCTGCACTTACTCTTTATTTGTGATGTGACTTTGGACAAATAACACATAAGTTTTGTACCACATTTTCCTCATTTGCAAAATGAGGGGAATAGACTCGATAATTCCTAAGATTCATCCAGTTCTAAACTTCTATGGCCTTGGGACTAGGTGGCCCAGTGGACTTGATGTCAGGAAGACCTGAGTTCAAATGTGGCCTCAGACACTTAAGAGTTTCATGACACAAAGTCATTTAGCTTTTCTCAGCCTTAGTTCTTCATCTGGATTATGGAGATAGTAATACAACCTACGCTGGGTTATTATTAGGATCAAATGAGATAACTCATGTAAAGTACATTGCAAACTTTAACACACTATTGAAATGCTAGCTATTACACTAGGCAGGTAGGTGGTACACCAGATGCAGTGCCTGGCTTAAAGTAAGGAAGACTGATGTTCATGAGTTCAAATCTGGTCTCAGACACTTGCAAGCTGTGTGACCCTGGGCGAGTCACTTAACTCTGTTTGCCTCAGTTTCCTAATCTGTAAAATGAGCTAGAGAAAGAAATGGCAAATTACTCCACTATCTTTGCCAAGAAAACTCCAAATGGGGCTACAAATCATCAGACATGACTGAAATGACTGAACAATTATTATGCTATTATTATCTCATGTATAGAAATTACTAGAATATATATGATCGTAAGTACAGTATTCTGAAACTGATTTAATTTCAACTTCTATGATTGATATTTTTAAAAATTTGAAACAATCTAGAATATGTTCACGGTCAGCAAAGAATTATAAAGCATATCCATTTAACATTAATTAAAGATTGTGATAATGAAAAGTCAGGTAAATACTTGTCATTGTATCTTATCCCTGACTTGATAAAATCTCATAGGAGCTAGATCTAGATATATTTAAATCTCTTTTAAGTGGGAAGAAAAAAAATCCTTCCCAAAGTATAAATTTGCCATTAAGATATTTCTAGCTTCAAACTATGAATATTTTCAGTAAAGTTTAAAAACACATACTGATCAAGCTACTAAATGAAAAGAGAAAGTAATGATCTTAAAATTCCAACTTTCTGCCAACCTTAATCTATCTGCAGAGTCATTCACCTCTGTTCAATGTTTAGAAAGTATATCAAGAAGGTGAAAACTACGGTTAGTAACAACAAATTTCACAGCATCCATTGATTTTGCAGACTATCTTGCCACTTTCTATTTGAATCTTCTTCAAGTTTGGTCCTGAATGGGATAACAATTGAAAGCAGTTTCTTTTGCAAACCATGTTGTTAAAAACATGTGCTGTGACCTGAATGAAGAATAAAGGAAGCAAAGAAACATACCATGAAAAATACAAGAAACTTCCTAAATAGTATAGCAATGATTCAAGTTTTAGAAAATGTCTACAACAACACAGTTGTTAGAATAGAAATGGTGCAAGAAAAAGAAATATAACAATCACTAATAATAAGCATTTGCATAGTGCTTTTAGGGGAAGCTAAGGAAATAAGCATTTGCACAGTTCTTATTATCTGCCAGGTGCTTTACTAAGCGCTTCACAAATATTATCTCATTTGAGACTCACAATAACCCTTATGAGGTAGGTGTCACTATCACCCCTATTTTACATTTGAGGAAACTGAGGCAAATAAAGGGTTAAGTTATTTGCACAAGGTCACATAACTAATAATAATAATAATAATAACTAACATTTATATAGTACAGAAAACATGCCAGATACTACACTTAAGACTTTATAATGATTATCTCATTTGATCTTCACAACCCTGGAAGACAGGTACTGTTATCCCCTTTTTACAGATGAGGAAATTGAGACAGACAGTATTGAAGTTGACCTGCCCAAGGTCACACATTGAGACTCGATTTAAACTTGTCTTCCTGACTCCAGGCCTAGCATTCTATCCATTGAGCTGCAAGCTGCCTCTAAAGTTCATAAGCGGCTTTTAAAACTGCTTTAAAGTTTGTAAAAAACATTTTATGTGTATTATCTTATTACATAGTAATCTACAGGACTTTAGTAAACAGATATCAATGTCAAGTTGCTTCTTAAGAGCACCCCAGGTTTTAAACAAATGCCCTAATTGTTATTTTTGAAAATTCTGAAATCAGAGAACATTTGGCTCCTCATAAGTCAACATAAATCAATGATCTCTTAGCCTAGCAATCATGTGCTTCTAGGTCCCAAGGATTAAGATGCTTCTGAAATAGCTCCAGTGATCTGAATGATTCCTCTCTTTGCAGGACAGAATCACTGAAATGAAGTCAGACCTGAAAGCAGACTTTGCTATTTTTTAAGGTCCCTGGAGACAATTTGATAACCCAGAAGAGTTTACCTCTCAGGACTCTTCAATAAATCTACCCCGAACTGGCTCAAGGGGGAAAAAAGATAAATGACATATTTAAATAAGCTTGAATAAAAAAAAAAAGTTGAGAATCCTAACATTTCTTTCCTATGAGTCAAACAATTTCTTTAAATAATTCTTTTACATGGTTCATTTTATATCCTACAAAAATCTGCTCTCATTATTATGCATCAGTTAAAGAGAAATTATTTACCATTGTTAGTAAGTTATTTTGGAAAAAATAAAGCTTTCATTTAAAAAACATTTTCCAGGTTTAACTTTGCTTTTTTTTTTTTGGTTTAGGGTCTTGGAAAGTGTTACATATTTAAATTAAACTTTAATTAAATTAAACTAATAGCAGTTTTTAAACAGTTCTGCATTCATGGCTTACAATTTTAATGATTACATAGCAAGTGTAGAATGAACATGTTCTATGGACTCACTTTAGTAGTAAGAGCCAAATTAAACTGAATTCTAATTAGGGCACAGGTTCCAGAGAGAAAGTCATAATTAATCACTCTCCATCCCGTAGTCTTTTAGATTCATTGAATGACAAAACCTAGCTGGAAAATGTGATGTCAACATAAGGAATACAACATAATGACAAAAGTTCACATTCCAGACTGACAGTGAGTGAAAGCCAAAGTCAGCAGCAGCCACATTTTTTTCTGGGCGGCAGGAGTTGTTTTTGTTTTGTTTTGTTTTAGGCAATTGGGATTAAGTGACTTTCCCAGAGTCACACAGCTGGTAAGTGTCAAGGTTTGGTCTGAGGTCGCATTTGAACTCAGGTCCTCCTGACTTCAGGGCCTGTGCTCTATCCTCTGTGCCACCTAGCTTCCCCCAGCCACATTTTTTAAAATGCTGAACTTGACTCTTAATGTTCTTCTGAACACAAATAAATTAGAATATTTTCCATTTTTGTATATAACTTTCTTCCTTCATCTTTTATGAATAGAACTTCTTTACCATCATAGAGCATCTTGGCACCTATTTTGTTTCTTCTCTTCACTAAAAACTTTGTTTTGCCAAGCTCTAATAACAATAACTAGCATTTATTTAATCCTTTACAATTTGTAAAGCACTGTGCAAACATCAGATCATTTGATTCTATCTGAAGGATCAACTCTATGAAGCATATGCAATTATTAGCCCCATTTTACAGATAAGGAAACTGAGGCTGAGTGAATTTATGTGACTTGCCCAAAATCACGGAACTAGTAAGTGTCTGAGGCAGGACTTGAACTTAGGCTATCCTAAATTTCAAGTCCGACTCTATCCTATGTCACCATGCTGCCTAATTTCCCTCCATTCAAATACTTTGACCATTCCATACCTCTCCATTACTATGATCTGTGATTAATCTGTGAAGTGCATAAAAACCTAATCTAACTACCTAAATAAAGTATCACCGAAATGCCCCTAACTTCCATGAAAACCATCTATTAGTGGCTGCTTTAGGTGCTCCCTGATACTCTGCTAGAAATAGAAAAGAAAGTTATCTAAAGAAAATAATATATATTTTCCAAAATATAAGAAGACCACAAACTAGAGATGTATTATTAACTGACTGAAAAGATCCATGAAATCTGTATAAACATAGAATAACAATCTTCAGGGTCTTTAAAATAACAATATATTAATAACATTAATGTAATATAACAGTATAATATTATATAGCATAATATAACACATGACACAAAATAATAATAAATAATATAATGTGATATTATATGATTGTAATATATAGTATGATAGAGTCTAGGATATATTCAAAGAGAAAAAGCTTATTAATTTTAAACAACACAATAAAATGAAAATTTAATATGATATGTATTCATAAAACCAAAAAAATCATGTGATTTTTTTAAAAGATAAGGAATGGAGAAACATAGTATAAGTGAAACAGTTCTTTTAAAGTCAGCTGAGTTACTACCACAGAAAACACAGGGGAAGTACCCTTTACCATGTTAGAGAGAAGTACTTTAATTATAGCCATTTTATGAAGGACACAGAGAAATGCTAACAACAGAGGCTAGGCAGTACTCTGGAATGCCAACTGGACAAAAACATGAACTATTTGAGCCTCTGAACTTAAATTACAATTATGTGCAAGGTAAAATCAGAGGTTATTTATTAAGATCAGATACAAGAAAACAACAAGGAACTGCAATGACAACATCAAAAAGGTCATTGAAATGAGTTAAAATTTGCAAAGTATAGAAAGGGCAATTGTAAATCTTTTATGGTCATCTTTGTAGCAAAAAACAATTAAGGAAATTATGGGTTCACTAATTATTGGTGAGGTGAAACAAAATAATGGATGACACCTCTAATTCCTATTTTTAAGGACAATATCGTAAATGTCTATTTTAAGGTTTCAGAGAAAAAGCTAACTGTTCAATATGAAACCAATGCAAATAATGATGTTGAAATGTTAGATAAAAATCAAGGAATAACAAAAATGTTTCTTGGCTTTAGATACACTGCTCAGAGGTAGATCTCTCTCACACACACACACATAACACACTTATATACACACATATAAATATATGTATATATTTTTATGTGTGGTATTGATTGCCCATTCTGACTGGGCTCATTACAAATTGATGATACTAACTAATGATAATAACAACAACAATGAGTTAAAGGGATGGCCTTAGAGACAGGGAAATATGACTATAAGTCCTGCTTCTGACATACTTGCTGCATGACCTGAGGCAGGGCAGTTAACCTCTTAGTGCCCCAGACATTAGTTTAAGACTCTAAATTGTAGAAAAGATTATGAATTGTATTAGTAGAGGGAATTTCCTCATCCAGAAGTTCCTTAAATCAATCACATATCTAGCTGCTATCCCTAATTATAATATAATGATAACAATTTGCCCGGACCTGAAATTTCCATGGTATATAGAGTTCTTGTTGTTGTTACAGAGAACACAACTCTGATTGGCTGGCCACGTTCTCTGAATGCCAAACATAAGCTTGCCTAAAAGCCTATTTTACAGAAAACTCATGCGAGGAAGGCATTCACATGGCGGTCAAAAGAAGCTATACATAGGCACTCTCAAGATCTCTCTGAAGAACTTTGGAACTGATTGTATGACATAGGAGACACTGGCATAGGACAGCCCAAGGATAGCATGCCCTCATCAGAGAAGGTACTGTGTTCTATGAGCAAAGCGTAATTGAAGTAGTTCAAAAGAAACATGAGATGCACAAATTTAGAGAAATACACCCCAAATGTTCACATGAACTATCTGTGCCCAACCTATGGCAGAGCATTCTGAGATTGTATTGGTCTGATCAGTCATAGTCGGACACAGTGTAACTTGACTCTAACATAGTGATGCCATTTTAGTGTCTTTGAGAAGGAAGAACAACCACCCAAATCTTGTTTAGTCAATTGGACACTTCTGATTCTTTGTTACCCCATTTAGGGGTTTCATGGCAAAGATACTGAAGTGGTTTGCCATTTCCTTTTCCAGTGGATTAAAGCAAACAAAGGTTAATATTCCTTGCCCGAGGCCACACAACTAGTAAATATCTGAGGCTGAACTGAACTCAGATCTTACAGATCTCAGGCTCAGCATTTTATCCACTGCATCACTTACCTACTTCTTTAGATACCATACATGAAGAATCAAGTCAATCCAGTCAAGGTACCCAGAAATTCACAAAAGATAAAATACAAGGAAGGAGTCTGGCATACCTGTATCTTCACATATCTAATCACAAATGCACAAAGAATGAATTGACATGCCAGGTAAACTACAGATGCGAATATAAAGAGGCACATTTGATCTCAGAGTTATCATTGAGACTTCATGGTATATACCTATGTCTAGACTATGTCTCTGGGAAGTTCTGCTTCATTAAAAAATGGGTAGGCCAGGTAAAAGAAGGGCAAAGTAGAATTGTATAAGAAAATAAGATGAAATTCAGGAACCACAAAAAGTGAAATATGATGGGTGAAAATCCATGAAGGCAGAAATAAGCTGCTTAAGAACAATGATGGTTTTATCCTTTACCTTCAGACCCTGGCACAGTGCCTTTTACACAACGGTAATTAATAAAAAAATTATTTAGCTGTATTAAATTAAATCATTGAATATGACATGGTATTTAGATGAAAAAAAAATCAAACAAACACATATGGAGGGTTTGAGAAACAAATTACAGACCTGGCAAACAGCTTGATATGGGAGACTTTTAAACATCTGACCATCTATTAGAGATCTCTTCTTGTGACAAAATCAGGGTAGCTGATAATTTCTTGATATATCTAAATAATAATTTAATCCTCAAAAAAGTGGATAGACCAAAGTGGTGACATGCTGTTGTGGACTTCATTCTCACCAATAAGGAGAAACAAGTTAGATTAGATTTAGTTAGATTAGATTTTATAATTCCATGGGAGAAGCCAGTCTAAAAGGGATAGGAATCTCTCAAGAATGTTACTGTAGACACAAAGAGAAATAATTTCAATGAGGAGGAAAAGGGGTAGATGTCAAAAGAATGTGGATGCAAATGGAACTCATAGACCAACTGATTTTTTTATCTTTTAAATATTTTATTTTTCCCAGTCACATGGAAAAACAATTTTTTATATTTGTTTTTCAAAAAAAATTTGTTCCAAATTCTCTCTCTCCCTTCTTCCCTCCCCAGTACCTACCTGTGATGACAAGCAATTTGATATAGGTTATGCATACGTAGTCATGCAAAACATATTTCCGTATTAAGTCATGTAATAACATCAGACAAAAACAATAAAAATTAAGCAAAAAAAAAGTGTACTCGATATGCACTCAGACTCCATCAGTTCTTTCTCTGGAGATGTATAGCATTTTTTATTATAAATCCTTCAGGATTACCTTTGATCATTGTATTGGTGAGAATAGCTAAGTGGTTCAAACCAACTAATTTTTTAAAAAGACCCATATAGAAGATGGAGGAAAGCTTAGGTAATTGAGATGGGATACGAAGTGTAATTCAGTCCTGTAAAAATAGCGTAAGAGCATTAAAGTCAATGATTATCTAAGATTAGTCAAGAACACTAAACACAGCAAAAAATGTTTGAAAAGTTTTTTGGGGTACCACTAGTGTAAGAAACTGGTACTGTAGTATTAATAATATATTGACCACATTTTCAAGCAGCATAATACTTGAAAGTGATACTATATTTATACGTTGGCCAGATAAAGTTAATATCTCATTGAAACACCAGCACTACTCCACTATTCAAACAAGGTCACCACTGACCATGCCTGGGAGAAACTAAGTCACTTAGTTCTTCAGTCTTTGTGACCATTTTCTTCCATGCTACACTATGTATCTTCTCTCCTTTCCAACTCTTGCTTTGAGAATTTTAATCATATACACACTACCATTGCCTCTGAACTGGGCACATCAAATAATCTGCTCAACATCTTTGTCACTCTACAGACCAAAACTCCTTTCCAGGCTGCCACTCTCCCATATATGTTGTCTCTCCTATTAGAATACAAGCTTCTTGAATGCAGGAACTTTCTCACTTTTGGATTTGTGTCCACAATGCCTGGCCAATCGTGAATGTTTAATAAATGATTTTCATCTACATTTGACACTGAAAAAAAATAACGACATTCAATTCTTGCTATTTTCTCCATCACGTTTGAGGGATCCCTGAGGGTTAGTACTATAGTAACTACAACACTCACTTTCCTCCTCCCTAAAGGACCTGCGGGTCAGGCCCTGGTTGTGCAAAGCTCCATTGCCTTTAAGGGATTATAGGCTGGGTGAGGGCAATGACTATGGCGAGCCCGTGGGGCAGAGCAATTGGGAGTGTAGGTATCTGTTCCAAGGGCTGAAAGAGAGGGATCTATATGCACCATGAAAACTTGAAGCTGTGAAACCACAGGATTTCCCATATAACAGTAATGTAATTCATGACTTGATTGTTCTGCTGCATATACTGCATCTGAGTGAAACTGACTCAATTGTAAATTATGTATGCATTTCATCTCCTTAGATAGTCTGTGGTGAGGATTGATGAAAAGGGGCAAATGACTCCTATAACAAGAAAAAAGATCATGGAATCACTGCTGTGGACATTGCAGCAGTCAACAAAAATGAAACAGTCATTAAAGGATTGTGTTCTAAAATGCATAATTCATTTGAAAAGTCTCTTCTTTTGGCTTTAAAAACAATATAGACCCTTAACTCCTTTTACTTCCCTACATTCTACAGCCACAGAATATAAACCTGAAATTGAATAATTATAAGTTCATCTTACTCATGCCATATTTATCCAGACGTCATTCAATGATTCATAAATGTTAAAACAGTTGAAAAAGTATACTGACAAAATAAAGTACCAAAGTAAAGCACCAAAATTTTTGTTTAACAGTTTTGTAAATGATCCATGCTTGTTAAAAATGTATGTGATGGTTATTGAAAATATATTTCCCTTCTTTATATTTACCTGAACTTCAGCTAGAGGCAAATCATTCATCTGTATACTTCCTTCAAAAAAGTAAAATATAGACGTTTCAGACCTATGCATTTGGGAGAAAGATATGCCAACAATTTCTAGTCATTGGAGTAAATTAAATAATCCTCCATGGAAAAACAGCTACTCTTCTTAAGTAGAGGTGGCATGAACACATCTAATCAATATTAATGTTGTTTACTTAACAACTTTTATCATAAAAAAATAACCCACACACAGAGCAAACAGTATTAGTGGTCTAGGGTGGGTATTTGAATGGAATGATATTGGTATTCCAAAGTTAGTGGCTTGACCTAATCTATCCCTTTGAAAGGAAATATTCAATCTTAATAAGTTACATAGCAGAAGGGCATTTTAAAATATAGTAACAGAGAATGACAGATCTCCACTAGTCCTCAAAGGAGGAAAAGCTATGATATTTGTAGTTTAGAACTGGATCCAGTTACTACTCAGTCTGATGACTTTCAAAGCACTATAGAGGAAGGTGAAGGACTGAGAGAAAGGGAAAACCTTTGCTCTTAACTCTCATGTTAAGAGACAGAAATATAAAGCAATCCTGAAAGCTACCTTACCCACTTCTCTGAAACTATGTAAACCACACTTGGGGAAAAACTGCTTCCTATTACCTCAGCTGTGTCTGTGTCTCTACATAGCAAATACTTGTGTTTGACATAGAAAATGACAAATGCCAGTGACACTTCACAGAAACTGAATGAACTGGTGGAACTTATTCTGCCTTAGTCATTTAAATATGTGACCCTGGGCAAGTCATTTAACCTTCTCTGGGCCTCATAATCAGAAGGTTGGACTAGATTGTCTCTAAGAGCTCTTCCAGCTCTAAAGGTAGAATATCTTTGTTCCTATGTATGATCACCTTGGTATAGTGGTTCCAATACAGCTTAGAAGCTATGACTTTAAAACTAAATGAACATAAAATCCCATTTCAGAAAATACCACAGTCATACATATTAAATGAGTATAATGGATCTGTGGTCTTAATAGGTAAATACCATTTACTTTTCAGTTGATAGAAAAAAATCATATTTGTTTTGGTCAGACATTTGAACAGAATATAATCCAAAAAACTATCCATTGTGAGGTAGAATATGAAAATATAGTTCCACATACTTTTAAAAAGCCATAGGATAATAAGAAATTACTACTAAAAGAAATTTCCTTATCTAGTTCAGGACCCTGACTCTAAGAGATGACCACGGATCTGCTACATCCTTATGTGGCAGATAATTTCCGTAGCTTGAAAAGATCATGGTGAATTGAACTTCTGATAGACAGCAAGGCATATCTTCATTGAATGTCACATGTAAAGATAATGTGCATTGTCTTGATTATATCATGCAAACTGACAAACACGTATACCAGACCAGCCTCTGATTCCCTTCAGATGCCTTTCACGAGAATAATCAGCAATAAAATTAATTCATTCAGTTTTATATAATTATAGAGTATTGCCCTTTGTTCATATTCAACCATAAATTGGTATTCTATCTCTCTTTGTATTTTAATTTTTGTTCTTGGTCAACACACAAAAATCCTACCACAGAGCATTCTTTTAAATGAGTGCCCTTTTTCCTCACTTAAAATCACCATGCTGGATACAGATTTTCTCCATTATTAATTCACAAACTTAATAGCAAAACTACACTTTTTTTTTGCTCGTAGGGGGAAAAAAAGCAAAATTAGTACTTAGTGTTTTGATTTAATTTTGCCTGTTATTTACGTATTTTTAAAAATAAAAATAACTTTAGATTCCTGTGAATCTACCAATTACAAAATAACCTAATGGCACCTGTAAAGGAAGCCTTTCCCAACCCCTCTTAATTCTAGTGCCTTCAGTCTGTTAATTATTTCCTATTTATCCTGTGCATAGATTGTATATATTTCTTTGTTTGTTACCCACCCCTGCCTCTTTAAAGTTATGAGCTCTTTGTTGGCAAGAACTATCTTTGCCTTCTTTCTGTATCTGCACTGCTTAGCAGGAGGTATATTCTTGATAAATGTTTATTAACCGACTGACTGTAAAGTTCAAGTGCCTCAAACTGATGCTTCCTTGCCCTCCCCACCATAAATTGAAGAGGAGTGAATTTTTTGAGTACATGACTTTAGTAACATCTACAACAATTATAGCATTTACACATTGTGTTTTAAGGTTTGCGAGCAAACATGGCATAATGGATAAAGCCTTTGGAACCTGACCTCAAATCTGGTTTTGGACACATAATAACACTGTTACCCTAGGAAAGCCACTTAAACTATACATTTCAGAGTATGTGCCATTCTGCATTGGTAGGAGGAATTTCCTCACTAAGAGTCACATATACCAATGAAACCATAGTTGTTTCTGCTGCCATTTTTTTTTAGTTTACCAACATTATATATGGATGATTTCATTTAATTCTCACAGTAATCCTACTGGGCAAGAGTTATTACGTCCATTTTACAAGTTGGAAAACTGAAGTTCAGACATGTTAAGTGACTTGCTCATGGTCACACAACTAAGACATATTGAGGGTATATTCAAACCCAGGTCTGTCTTACTCCAATTTCAGTAGTCTTCCCACATAATAGGAGATTTGCATCTCCTATGTAATTATCATTTATTTACAATGCCTACAGCATGCTTCTCTGATGTTTTCTTTTTTCCCTGGCAGAAGTGATTAGTCTTCAACAAAGCCTGCATTGTCTTATACTCAGTTTTCCTTTACTCATCTAGAGTACGTATCTACTAGAAAAATAGCTAAATTTGAATTCTTTGGGCCACAATTGTTATTTCTGTAGTAAAACAAAATCATCTATAAGGAGGAATCCATTATCTTGGCCTAATTAATATCGTGTTTTTATATTATAACATTGTTAAGTTAATGGCATTTTTGTGGTACTAGGTTAGATCACCATAAAATGTTTTATCTGTAAATTCCATATATTAATAGGTAATAAAGAGCTTGTAATGATATTTTTAATTTCACATATTTAATTCTATAATAAACTTTCTAATTTCTGTACTTGAAAGACACATGGAGCCAACATTTGATTATCTAAGCTAACGGATGAAAGCATCAGCAATTAAAATCCCAAATGATAGAGAACATTCCAAAAGACAATTTTTATTAAGCTCTGAAATGTCGTGCATGCTTCTAGTTTCTTCTTCATAATTATTTTATTAGAATTATATTAAAAATTGGTTGCCATAAATTACCTGGATGATGGGGATGAATACCAGTTATTAAGCTGAGAAACAATTATGGGTGGGGGTAATTAGGGTATACAGAAAGTAGGTCTGGGACAAAAAAAATTATAATCCACCCAGAAATTCAAATGATCATAATATGTTAATATAAATAGTTCAGAATTGTTTCATATAAAAGTGAAAAGATAAATTAACATTCATGTATTTACTATACTGACAAAATTTGCCTATGGTTAAATACAGTTTAAGATGTGATTTCTTAAGTAGGCTATTCATAGGTAGCTATGCTGGGTTTTTTTTGGGGGGGGGTTTGGCTAGGCAATGGGGTTAAGTGACTTGCCCAGGGTCACACAGCTAGTGAGTGTTTTGTGTCTGAGGCCACATTTGAACTCAGGTCGTCTTCCTGGTGCTCTATCTGCTACGCCACCTAGCTGCCCTCTATGCTGTTGTTTAATTAGATGGTTTCTATCAACATGCCATTTTTAGTCCCTAATTTAGCAAAATAACGGATTCAAAAGATTTAGTCTCTACAATTTTGCAAGTTTCAGAAGACACTTCCACTGTGATGTTCAAATAAGAAAAAATATGAACGTAGCTTCTTTTGACATGAACAATTTAATCACACGTTTGCAGTTTTGGCTAAGGAGTGATACAAAAGATTCCAACTAGGCTGTATGTGGCATCATTAACAGCAACGGCAATATTCATAATGAAGGATGTTCTATATGTCTGACACAGATGTAATGGAATATAATGAACTTTAGGGATAAATTGTGTGTAGAATGAATTCTGATTTTGGGGGTGTTAGAAACATAGTCGCCATCTGTATATCCTTGTTTTTCTCTTGATTGGATGAGGTGGAAAGGTCAATATCTGGTGATTAAATCGAATTTTGGAAACATCCCAAAAATCTGTCTTCAGAAAGCTTCTCTGAGAATAAGATTAGGATTCTGAAAAAAAAGAAATGCTTCAGGCCAGAGAATCCAGGTGAACCAATCTCCATTCAGCAAAAGGTAATCTAGTACAGAAACTTTTGGAGGGTCATGAAGATGTCTAATGATAGGTGGTATGTTTCCAACCTAAACAGCATCTCAGGGGCAAAGTTAAGCCCAAGGAATAATAGTTGAATGGAAGTTTAGGCACTGCTTCTAATTACCTTGCTTTTAAGTATTATTTCTAAATGTCAGCATTTTCTTTTCCCTTGTGAATAAACCTCAGAAAATTACATTTGTGGTTTGGAATAATGGTATAAAACTCACATAGAAATGAGGGGCACTAAACTGTACATAAGGATACCTGCAGGCCACATATTGGCTTAGAAAAACCACATATTAGTACTATCTATGATTTTGTGCATTTTTAATATTTTGTTAAGTATTTCCCAGTGACATTTTAATCTGATTGGAGCCCTACTCAGAAGTATTATAGGCTGATACCCTAGTCTAGAGTATGTGGCCACAGGCGAAGAAGAAAATAGAGCGAGTGGCCAAACCCCGAAGAAAGAGAAAAGGTAATTAGGGATCAGATGAGGCAGAACTCTAAAGCCAGTGAGCTAAAGAAGTTCAGGAACCCAGAAAGTCAGGGTACATGGTACATCATATTAATGTCTAATTATCAACAGGATAATTAAAATCCTGCAGGTTAAAAAAGTAGCTGATATCACAAAAAGATGCAAGATCTAAAACCCTGGGCCAGAGTGGTACTGTGTTGATCTTCAGTTGTTTCAGTCGTATCCCATTCTTCATGACCCCATTTGGGGTTTTCTTGGCAAAGATAATGGAATAGTTAGCCATTTTCTTCTCCAGCTCATTTTACAGATGAGGAACTGAGGCAAACAGGGTTAAGTGACTTGCTCAGGGTCACACAGTTATTAAGTGCCTGAGGCTGCATCTGAACTCAAAGAGATGAGTCTTCCTGACTCCAGACCCAGTGTTTTTTTTTTTGACTGCACCACCTAGCTGCCCACAACAACAACAATCTTCAGCTTATTTTAACAGATGAGGAAAATGAGGCAAAAAGGGGAATGGAAAGCATAAACATTTATATAGCATCTACTACCTGTCAGACACTATGCTAAGAACTTTACAAATATTGTCTCATTTAATCCTCACAACAACTCTTGGAGGCAGATGCTGTTATTATCCTCATTTTACATTTGAGGAAAGTGAGGCAAACAAAGGTCAACTGACTTTCCCAAGGACACAGAGTTAGTAAGTGTCTCAGGCTAGATTTGAATTCAGGTCTTCCTCCTAAGTTTACAGATCACAAAACAAGCTCCAGGCCCAGCTGCCTCTCCTTTGCCACCTCTCTATAGCTTTACTGAGGGTAAATCTATGCCACGTTTTCAAGCCTAACAAGTTTAGATATCCATTTTTGATTCTGTCAGTCAAAAACTTGCCAAAAATCAGTGTAATAATACGTAGCAGGCAGCTAATAAAAACCAAATTTTTGCCTCTTGTTTTTAACCTTCCTCTAAGTGATTATACTGTTTAGAAAACTCCCGAAATGTGACAAATCATCCTGCAAATGTCTCCTAGGGCAAAAGAAACTACTTTCGCATATCTTTCAAGAGTGAGAAGTGTGATCAGCTGGAAAGATTATATTAATGCTGACACTTTAGTTAGCTGCATTACTGATTTAAAACTGAGGAAAAAGTTTTCTTTCTACTCAGCACAGGTTGCTCTAAAATCAAACAGGGTTATATAAAATACTTTCAAATACCAAATGATTAAAACAGCATACAGAATGAAGAGACCTCATCTGCCTCACTTTCCCTTCCCAACTCTGTAGTGCAAAAATTTATCCTTCATCATACTACCACATGTTTTACCCAGAGCTGTGAACAGGACAACATTCTGTTTTGTGTTTCAACCACAGATTATATCTATGTTGAATGGATAATTACTGAGCCATAGCTGCCAAGCTATACAAAACTGAGGGCTATACCTTCTCTTGGACTCCTTCATACATACCTTCATAAATATAACATCAGTGTGGCAAAGAAAGTCCTTACGGTTTTAAAATAGGAAATAAGTACAATTCCCCTATGAAATTCACAAATAATGAACAGAACAGATCTACAAAAAGCTCCTCTCTTGCTCCTACATTCTGAACCTTCTTTGGATAGGTCCCTTATTTAGGCTCTTACAGTCTCCCCAGTTACACTCAGGTATAACACTCTTACACCTGAGTACTATCTCCCTTCCTACTGTCTCCTTTCAGGATGGAATTCCATTGTGACTTGGCCCTTTAGGAGACCTAGATTTTTTCTGAATTGTCCTTGTGGAACAGTGGCTGTGGCTGAACTCCCACTCTATAGTCACACTAGGAATCAAAGAACTCTGCTAAATAATATGCTTTATTCTCCTATCCCTTTCTATTGGAAATCAATGGAGGCAGGCAAGATTCAAAAAGGAAAAGTTAATTGAATCACTAAACAGTACAGATAGTAATTCAATAATTATATAAGATGTAAATATTCCTCTGAGAGTGAGAGAAATCTAAGAAACAGACTAATAAAAAGGGGAAATATGGACATGAACAAACTGAAAATTAAGAGCTAAACAGACTTATGGGATCTTTTGCATGGGAACAATATAGATTATGCCTATTTCTCAGTACCATATGGTACTCTTATAAAACTAGATCATGCGATAGGGCAGAGGGGTTAGACTCAGGTCCCACAGGTAACATGAGGTCTGCAAAACTCCAAAATATGCCAGGAACTAGATTAAAATATAATTGGAAAATGTTTAACAAAATAAACAAAAATACAATGAAGCATAATGTTAATGTGTAGTTTTCTAAATTAATATGTGGCCCACAGGGATCTGTTTCTATTTGAGTCTGACATCACTATGCTGGGATACAGGTAAATATTAAACAAATCTAAAAAGGCAGACATACTGAACACATACTTCATAGATCACAAAACAATAAAATAATAAGCAATATAGAGAACATAAGGAAAATGTCTCTCTATAGAGGCTTAATACGATACACAAAGGAGAGGGATGCAAGGCCAGACAAAAGATAGTGAGTCAAAAAAGATGGCATGATCCAATAAAAAGTGGGAAGAAAGTTCAAGCTCAGGCTGGCATGGAAAAGTAAGAACCGCAAAGAAGGGGTTTCAAAGAAGGGAGGAACAAAAAGGGACAGGGCCTTTGTCTAACATGGACAGGGCAGTGATATTTGACAACAGAGACAAGGCAGAGATGCTCAAGTCTTACTTTCCTTCTGGTTTCTCTGCCAAAGAGAATGCAGACCATCACACTGGAAATAACTGAACAAAACTGGCTAATAGGTGGCTGATATTCATGGTCAGTAAGGAGTTGGTAAGAGAGCACTTAGATGCCCTCCATGAAGTGACATCACTTGGTCTAGGTAAACCACATCACTCAGTTCTGAAAGAGCCAGCAGATGGGAATGCTGAGCTTCTGTCACTAACATGTGAAAGGTCATGAACAACAGGAGTGGTGCCACACAATTGGGGATGGGAAAATGTCCTTAGGTTTTGGCGGGGGTTTTTTTGGTTGTTTTTGTTTGCTTTTTCAAGGGAAGTGAAGAGAGGCTGCAAATTATAGGTCAGCAAGCTTAATTTTGATTCCTGGGAAAATTCTAGAATGGATTATTATAGAGTTGGTAGACAAACATCTAGAAAGAGGAACATTGATTATAAAGAGTAAGCATTCCTTTATCAGGGACAGATCACTGAAATCTAACCTTAATTCCTTTTTTTTTAAACAAGATTATTAAATTAACAAATGAGAAGAATATTATAATGAGTTTACCTCAATTTTAGTAAAGCTTTTGATAAAATACCTCAAGCCATTCTTGTGGAAAAGATGGAGAGATGCAGACTACATGATAATACATTTAGATGGGTTCAGCACTGGTTGGGTGGCATTGTGGAAAGCATTGTTAATGCTTTGATTATGGCAGGGAGTCTTCAGTGGGGTACCCAAGGCATCTGTGCTTAGCCAATTTTATCAACGACTTAGATAAAGGCGTCAGCAGCAAGCTCATCAAATTTTCAAGCACCACTAAGCTGGGAAAGATAGCTAATAATGGAGTTAGGAACCAAAAACATCTTTTTAAAAATATTTATTTAATTTCAGTCTTCAAGATTCACTTTTATAAGATTTTGAGTTCTAAATTTTTCCCCTTCCCTATCCTCTTCCCTCCCCAAATGGCATGCAATCTGATACAGGCTATACATGTACAATTATATTAAGCACTTTTCCACATTAGTCAAGTTGTGAAAGAAGAATTAGGAAAAACCACGAGAAAGAAAAAACAAACAAAAAAAGGGAAAATAGTATGCTTCGATATGCATTCAGACTCCATAGTTCTTTTTCTGGATGTGGATAGCATTTTCTATCATGAGTCTTTGATCCAAAAATATCTTTACAGATCAGGAGTCAGAAAAATATGGTCTGAAGGCCAAATTTAGGTCATTGACTGCCAATATGTGCCCCCTGTGAACTAAGAACTGTTTTTACAATTTAAAATGAAGTTTCATTGTATTTTAAATACAAAAACCTTTCTTATTTACTGGTCCATAGAAAAACCAGGTCAGAATTGGTCCATGTGCCATAGTTTGCCAAGCCTGGACTAGAATACTGAGATAACATTCAATGTAAACTCTTCCTTGTGGGTACCAAAAAACTATCACTTTCATGAACACAAGATAGGGGAGACATGGTTAGACAGCAGTCTGTCTGGAAGAAGACAGATTTTAGTAGACCAAAAGCTCAACACAAGTCAGTATTGTGATATGGCAGCTTAAAAACTAATGAGATATTGGGTTGTAGTAAGAGAAGTATGGCTTCCAGCCATAAATAGATAATAATCCCTCTGCATTCTCTTTTGTCCAACCTTATACGGAATATTGTATTCAGCCCTGGTTACCATGGTTTAAACAAAGACGAACACTGATTTAGTAGAGAGTTCCCTGAGGAAGGCAACCAAGATGGTAGAGGACCTTAAGTCCCTATCATAAAAAGTTCAGTTATGAAATTCAGAAAGGAATATGTTTAGCCTGGAGAAGAAAAGGTTCTAGGGTAGGGGGTGGGGAACCTGAGGCCCTGAAGCCACATGTGGCCTTCAGGTCCTTGAGGGCAGCCTTTTGACTAAGTCCAAATTCTACAGAACAAATCCTTTTGTTAAGGGGATTTGTTCTGTGAAGGCTGGATTTAATCAAAAGGCTGCACTTGAGGACCTTAAGGGCCACAGGTTCCCCACCCCTCTTCTAGGGGAACATGACATCACTGCCCAAGTATGTAAATGAGCTTCTTTTGAAATCATAAACAGATGTTCTTTTTGCCCACTGTGGGCAGAACCAGGAGCACAAGATAGAAGTTGCAAAAAGGCAAATTTAGTCTAACAACTATTAGAATCATCCAATAGTGGAATGGGCTGCCCTAAGAGGTGGTGACTTCCTGTCTTCTTGGAGTAGAGTCTGGATCACCTCTTATTTAGTATGATATAGTGAAGAATTTTGGGGGTATGGATTGAACTAGATAACTTATGTGATCACTTCAATATATCAAATTCTATGATTCTGTGTCAGAGGCAGAACTAGATTTCTGTGACTCGTAGCTTCACTACTCCATCTACTATGCCATTCTGGCTCTCTATAGATGATGTTGTTATATAAGGATAAAGCTAGAGATTTGGGCTTTTCTAAGAGCAAAGTAAAAAGCCAAAGCAACAATCTGTATTATGGCTACAGAGAATAAACTCTGACCACAGAAGTACATATACCAATGAGCAGGGTAATTTTCATACTTTGGTTTCATTTAATCCAACAAAGTTATACACAATGGCTGTGGCAAAAGAGGCGACAACTCCATGGAACATTTGTGATTTAAATGTGCTTCTATCTCCCAAGCTTTTCACTACTCTGTCAAGAATTTCTATTTAAAATTAGCTATCACAAATATCCTATAGTCAGTGTAAAAAAATATAGATTGAAGCCAGCTGTTTAACTTGGAGTCATTTGCTTTGCGTCTTGATAGCCCATTGGAAGATGTGAGTGAGTTTTTATCATAGCTGAAATACAGTTTATCTGCTGTAGCTGAAATCTTGGGAGATTACATGCCTAGCAAAGTATTACCTAAAGAACATCTGCGCTTCTTAATGGAGAGGTTCTCTGGATTGTATTGTATTTAAGATAAGCAATCAATCTGCTAAGCTATGTAGATCACTGCTGGGTGAGAGACTACTGGGCCTGGAGGCAGAAAATCCAGCCTCAAATATTTACTAGCTGTGTGATCCTGGGCAAGTCACATAACTTCTATTTGTCTTGGTTTCCTCAGCTGTAAAATGGAGATAATAGTAACATCTACCTCACGGGGTTATTGTGAAGATCAAACGAAGTAATATTTGTAAAGTACTTAGCACAGTGCCTGGCAAAGAGTAGCTGCTATATAAATGCTTATTCCCTTGCCCCTTTCCTTCCCTACTCATTTGTGATTCAAGTTGGATAGACATGACTAAACATGGTAGCAGCAGCCTTGTCTTTCTCCATGAACTGCCATTGGGAAGAGAGGACCCCAAACTTCCCAAAGCATCTTCCTCTTTTTCAGTTAAACAAACATTTAATGGATGCTGAGGGTACACCATCAATATGTCAAAGCCTACCCCTAGTTTCTCCTCCACAGAGAGGACAAGTCATCACATTAATGAAAAATATCTTGACTGGAATAATGAAAACAACAAGAAAGCTGTCTATTCTCACAGAAAGACTAACATGTGAAAGCATAGAGAACAACCAGAGAACTATTCTTTTCCCCTAAAGAACTGTACCTTTCAGGTGGAAAAAGAAAAAAAAACCCAACAAACTTTGATTTTGTTAAAGACCATTAAAGGACACAAGGCAGCATGGTGTAGAGGAAGGAGCACTGGATCAAATGTCAAGAGATTTGTGCTCTTATCCTGACTATGACACTTGAGTACCTGAATGGGACCTTCAGAAAGTCACTTAACTACTCTGGAGCTCCCTCTCCTCATCTCTAAAATGGAAGGTTCCTTCCAGTTTTACACCCAATAAGCTAAGGTACACACACACACACACACACACACACACACACACACACACACACTTCTGAGGACAGGGAATGCCAGAGCAGAGTTATCTAACCCTGAGATAATGTAACCATAGCTTCATGAGCACAGGCACACTTAAAACCTGAAAGATGTTGGACACCAAGCAACTTCACCTTCAAGATCAAAAGAGCCCTTCTTTTTTTAATGATCTGTCTAGTGCTATTCTTTCTATTTGGAAATCACATTGATTTTTTTTTTGGTTTGTTTTTGCTAGGCAATGGGGTTAGGTGACTTGCCCAGGCACACTAATTTTTTTTTAATTATCAAATAAAATAGCAAATTTATCTTAATTTCTATCCCAAACAAAATTACGCAACAATGTTTCAAAGGGCCCTTCCAGAATCAAGTCTCCCGTGTATTCTCTCAGTCTCTCTTTGGACAATCTTAATTTGTCTCCCAGGCTTCACAGAATAAAGCTTTTCCAAGTCAAATAACTGGTTTTCCCCCCTCAACTGCCTCTTCCCCTCCACGTGCCCTACATGACCAAGCTAGCATAAAATATACAATATCGATTACAAAGGCACTATAGAGTCTTTGCACAGTCAGTTAAATTACTGTATGCTGTATATTTTTAATTTCCTGCATACAACAATAAACAAGATTGATTGTTAAATTTTAGAATGTAGCTTTAGCAATTAAGAAAATAAATACAATTTTGATGTACAGTCTCTCCTCTGCCTCTCCCAGAGGGGGAAAAATCACCTTCTCTGCATTATCTCACATATGACAAGCAAATAACGACCCTTTTTCCCCAGGCCACCTTCTTTTTGCTCTCCTTTCTTTATTTAGAACCTGCCATTCATTCTTATATCTGACAGTAAAAACCCCAGGACGTGGTTGTCATGAAGAGGATTATCTTTCAGATCAATGCTGATATTGATTCCAAACCGCACTATTTATCAGCCTGCAGCCAAAGCACTAGGAGTCAGGAAATATTTCCTCTCCTTCCAATCCATTCTTATTCCATTGATGGAGCATTATGCTAGATTCCTCGTTAATACACCTGAGTCAAATACAATGATCCAATTATTAACCTGTTACGGTTCTCTTGGAAGATGAGCAGAATTAGGAACTCCACTATGGGACTATTCACAAATAGTTCCATTCATAAAGTACCTGTTACTTGTATGACATGATCTGCTCAGTATCCTTCCATACATGAAGCAGAACACAGTTAATTTTTAACATAATGTAGTATACTTTTTAAAATTTACAACAGTAGATGTATAAACTACATGTCGGATAAATTTGTTACTTCCTGAAAAAGAGGGATTGAAAGTACAGGCTAAAGGTGGTATTTTTATGAATACCCTGATGTAAAAGAATCCCATAATTTGTTTCCACGCTACTTCACTATGTGTTCCTTAAATTTTCTGCCAAGGCCTTTTCCCAATCATTGCTTCTTAGCTATGGTGATTAAAGGTTGTGCTCCAAGAGCCCAAGGGAGAATTTACTGAGATTACTAACAAATTTCCACTTCTGACCTAAATAACATTTTAAGCAGTGCATCCATTAGCAGTGAAATTTTACCTTGCATTTCTAAGCCATCCATTTAAATGTCTCTAAACAAATTTTTGGTGAATCTGGACTAGCAATCCTTTAATAGTGTTTATCTCATTTACCTTAAAATGTGATGCTAATTTATTGATAATTTAAAATATTCAATATAATTATGTGGTATAACTGGTTTATGATGGTAACTTTATATGATATATAAACATATATATGACATATGCAAAATGACCATTGTCAGTAGTTACTTTGACAAAAATTATGTACACATATATGTGAAAAAGGACGCTAAGGACATGCTACATTCAAATGGGAATAAACATCTAAATAGAAATATGTTGAGATGACAAATATTATATTTATATCACAACTCTCTGACTTGAACTGAATTTCAACCAAGAACTTGAGATATTTAAGCAACACAAATTATAATCTTGCCATTTTGCAATATATTGCAGAAGAAGATTTTAAATTTATCAAATTGGAAGTACAATTAGCCCAAAATATATACATACATTGTGTTACAGACTTACAGAAACTCAGTGTTGAAAGTGAATGGGATTGAGACCACCTACCCAAATAAAAATTCAGAGGTTTCTCTCTGTAGAAACAGAAGTTTTATTCTAGCAAGTCTCGCTGGAGAATTAGGCATCACCTACCTAAGGCGGACTGGAGGAGGGAGGCAGGATACAAGGATATACCCCTAGACAAATTCTAAGAAAACCTCACCCTCCCACCTTTTAACCTGAATCTCTTTATCCCCATTGGTGAGGTAAGAGACCTTACATTCTACCCAGAAACTAAGAGATACATTTTACCCAAAACAAGCTTGGAGGCTACAAGATTGCCTTATTTGGCAAGTATAAGGCTGGGGTGGTGGTTACAAAACAAGGGAGGGAGTGGGCAACAGATGTATGACCCGATCACATGATTTACAGGAAAATGAAACTTAGGCCCAGCTAATGCTAAAGCCTTAACTAAATTTGGGGGTATAACTTCCATTTCATATGAGAAACTTTCACTTGTCCCACACAAAAGGAAACTCAGAGTTCAAGGATTCTAACACATGCCTGAACAAAAAAGGAATTTACAGCCTCCCTGGAAAGTGGTCAACAGGATTTCAACTGATGACTCCAAGTGATGGGTGGTACCTAAACTTTCTAACACATTTTTAGACTAATGTTCCCTAGGTCTTGCAAGGACACCATGACTCTAGATTTAACAAGAGAACACGACAGCATCCTATCTGTCTTCCTGACTTACATAAGACTAGTATCTTCTATACCACAAAATAACCATGTAAATTTGGGATTTACCAACCCAAGATATCTTCTTTCAATCCCTAGTACTATGATCTCAACTTCACTTTAATTAATCCTTAGGCCTAAGGATTGCAGGCAAAATTTTAATCATGTGACACCACTGCTGGCTGGCTTTTTAACTTGTCTCTCACCAAAGGCAAAAGGAAAATCAAGAGATGCAAACCTTTAAGGGCAGTATTCTTCCACAGTCTTACTCCAATGACTCATCCTGGTACAGAACTCAGGCTGAGTTTATGAAAGCTATTGGAACCTCTAAGAGGTTTAACCATTCTGGAAAGCCTTTGAGTAATGTACTAGTGACAATCTGAATCTGAGGAGTAGCCTACTTAGTAAAGAGTGGATTGCTATCAGCTCACTGGCCTCCATCAAATAAAGTTTTGGCCATGGCAACCCATGACATATAAGTTTAAAATGGCCCTCTGATGTGTGCAGCAACTTTCTCCTGTGGGTTGCCTTGATACAATACACAAAATTTCAGTGTATAATATTACTTATTGGGATGCCCTCCGCCCGAAGGCCAGAAAGTATGTAACATTTCAGCTCTACCCCAGGATTCTCTGGTAGCTACAGTGGGTTGGGAGATCTCTCATCTCTGCCACAGGTCCAAAATCCCACTGAATGGTTGCTTCTAATTTTCAGGGTTTTAGCAACCCAGCTCCATTTAACCATTTGTTATTGGATTAGCTTTTACAAAAGAATATTTACTTTAAAAGTAAAGCAAGAGCAAATAGGCAAGCATATCTGCAAAAATCTCCCCTCACACACACACACCTGGGGAGAATCATCCTCCCTAAGTCCTCTCAGGATCCATAGATGGAGGAATGGGATTACTTGTGCATGTAAAGGAGTTTGCTTTGGCTTTGAGAAAGCCTATCTGATGATATGGGACAGGGATAAAGAAGATATTCATGTAAATTAAAAACACATATAATGCAATCCTACAATATTTTTTTAAAAACCTAATTATGTACTAATTGAAATAGAAATAAATGATTCACCAAAATTTTTTGGTCTTTAAGGCACAAATTTTTATAAACCCAGATCAAAATGAGTTCATCTACATTTTCTAGGTATTATCAAAAGCAAAGAATGAATGGTGGGTAGCTATAATACATCAAAATTTGAGGGTATTTGAATTTGAAAGGCAAAAATTAAATGAACAACTGAAATTAAGTCAAGAGTATATTAGAAACTCAACAATAGCCAGAATTTCATTTCTGAGATAATAGAGAAAGTACCTGCTTTTCCATCACTCAAATAATCATTTTCTACACCTCAATTTCCTAGAAAAAAAAGATATTTAACTAATCTTGTCTATCCTAAAAGGGGAAAAAAAGCAGAAGATTGTTTCAAAAGGGAAAATCAGGCTGATGACAGGGTGCTATTTTTAAAGTTTTACTTTAATATTTATTATGCTTTTCATAAAATGCTTCTCAGGAAATGCTCTGATTTGCTCACATACTTATAATTAATCTTTTAGTTTATTATTTTAGAAATAACACACTAGTGTTGGTCATTACTGCAAACAGAAAAACAATCATACTGTTATAATTCAGAGACCCTATTTTAATATAATTAAAGGAAAGGCAAAAAATGGTCCCCATCAATCAACTAAACCACATTCTAGTAAGTGAGACATGTAAATCACTAAATATATACATGGTAGATGGAAAGTAACGTCAGAGGTAAAAGCACTAGTAACTGGTGGAAGTGGGGAAAAACCTCCTGAAGAAGGTGGCATTTGACCTGTGTTTTGAAGGTAGCTGAGGGCAGAAAGCAGAAGAAAAAGGAAAGGAAAGACTGGTGGATTGGAGGAGGGCAGTGGCATCAGTGCAAAAGACTCAAAAAGAAGAGATGGAATAGCACGAACAAGGAACAGCACTTAGAGTTGGTGTAGCTGTAAACTATACAAAGAGTAATAAAACGTAAGGAGATGGGCAAGATAGGAAGGGCTCAGACTATGAAGAGCTTTCAGTTTCAGAAAACTCTACATTTGATCTTGGAGGTAATAGAGGACCACTACCTGGGTAGAACTATGCTTTAGGTAAATCATTTTGGCTGTGGAACAGAATGGTGAGAAGCTTGAGGCTCCTCTAGGTTGAGAAAACCCCATCCCTCCTTGAACAGTCCAAGAATACATAACAATAATAATAATAGCTGACATACAGTGAGTTAAGGTTTACAGTGCTTTACATACATAATTTCTTTTGATCCTTAGTAATAATTCTGTGAGTTAGTTGCTATTCTACATATATATATGTATATATATATATATACATATATATACACACATGTATTTGTACATATATATATTTAAATTGTTGCCTCGTTTCACAGACAAGGAAACTGAGGTTAACAGACTCATTAGTGTCTGAGACAAGATTCAAAGTGGGTCAGGTAAGCCTAAATGTAGGGGTTTAATAAAGAAGTGAGTTGAAGTCTAGGACTACCCTAGATATCTGTCAGTTACTCTAGCTATCTTTACCTTCATATCATTTGTTTCCTGGGTAAACTAATCATCCTTCATCAACAAGCTTCATATAAGAAGAAAAAAATAAAACATAAAACCTTCAGATTGTCATTTAAAGACCTTTACAATCTAGCCCCAGTTTACCTTTCTTGACCCATTTCATATTGCTCTTTCTAGCACTATGCACTCTATCCTACTTAAGTTTCCCTAAATTTGGCATTCAGTGATCCATGTCTGATGAGGCTTTCCTAATGATGAGCTAACTGGGGCATAGTGGAGAAGTCCCAAAGTAGAGCAGCCCAGAGAGAAATGAAGACATATCTGGCCTGAGAGCCTTCTTTAAGTAGAGGCTTTGATGTTTCTGGCTGTACGCTCCAATCAGGGGGCAGAGAGCAGTAATGAGGCCTGAGTGCCAAGGCTGACTTGATCTTTCAGGATGATGAAATTTTCCCAGTGATGAATGAAGGAATTGGAGACTCCAGCCTTGGAAGCATCTCAGTACTGATGCTTCCAAGACCAAGTGGGGATCTTTAAAAGTGGCCTTTGGGATGCATCGAAGTAGCTGAGACAATGATTGGTCCCACAGCAATGCCACATTTAAATATGAAATTTGTGGGAATAATACCATGTAGGAACTAAGTTTGAGCCCACCCTCTTTGAGACTGAGGTAGAGTAGGGGAGAGTATGCTCTCTGAAATATGGGGAGAAATATATGCACTTTTTTCCTTCCCATATGTTTGAAGTAAATATCCTTCTGTGCAAAAGCTAATTGAGGTTAAGTGGTTAAGTGGCAACTGGGCACAGTGTGGAACCTAAGCCAATAGCATTAGAGAAGAGATGTCTAGAGTATCCCTCCAGAACCTCAAGGGGGAAGTGCCAGCTTAGCTCTGGGAGAGTAGGGTCACAGAGCAACTCACTACCAAGGGATCTCTGAGTAAGGCAAAGGAGAGAGACATATTTGGAAACAACACTGATGTAGAAGCAAAAAATAGCAATAATATTTTTTTTAAGAAGGAAAGATGGAGCTAATTAATAAGAATCAATAGAATATCTGCTAAGGTAAACTTTGAGGACCGGAGGATGAGTCACAGTGATTATCTTCCCAACCTGGCATTTAGCTCACTATTTAACGGAGATCTAAAGCTGGAAGAGGTAAAATCAGTCATTCAGCAGGTGTTTGTTAAGAGCTTGCTGTATGCCAGGCACTGGGTTAGTAGGTACAGATACAAATACAAAGAAAAAAAAGCAGAGGGAACAAATCAAGATGACTTTGACAAGCATGCTGGTAAAAGAAAGAAACCTAAGGAGATTACAGCTTAAGGGAGAAACCTGGACTAGAAAAATTATTTTTTAAAGGAAGAGACAGACTTTTACATATTTAGGTTAAGAAAAAAAGGAAAATCACTTTGGCAGCTGTGTAGGATTGATGGGAGTGGGGAAGAATAAGGCCAGTGAAGAGACAGCTGCCTCCAAGGCAGAGGTGGAGACCTGAACTAAGAGTGTGGGCTATGAGTACAGAGAAAGGATCAGATGTGACATATGCTGTGGAGTAGGAATGGCAAGGTTTGACAATTGACTGGCTATGTAGAGTGAGGGAAAGAGGTAAATCAAGGATAATGCCAAAATTACAAACCTGAGAGATAGTCATTGAAGCCAGCCATGGATCACTGAGAGTGTTCAGAGAGAAAAGAAAAGAGAGGCCCCAGGATTGCCTTGGGAAATACTCACACATCTGCAGGTATGAAAAGGTTGATAAGCCAGCAAAAGAGACTGAGAAGGAGTAGTGGATGGGTAGGAGAACAAAAGAGAGAGAAAGCAGTGTCATGTGGGACTTAGTGAAAGCACTATATAACTGTTAGTTATTATTCATAAAAACATGGGGGACTGGTAAGATGTACTGTGAGAGGCAGCTTGGTGGCAAAGTGGCTAGAGAGCTGGGCCTGGAGTCAGGAAGACTCCTCTTCCTGAGTTCAAATCTGAACTCAAACACCTAATAAGTGTGTAGACCTGGGCAAGTCACTTTAACCCTATTTGCTCAGTTTCCTCATCTGTATGAGATGGAGAAGGAAATGGCAAACCCCTCTAGTACCTTTGTCAGAAAAACACCAAATGGGGTCATGAAGAGTCAGACATGATTGAGACTGACTGAATAACAAATACACACATGTGTGTATATAAGTATGCGTATATATGTAAATATATACACACATTGTATATACCCATACATACATGACTGTATGTATGTGTGTGTGTGTGTGTGTGTGTGTGTGTGTAGCTGCACACCCCAAAAAAGTTCACTCTTGAGCATGACACAATTTACATATCACTATCCACCTATGTATGTATAGCACATAGGAAGAAATCAACAGCCTCTAGAAACAACATAATATATTCAAACCTACAAGATTAAAATACATTTTTTCCACTAAAAACAATTTTTAAACACCTTAAAGATAACTTTTAGATCCACTTTTAATATATAAATTAAGATTCAATGAGGTGTCCTTATATGATGTCTACTCTTTTTGTACTAGTCCTCACTATAGTCTTATGCACAGTCCTTAATTACTTAGCTAATCTTTATAACTGCAATTTTAGTTTTATGTCAAAACCCAAATGGAATTTAGGCCCAACTCTCCAAGCTGCAGGTTAATTCAGTTTTAAGGTCCCACCATTTATTCCAACTTTTGTTTGAGGGACTCCAGGGTATGAAATTATTTCTGTGACTAACCTCCTCAATCTTCTCTTGAAGTATTTTCCCCTAAAGATTTCAGCTCCCTTTTGGGGTTCATAGCTTACCATTTTACATGTGAAAAAAGGAAGAAAAAGAGCCCAAATTCTTGCCCCAAGGAGCCATACTCTTACAAATACACATTCATTAGTGAATAGGGACCCCTCCTCACAGAAAGATTTTTCACAGCTTTATAATGTAGGAGGGGAAGTAGTTCCGCTTACATCTCTCTTTTTTTTTTTTCAGACCTAAACTGATGGTTTGATCTGCCGATAACTCTGGAGAAACTTATATAAAGGATAAGAGCATGAAAAAAGAATGCCTTTGACCACAGCTTCCCAAGTGGAGAGGCTGGGAAGCCTTCTTCTGGAAGAGTCATGATGCAATGCAAAGGCCTTGGAGAGATATTAGAGCATGTGCAGGCATTCTATATTTGGTTCTAGTAGGCTAATTATGAAAATAATAGAAGACGCGCTGGCTGCAGAGGCATTCATAAAGGACTAGCGATGACAGACTCACCTGAGAGACAATGATATAAGATCAGGGGCATTGGGTTCTCCCCACTAAAGCTGACATATGGCCCTGTTAAACACCTCATTTCTTTTTTCCATTCTAGGTGAAGGGATTGTAAGCTCTGGGCTTACATGTCTTGAAAGGTCAGGAGAGGGAGTATCTGTGAATCTCAGCATCTGAGTTTTTTAAATTAGTGCAGCATCAAAGTCCCAAGGAGTAAGAAGTGACCTTTGGAAGTACCCTTCAGGACTTAACCCAGGGCATATATGGACATGAAATTGGTGGAACCAAGGGTATACAAGAACTAAGCTAAGTTTACAACTCTCTCTAGAGACTAAGATGGGGCAGAGGAGAGTGTATCCCCCTGGGGGTTGAGGGGAATCATTTGTACTCTTGTTATTGCTTTATCTTCAAAGTAAACTAAACATCCCTTTGTAAAAGTTAACATGTTAAATGATTAAATGGAACTGGGATACTAGTCACTGACACCTAACAGTGGGAGGAACACAACACTGGGGGTTCAATCCAAAAGCAATAGAGAAGAAATACTCCCAAACTCACTGGGGCCTAGAATCTTGGGGAAGAGATTTAGTCAGCCTGACTTTGGGATATTGAAACAAAATGGGCTCATTACAGTTACATAAGTGTAGCAGATAAGTAGATAGCTCACAGGACTTTGATCGCCAATCAAAATTGCCTCAGTAATAAACTGTATGGTGGCCATATCCCTTAAAACAGAACGGCAGATTTTTTAAAAATCACAGTTCCTAACATTTTAATATTAAGATTTATTAATCTTAATAGTGTTGAGAAATCATAATCACATTCCTAGAACTTTTACTCACAAACCATAAATTAAAAGAGAAATAACAAACTGAACATATTAAATCAACCATCTGGTTATTTAATGAACAGGAGACCAAAATGTGGATCAACAGGATTCCATTATTAATTTTTAAGAAGACAGGAGAATGCCACATCAGCTGAATTTCAGGCCTGCATTACATGTGAGCCCTTCAGTCAGGGACACTGCCATTTTGAGGATACTGGGTTATTGTAAAGTTCCTGGAAAAATGCCTTTGTTGTATCTCAGACTTAGTAAATCTCATTACAGACAGTCAACGATCTGGCAATTTTAATGAAGAGGAAATAGTCTTAGTAGCATACACATGACTTTTAAACTGTCACTAGAGATTACTCTGGCCTTGAACAGCCACTAGTTTTGCACCAGATACTTTTGCTTCTTTATAAGTGGTGATGACTCCCAGATTTTGGGTGTGGGAAGAAAAAAACCATATATATATATATATATATATATATATTATATATATATATATATATATATATATATATATATACATATATATATATACATTATATATATATACATTTTATATATATATATATATACATACACACACACGTATATACATACACATTTCTGTAAGTGTATACACACACACACACACACATAATAGTACTTCTCTAAGAGGAAATGAAGACTGTTTGGTATTAACTAATTCTAGAAATCATACTTCCTGAGAAGCTATGCCATTATGAATATGGTTGACTGATGAAAATGCCCCAGAGATAAAAACAAAGGATAACTATCCAACCAAGTATAGGGATTTTATTATAGAATTAGAAGATGCACAAGATATAGAACAAGACAACACAATAAACAAAAACCAAAACCCATAATATGATCTCATTCATAAATTTCAATCCTGAATTAAATGTGAACCCTTCAGTCCAGAACACTGCCTTTTTGGGAATCATGGGTTATTGTAGATATTCTGGAATGGTGCCTTTGTTGTGTTTCAGACTTAGTAAATCTCATTACAAACCGATGGGAAAATATAAATATGTCACTAACTATGTCTAATTGGATGTTCACCACCAGAAATCTTGGGAGCCAAGGAGGAGAGACACTAATCACCAATACCTGTGAGGGAGCAGTCTAGGATTTGAGGACTGTCACAGGAAAACATTTCAAGAAAAATAATTATTCCTCTGGGTTCAGAGTTATTAACCACAAATGACAGGAATGGAAATTATTTATTTTAGCAATCTTGATTATTTACTCAGGGTATCCATTTATTTTTAATATTCTATTACTCTATTTTCACATTAGAATCCAAAGGACCTCACAATGCATTCTGCTTTTTAATCTCACTTCAACCATTTTTTTAAACCTTTGATTATTTTTTAATGTTTTAATAAGATCCATCTTTTTCTATCAGTAGGTATACTCCAACTACTAGCACTAAATGAAATTCTTCCATGCACAAGCGGAATCACTTTTTTTAGTTTCTACACCCAAAAAACCTCAGTTGTCTGATACCCAACTTTCTGATAACCTTCTCTGAATTTAGTTAGGCTGGTCTTTGCAAAACAAACAAATTGCCTGTTGCTAGGCCCATGAGGGGCCCTAAGCCCTTCCAGTTTGATGGGACTGCCAAAATACATTATCTAATGTTATACATAATCTTTGAGAACATAGAGGGACTGCAGTCAGCTGTGAGACAGTGAAGCATTAGAGATAATTCCAGACTTTCTTTCCACCTAACAATTCTACAGTAATGTTACTTTAATTACCTGAACTTGAAGGGAGTTCCATTGACATAAAACATGAAAAATTATGGATTAGAATAATGAGACAGGGACAAAGAGTCAGTCAGAATAACAAGTAGGGGTTAACATACTCGGCAATTTGAGTGGTGGCTCGTCAACCAGAAGGAAGCAGAGAATAAAAAGGGAAAAGTTTTATATGTTCTATTTTGCAAACTTCCTTAGTACCAATCGTCAAGCAATATTTTAAAGTCTTTTGAAAAAAAATTGTTTATATAATGTATGTTAATGTAAATTAGTATTTTATGTAGTTGCATGTAGAAATTTAAAATAATCCATGGCACCCTGAGTATATGCAAACTATGGATTTATATTTGCATTTACACATAAACCATATAAATATTGAAACGTAACATAAACCATATAAATATTGAAACGTATACATAAAAATTTAAGACATAAAATGTATTTTAGTATGATCCAGGGCTTAATAGCCGATAAGGCTGTTTGTTATAAATAAAAACGTACATGTGAAGTAAAGTTTGGGTCTTAAAATTTCTTTTGTCATTAAGAAAGACTACAAGTCAAGTATTTTTATATCAAGTTTTTAATTTTCAAAAACAATGAAATCTATATTTAGGTGTATTAACTGTGACTGATGAAATCTGCATGCAGTCACAAAAAGGATAACATGCATAAAAATTTAAATAGGCAAATATGAGATGTTTCAGACTTGTAATACTATTGTTTGTACTTTAAAATAGGCAAATGAAGTATGCGAAGATTACAGGAGCTGCACTAAAAATGTAATTACCAATTACTCTGGGTCTATTCCATTTCTATACAATGGGAATGCAGTCAAGATGTGTCCATGGTGGCCTTTTGCTTTATTCTAACCAATTAACAGGCTATTTGATATGACAGTAATTAGACACCTCAGCTGGAAGAAGATCATTATGCCTTAATGAGATGATTAAAAACAACAAAAAAATGTGACTCTTGAAAAATATTAGCATGTACTGCAGGTACCAATAGTACAGTTTATTTTATTACTCTAACTCACTGTGCCTTGTCAGTCCATATAAAAGTCTTCCAATCATAAATGTGTACTGGCAAATTACACGACCTGAGCATAAAATAACTATTTTTAAAGGATCAACTCTAAGCTTCGGCAGTATTTATTTTGGGATGTTTACCAGTGCTTCTCTGACATGACAAGTTACTATTGCAGTATAATATCATAAATCCTTTGCACAGCAACATTGCACATTTGCCCAGAATCTAAGCTTAAACAGTGTCATGTATTTCCAGACAAAATTTTAACTTATGAATCATATATACAAATTTTTATTGGATGGGTTGTATAGATACAAATATTGGCTATGAGCAGGGATGGCCTTAAGCATAGGCTGACAAGTAGGTGGTATAATTTCAAGGGGTTTTGAAACACTGCTTATTAATCTTACTTGGGGGGGGTTAGATCATTATTTCTAGAAGGTTCCTGTTAAAATGAAAATGTTACCTGGCAAGGGTAACAAACCCATCACTAACCACTAACCTATCAAAACAGATTTATTTATCAGATCAGACAACCAAATATAGGGCCCTGTGAGAAAGTGAAAATTAAACACATTAACTGTGTTTGAGAAAAGCAATAGGCATTTGTGGATAGCAGTGAAATTAGTATGCTGGATTCAGTAGAAGAGTACACTTCAAGTGGGAAAGACCAACTCTGCTACCTGTTAAAATTGTATAACCTAGAGCAAATCATTTAATTTTTCTAAGTCTTAATCTTTAAATTTTATCTCCCACTGGCTTTGCTCGTTGGATACAACACCATCATCATCTCTTCCTCCTCTCATTTGTGCCCCACCCCCCCAAAAAACAAATCATCATCAGGAAACTCATCATCACAAAGATTCTATCACCTTTGGTACTCACACCTCATTAATACTTAGCTGCTTCTTCTCCTCTGACTGGACAGCTGGAGGATGGAGCAAAAAACAACTCCCCAGATCTCCATTTAAAGAGGGTTCAGAAACTCAGCCACCAGAAGCACTCTTTAGACTGGACTCCACCATCACCATGCCCCTAGACCGAGTGCCTATTTCTCCCCTCCCTCTCCTCTTTTCAGCTTCTTCTACTGGATCGTCTTCTTCTTCCCATAGATTGTAAGCTCCTTGAGGGCAAGGAATGCCTTTCTATTTCTTATTTGTATCCCAAGAATACAGTAGGTATGTAATGACTGTTTATTGTATTGTACTATATTATATAGTATAATGCACTACTTATCTCAACAGGGTGAAATAAGATACTGCCAACTGCTCTATAACTAACAAATGCTATAGAAAACACTAATTATTTTAAGTTATTATAGGGGCATGCATCGATTGATACCTGTTTTGCTGATGACAAATTTGAACTATTCCAGTAAATGCTCACATATTTAATTTTAAAATGGCCTGTGGAAGGATAACAGACCAATTCATTTCAGTCATTTGTGATATTATTTTGACATGACAGCTAGCTAAGAGCAATTTTAAACAAGGAGAAAAAAGGAAAAAAACAACGATAAAGCAAAAGGTCCAATGGCCAGGATGTCCTTTAGAATTGGCAGTTTAGATGACAATGCCATAGTAGAAACCTTGGGAGGCCAAGGGGCATATGAGGTAGTGGGCATCTGTGTGGGAGAAGGTATTGAGATGTACCAAAGATGACTTTGCCTGCTTCAAAATTTTGTTAGGTCTATCTATTCATCAATCTCTTTCTGCCTCTCTCTCTCTCTGAATGGTAAATGTGAAATGCTCATTTGAAAAATTTTGATATTCTATACAGCAGTGGTCATATCACTTCTGAAATGTTTTCAGCTTAGGGTATCACATTATAAAAAGGAAACTGATAAATTAGAGCTCATAGACAGTACAGTAACAGATTAAGAAAAGTTCTAGAAGCCATACTATACAAAATACAGCTGAAAATGACTGGGTGGAGGGGAGAAAAACATTAAGGGAAGACTTGTTGTTATCCTGTTTTTCAGTCATTTCCAACTCTCTGTGACACCTTTTGGGGTTTCCTTGGCAAAGATACTGGAGTAGTTTGCCATTTCCTTCTTAAAAATAAAATATTATTTTACTTATTATTTATTATTATTTTAGAGATGAGGAAACTGAGGCAAACAAGGTTAAGTGACTTGTCCGGGGTCACATAGGATCTGAGTCAGGTCTTCCTGACTACAGGCCTGGCATTCTATCCACTGCACCACCTAGCTACCCCTTTCGAATACCTGAAAGTGCTGTCAATTAAAAGAATTAAATATTATGTGTAACTCTAAAGGACAGCATTCTGCCCCAAGGCTAAAAGTTAAAATGGGAAGATTTTTTGTGTAATATAAAGAACTTTCTAACAATTAAATCTATCTAGGAGGTGCTGAGTCTATTCTTATCATCCTGACCAGAATTTTCAAGGAATTAGGCCAGAATATGTATTTACTAACTCTCCAGATGGAAAATGTAACAGCATGCCTGGAATGTGCTTCCTTCTCAATTCTAACTCCTACAATTCTTACTTTTCCTTCAAGGCTCAGCTTGAGTACTATCTCCTGTATGAAGCACTTCATGATTTTTTTTCCCCAAGTCTCTCATCTCCCAAGTCATCAGTACCTCCCCACAGAAAATGTTTCTTATTTACTTTGTGTGTGTGCATATATATATATATATATATATATATATATATATATATATATATGCACACACACATATATACGTACACACACACACATATACACATATATTCTCTGTAATCACATGTAAGCTCCAAGAAGACAGAGATAATACACACACACACATATACACATATATTCTCTGTAATCACATGTAAGCTCCCAGAAGACAGAGATAATGTCATTTTTGTGTTTGTAGGATTGGCATCTAGCATAGTGCTAATAGTCACTTACTAAATGCTCGCTGATTGATGGATTGATTCTGATAGGCTATTAATAAAGTAAAAGAACAAACTATTGTGCCCATAGTAATAAATGTTTGGTGTACAGGTACAGGTGACAATGTAATAAAAGTAAAAAGAGTATTTACAGGAAGCCTGGGAATTGGGGGGGAGGGCTACATTAATAGCTTCTATAAGGAGCTATAGGAAAAAAGGCATTTATAAATCCTCAATAAGAGAAAGTAATTAATTCCTCAACTAAAATTCTAGTAATATGTTTTTCCCACTGCCTTCTGAAAAATTATGAAAGGAAATAGGTTAGAGAGGACTAGACTTGTGATTTCATTAATATAGGGAATCTCCAAATTAGAAAACTCTAATGCAGGCTGGCAAGTTCTTTGCAATTTACAGAGAGTCGATGAAGGCAATGAGAACTTAAGTGACTAAGCCAGGTCCATAAAGTAAATATATGTTAGATAAAGGTGTGACTTGAACAACCGATTTTCTGACTTACTAACTAAAGGTCAGCTATTTATGACTCCATAATGACTTTTAGTAGTCACCTACACTGGTAAATAAAGTAAAGAGTACTGAAAATGCTGTAATGTCTCTATCATCTCTACCTCTTCCTTTCTTATATAAGGCCATCTCAGGGGTATTAAAAGAGAAATATTTGCTAAGCACAGACCTCCCAAGGCTATCTCTCTGTTTATTTATGATTAAAGTGACTTAATGAAAACAAGGTGAGTTAGGAGTCAGAAATTATATTCCAATCTTAGTTCCATCATTCTCTCTCTTCATCTCCACCCCTTGGTTTCCCCACTTCCTTCTCCCAGCTAAAACCCCACCTTCTGCAGGAAGCCTTTGTCCATCTTAAATCTAATGTTTTCACTGTGTTGATTATTTCCAATTTATCCTATATATAGTTTTTTCTTTGCACATAATTGTTTGCATTTTCCTTTCTCCATTAGACTATATGCTTCTTGAGAACAAGGATTGACTTTTATCTTTCTTTGTATCTCCAGTGTGTCTGGCCCATAATAAATCTTTACTGACTGGCCGACTTGTTCAGTTGACTTTGGGAAATCAAAGGTAGGATTAATAATGGTAAGAATCATAATAATACTTCCAGGCAAGATACATAGAACATAAAGCTATCAAGAAGAAGGCAGTGGTTGTGTGTGTTAGAAGACTTACTGGCATTCTGAAGTCAAAATTCAATGGGAAAGATACGTTACAGCAACTAATACTTATGCAATACTAGTCCTAACATAATAACTTTAGATGTAACAATAAAAATAACTTAATAATATAATAACATAAATAACTTTGGAACTGTAAAATAGACACTAACAAATTTATAAAGTATCCTAAAAGAATCCTATACAGTGTTAAGAAAACATAGGACCCTTTATCTCAGGCAGCTATCCTTATCTGAAAGGAAGAAGATGATGGATAGATGTTACCAGAGCACAATTAAGCTAAAATAAAAATTAAAAGCTGATATTTGCTATATGTCCTGAATAAATGTTTTCTTCCACAATATTTGAAAAATACTGTAAAAACTTTTTCAGGACCTACCTATATACTATAGCTCTTGCAATGGTCAGGACCATAGGAGCTATATCAGAATATTCTTAATCATAAATTAGTAAACTAGCAAAAGTGACTTGAGAGAGCTATTGAAGATACCTGGAAAGGTTCTGGAATATTAAACAAATATCTACCTGGTACTCATGGTAGAAAATATTAATGTCATACATCAGAGATAAGGCAATAAAAAAGAAAAGTGCAGAACAGATTTCAGAAGATAAAATATATGAGAATTTCTTGATAATCAACAATTGCAAGTAAAAACTAAAAGGTTAAGGTGCTACAAGGAATCAAAGTAACACACGCACACACATACAACATAAAATAAACAATTCAACATCAACCAAAACCTTTACTATAGAGGCTTTAGAAGAAAAGATCAGAGGAGAGAAGGAGAATCTCCTAAGAAAGAGAATGACAATTTTAGTGGTCATAAAAAGTCTATTGCAATGAAAACACAAGTTAAATAAAACACAAAGCAGTGGGCTTGTGTGCTTTTAATAATGAACGATAGAACAGTTTGATCAAGGCAGATGACTGAAATGCTAGCTTCTCCACAAAACTCAAAAACAGAAAGGTATAAAATATATTATTTGATCAAATATTTCACTGTAGCACACTACCTACTATCAAAGCACCTTAGCAGCTTTCTCTCTGATTCAGACTTGACCGTATCTTTATCAATGGAAAGAAATGATATATTTAAAATACCAAAGATGAGAAGGCCAGTGATACCTACTTATACACACAGCCCAATTATATGTTTAGAGCTTCACAGAAAGCATTTGCACGCTGCAAATTTTCTAACCATAAGAAAAGTATATATTGGCTGATGAACAAAAAGGATGTGACTAAAAAGTTCCATGGGATATAAAAAAGCAAGAATAACCCTTGGGCAATTGCCCCAAAGCACACTAATGTTTATATTTCCTTTACTGATTATCATAAAGCCTTTGACTGAGTTCCGTACTCAGTCAAATATATAAAAACCTATCTAACCATAAGGAGAATGCCAGAGTATTAGATGTCTACATGGAAAATTGTTCTTTACTTAAAAGAGAATAATGAAAGGATCCTCTAAGAATTTTTTCTTCTATGTTACCAATATAACTCCATGAGTAATCGATATAAAATATGGAATCTTCCAGGGAGAAAATTTTAAGCCTCATATGGTTTTACTGAACCTTAAATCTACTCTAGCATTGATTATTCTCATCCTTTGTCACCTGTACCAGTTGCTGAGTATGGGGATATTTTGATAAGCATTTTTTTTTATGATTAGTTGTCTGAAACATTCTTAAATATGGTTTGTAAACAGTTTGCAATTCTTCTGTTGAGAACATTTTGTTGATGGCTTCTATCCACTTATCAGGAAATTGCTTTTGGTCTTACATGTTTCTGTTACTTGCCAATAAATCTTGTACATCAAGTACTTACAAAACATCATTTTCACCACCTGACCACTTTCCTTCTTATCCTGATTGCATTAATTGTGTATATACAAAAGGTTTTCAATTCAACATAATTGAAATGATCCATTATAGTTTTTAATTTGGGTGAGAACTTATTTTGATACAGAATATAAAAACTTAATCAACTGGAGAAAGTTGAATCCATGATGGAGTCTCCCTAAAGTGAAAGAGAGATTAAAAGACTTAGAATAACAAAGGTACTGAAATGGAAGAAAACATGACAGAAGAGAATGAAAAGGCAATAATGTAAAATAAAAGAAACTCCCACATGCACGCAACCCAAAGGGACTAATGATGAAGACAAGAATGCAAAGAGATAAATAGATGAATTAAGAATTGCTAATCTCCCAGGATAATGTGACAAATAAAAAACCTCGATCATTGTAATGCAGGAAATAACACAAGAAAACTGCCTTCTGAATATGAGAAAATGATTTCTGAATACAAACAGCAGAGAAGAAATAAAGATCTAAAGATTTTTCTCCAAAAAAAAATTCCTGAAACCCCAAGTCACAAAGTAGATACATTTAGCATTTTCAATGACAAATATCAAATTTTGAAAGAGTAGAGTAAAAAGACCTTCAAATACAGAGAGAACTAAATAAACTAAATAAAATGACATAGTTATTCCACAACTAGTACAAATTATTGAAGGTAACAAAACAGTATATTCTGACAAGCAAAGGAGCTCAAGCTGCCACCCCAAAACACACACCCTGCATACCTAAGCCTGATCAATGAAAAAGATACAAATTCAACAAAAGAGAGGGATCTGAAAACAACTGTAAAAATTCCTGTAAAAATAACAGTAAAGAACTTTGCGCCCCCTTTGATCTCTTTTGGCTATAGGGCACTCAGGAAATTTTTGTGTGTAATTCCAAACTGTTTTCCATAACAGTTGCATCCATACCAACAATGCATCAATAAACATTTTTCCCCTACAACTCCTCTAACACTTATCATATTCCTTTTTTTGTTATCTTTGCAAATATTCTGGGTGTGAAGTAGAAACTCAGAATTGTTTTACTTTGTATTTCTTTAATTTCTGGGGATTTGGATCATTTTTTAACATATCTACAACTAGACTGAGTTCATTCCCTTGAGATCTGTCCATATCCTTAAACTACTTGTCAACTGGAGAATGGCTTTTATTCTTATAAATTTGAATTGGTTCCTTACATATCTTGGAAATGAGACTTTATTAGAGAAATTTGCTGCAAAGATTTTTCCCAGTTGTTTCCCTTTTAATTTGTGCTTTATTAGATTTGTTTATGCAAAAGCTTTAATTTTATGTAATCAAGATTATCCATTTTATCTTCTGTGATCATTTCTACCTCTTATTTGGTCATGAACTTTTCTCTGGCCTAGATTTGATAGGTAATTTTTTCATGTTTCTCTGATTTGTTTATGATGTGACCTTTTGTCTCTAAGATATGTGCCCATTTGGAGCTCAGCCTTACAAGAGATATGTGGTATTGATCTAATTTCTCCCACAATTTTTCTAGTAGTTTTTTTAATCATATGGTGAATTCATATTCCAGTGGTGGGGGTCACTGTATTTATCGGACACTAAGCAGGTATGTTCATTCGCTTCTGTATGTTATGTATCAAACCTATTAATTGATTGATCTTTAATTCTTTAGCCAGTATCAAATTGTTTTAATAATTACTGCTCTATATTATAGTTTGAGATCTGGCAGTGTTAGACTTCATTTCTTTTCATTATTTATTTTCCTTGAGATTCTTAACTTTCCTCTTCTTCATATGATTTTTTTCTAATTCCATAAAGTAAGCCTTTCATATTCTGATTGGTGTGGCACTGAATAAGTCTTGAGATCTTAGAAAGAGTAAAAGGCCTTATAGACAGAAAAATATTTACAGAAGCTCTTTTTGCAGAGGCAAAAAAAAAAAACTCTGGAAACTACATGGATGGCCATCAATTGGAGAAGGGATGAATAAGATGTGCTAGATTACTGTGATAGATTATTAATATGCTGTAAGAAATACAGAAATAGATGATTTCAAAAAGAGATTGAAAAACTTATAAGACCTGATGTAAAAATTAAGTAGGCTGAACTAAAAAAATAATTTATACTATGATACTAATGTCATAAAAATGAGTAATTTTTAGGACTTTTATCAACTTATGAAGAATAAAATTATCAGAACCAGGAGAATAATTTATGTATTAATAATAAAACTGCAAAAATAAACAACTTTGAAAGCTGTAGGAACTATGATCGATACCATGACCATTCATGGTTCCAGAGAACTGATAACCAGAGGACATGCCATCTGTCAATATATGAATATGACAGATTTAGGGTACAGAATGAGACAAATACACATACATACATAAATACATACATGCATAAATACATACGTATATATTTACCATTGAAGAATTCACTTTTCTTGACTATGCATGTTTATTACAAGAAATTTTGGGGGTTTAAAATTTTTTTTCCTCAGGTTAGGAGGGAGAGAAAATATATTTCTGTAATTTTGTTTAAATACATAGAGACATGGGGGTTGCTACTTTTCAGATGAAGTCATTGTGTTATTAATTTTGCTTAACTGTTTTACTTGCTTACAAGAAACCTCTCATGAAGTAGAAGTAATTTCTAAATGTTTATAATATAAAAACAAAACATATCAATAAAACTTAAGCAGCAATAACAGATGTGAGCAGAATACTTGTCTTACAAACACTTCTAATGAAAAATTCAAGGAAAGTAAACAAACATATCTACCAATGAAAGATTAAGTAATAAAACTAACAAGTAAAGAAGTTATTTTATTTAAAAAGGAAAAGGAGAAAGACTGATGAAAGGAAAGGGAAGAGGGATCATTAAAAGATAACAAAGGACACAAGTCAATACAGATAAAAAGAGAATTTAAAGAAACAGGATAAATGGACACAGATGACCAGAACTCTGAAACACCGTGGACCAAAATAAATAAATCCTCCCCAACTCATTTACAGGTAAATTAATGTGTTTTGTGGAACAGAATACTAGAATAGGATGGCATAAAATATAAGAGGAAATAAAATAGATGCATCCCTACCCAATCTGTGGGTTAAAAAGTAAATGGAATGTTATTCCTAAAATCTCTCTGCAAAAAGTATTTATGAGAAGGGAGGAGCTACAGAAGAATAGGTGAAGTAACAGAATAGAAGGATTGAATCTGGGAGATTGAAAGCATGTGTATGTGTGCGTGGGGGGAATTACTCCAATGTGAATGGGGTACTTACGAGCACTCCTACAGAGGAGGAGGTATATAACTCCAATAGTAAATGGGAACCTTAGGATAAGTTTAATATGGGGGCAGTAGGTGACCTTCTCTGAATACAGTAGTTCTAGGGCCCAGGAGAATGTATTCCGGCCCAAGAAAAGGAATGTGTGAAAACTCCTGGGAGTAGCTAGCTTCCACAATGGTTTGGGGGAAATGGACCCAAAGATGATAGGCCTGATGTTTTGGAAGAAAGAGCAGGGGGTAGGCCTGAACCACACCATTTGGGATGCAGCGTAATATCTACCACATGGTGTGGCTTCTGTCCAATAATGCGTTCAAGAATTGATACTTTGAAGAATGAGGCATAACAGAAGGGAAAAAAGGGTGATGAAGCAATACCTAAAAATGTAACAATATAAAAACTTGTTAGACAAAGGAACTCAAACCCAGTACTTCAGTATTTCAAACCCTATGAAGATCAGAGAGACGAAAGAAAGAATAAATGAAGTTCATGATCCACTAAGCAGGTAACAAAATTTCAGAATAGACTGGAAAAATCTATATTTAATAAAAAGAGAATACAGCAAAGAAAAACTTCTTAGAAAATAGAGCAAAAAAAAACAACTAATGACCATAATTTGAAGGGGAGGAGAAGAAGGAAAATCTTGAACTAACTACTTAACAAAGAGGAGAAAAGGAAGAAAAAGGGGGAAGAAATATATATTTGAATAAATAAAAGAAAAAAATCAAAGTAAACCCACATGTGGTAAAAGGGGAAATAAAACAGAGCAGGGGGCGGTAAGAGAATCTGTGTCAAACAAAACTATTTACAGAGACAAATAGGAATATTATAAAACATAAATCTGAAACATCAATATTTTTTAAAATGGAGGAAAAACATTACAAACTCCCATAATTTTAATTATGAATCGACTAAATCCAACAACATGAAAGACACTGGCAGAATTCAATTTTTTTTTTGCTTTTTTTTAGGCAATTGGGGTTAAGTGACTTGCCCAGGGTCACACAGCTAGGAAGTGTCAAGTGTTTGGTCTGAGGCTAGATTTGAACTCAGGTCCTCCTGACTTCAGGGCCGATGCTCTATCCACTGTGCCACCTAGCTGCCCGGCAGAACTCAATTTTAAAAGTCCACAATTGACTGAATGTAAAGAATACAACTGAAAAGCAAAGGTATACACAAAAAATAAAATACAATCCCGATTTTAACTCTTTTTTTTTTGGCATGATAAAATGGATGACAATGGATACAGAAGGTGTGCAAAAAAAGATGGTACAGTATTCAGGAAACACCAGGTTCATCATTTCAAGTTAGCTATAGAAAATTCACATTTCTTCATTCAAACAGAAAGAAGAAGTTAGATAGATGTCTTCAGAGCACATAATAAAAAGGTTAAAATTTACAGACATTCTTTTGGACCAAAAAGACTGTTCTTCCTGACAAAAAGTACATGCCATTTGTGAAAATAGTTTTCTTCTCCACATAGCCTATGAAATGGTTAAGACCCAAGAGTGTAATCAAATGGTGTACCACAGGTAACATTTATATGAACATAACAAAAATCTCAACAAGTAAGCAAGAAACAAATTACTGAATCACTGAAATTTGATTTTAGAATTGGAAAGGTATGATAGTTACTGAGTATCAGATCACTGCCACAAAAAATTATACAAAGGCCTCCTTTGGGAGTCTGAATTCACTGCTTGATGGAGACTATGCAATGAAATGATGGAAACTTCATCATATCACTGCAGGTTGCTAAGATTTAGCAGATATATGAGATACTAAGAAAGATATGATCAAGTGGCTAATATTTTACACGAAAAGCTTATAACCCTTTTTAAACTAACAGATGATAAATCTCCATACCACAAATAAAATCTTACAAATATCCTCAGTAATTAAAAAATAAATTACACTGGAACTAGGACTTCATTGAAGATAGAATTATTTCCCACAATTGGCTGTTAAATATCCATAAAAATTTAGCAATGTTTTCAGTAGAGGTTGCCACACCAAACACTCTTAATTTCCAGACTGCATGAAATGAAAAGCTTTCAAAATATAGTGACCCAAGATGAAATCACCTGGGAACAGAATAAGGCAGATGCCATCCCATTAAGTCAGTCTCTTACTGGAGTTAACTTGATGGTGCTTTAAGTGATTCTGCAGAAGATAAGTTTATATCCTGGTGATCTTATTCAGTTACAGGAAGTAGTCATTTTATCCACCTGTGCAATTGTTTACAGAACATTAAACACAAAAAAAATAAAAGCAGAAAAGTGACTTTTTTTCTAACCACTTCTACCTAAATTCCATCAAAAATAATGAGAAAAAGATAACAGTAATGATGATGATAATAATCACAGCTTCCATTTATTTATATAGCACTTTAAGGCTGGCAAAGTGCTTTGTGTGTATGATCTCTTTTGATGCTTACAACAGCTCTAATGAGGAAAGTACTACAGGCAATATTATCACCAATTTATAAATGAGTCTCCAAAAGGGTGGCTCGTCAACATGGTCAGACAGCTAGCAAAAGTCAGAGGTAGGATTCAAATCAAAGTCACTCCAAATTAAAATTCTAGAGTTCTCTATCAATTAAATGTTATGTTATCTAATTCCTACAAAAATGGTAATTCCTTCACTACCAAACTCATACAAAAAACAAAGTAAGTTGCTAACTTGGAAACACCTTGTGATTTTTTTAAAATCATGACACAAATTCTGATTATTATTATAAAAATTTCAAGTCAAATCACATTTGATTTTGGAATGGATTACCTGATACTTTTGACAACACAGCTCATTTCTTAATTATGTTTTACTCAAATTAATATGCAAATCAATTTATATTCCCTGATCATACTACAACTGACAGCAAGCAAAGACAACCCAAAAGCATACTAGATATCAACATGGAGGTAGCTTGATATAATAATGGCACTCTTAGGAGCCTATCCACTCTACAATAAAATACCAACAGCCCAGTGTTTTCAACTTTCTACAATATGCCTCAGTTTCCACGGGGTAAAACTTGGAGGAGAAATCTCAAAGATCTCTTCCAGGTTAAAAGTTCTATGAATTTAAGAATGTATTCACTTTCTTTAAAAAAAAATTGGGGGTTATGGTCAACTAGGTGGTACTGCAGAAAACACACTGGCTATTTAGTCAGGAGGATCTGAGTTCAAATCCAATCTCAGATACTTGACACTTACTAGCTGTTTGTCCTTGGGTAAGTCATTTAACCCCAACTGCCTCGCCAAAAAAAAAAAAAACACACCAAACCAAACCAAATGAAAAAAAAACCCGGAGGCCTATAAAACCATGCATACCCTTTGACCTAGCAGTATGGCTACAAGGTCTGTATCCCAAAAGAGACTTAAAAAAAGGAAAGGGACCTATATGTACAAAAATCTTTATAGCAGCTCTCTTCTGGGAGCAAAGAATTAGAAATTGAGGGGATGCTTATCAACTAGGGAATGGACTATCATACTATAAGAATGACGGATGCTCTCAGAAAAATCTGGAAAGACTTGCATGGGCTGATGCAAAGTGAAATGTACTGTGAGCAAAGTAACAGCAAAGTTGTAAGATGATCAGCTGTGAATGAGTTAGCTATTCTTAGCAATACAGCAATCCAAGACAACTCTGAAGGACTTATGATGAAAAATGCTAGCAATCCCCAGAGAAAGAACTGATGGTGTCTGAATACAGATTGAAGAATACTTTTTTTAACTTTCTTTATCTTTGTTGAGTTTTTTCTCTATCTTTTCTTTTACAACATGACTATTATGGATATGTTTTGCATGACTACACAGGTATAACCTGTATAGAAATGCTTGCCTTCTCAATGAGGGGGGTGGGGAGGGAGGAAGAGAGAAAATTTGGAACTCAAAATTTTAAAACTGAATGTTAAGAACTGTTTTTACATGTAACTGGGGAAAAATAAAATACTTAACAGAAAAATAAATAATTTTTTTTAAATTGAGGCTTTGATTTACTAATAATTAAAATTGTATTAGAGTAAATCTATTTAACTTCACCAAACCATCACTTCTCACGTATAAAATGTGGCCAACATTTGGAGAGATGTGGTTGTTTCTTTCCATTAGGCTGCCTGATGGTTTTGAGAAAAGTATGCTAGTGCTTACTTCAAATGAATTTTGGACACTACGTATTTCTCGGGTGTTTTCTTCCTCACACGTAATATCCCAAAGCCTAAAAACAAGATGTTTATCTTTTTGATAGACAAGTAATTAACTTTTGGGGGGAAAATCTAACGGCAGTAAAGCACATCTGTTAGGGCATTGGTAATAAATAGGAATTTTTGACAGGCAAACATTATAGCCTTGCATTTGTTATGCCCTAGCTAAGGCTGTGTCAGCACTTTTATTATAAACCAAGGGGATTATCAATCTGCAATAAAACTCTCTTTTAGACTGAAACTTATTTAGATTCATAGCTCCCAAAGAATCTTTGCTTCTCAAAATATAAGACAGTGGATTTGCCTCCACAAGTTTCTCTATGGGAAAAACATATCAGGGCTTCTTACATAATTACAAAAAATATCTGATTTATTACATACTAAGTCATCTTGATTCATTCAGGTGCATTTTTCCATGCAAAGCCAAAAAAGAAACCAACATGATAGCTTGGTTCCTGAAGAGTACTTTGGAGGGAAGTCCATTTCATCCTAAATCATAGGTGATTACTTTGGGCAGTTTATCAGATAACTCATCCTTATTCCTGAGTACTAAGATGACATATGTGTGCTTTGTGGGGTACCTATCAATAGAGCCTGAAGTCTAAGGGGTTGCTAATCAAGTCATAAGACCACTGAAATCCATTCTAAATAACTATTTAAATCATTCCATTAACAAAACAATAAAATGTGGACAGTGTTAGATTATTAGAGGCTTGCCATCTTTTCTAAATATGAAGGCTATTTTTGAACATGAAAACCAGTATAACAAATGCTATAACGTTTTCATTAGAATATTTATATTCTTGTTGACAAGATTTCATTTAGAAGCTCTTAGTGATAGAGTATTTGAAAATAATTTTATAATTGGTGATCTGAAAATCCTAATAGGTTTATTAGACTTAAGAAATTTTTGATCTGTTAATACCCTCTCATCTTCTAACAAAATGACAAATTATAAGGCAAATTATCTTTTTTCATTTTATATAGAAGTAACTTAGAATATTTCATATGGTATATCTTTTGACCTGTTTCTGAAATATGTAAAGAAGAGTTATTTTTGGGGTCCTGGTTTTTCCATCTTCTATATCTGTTTATGAGTAATCCAATGCACCCTTTGGAGAACACAGTCCATGCCTCAGAAGAGTTTATGATGACATGCTATGGCTAACATGTCACATTCTACTCTTCTTACCATGATTTTGTGCTCATGTACTTAACAAAGAAGTATTGTGAGTTTATCAAAAAATTTCAAAAAAACAGACTATAAAGTCCATACTTGGCAATGGATGTCATGCAGGTATTAGGTAATAATTAACAATCATTAACAAATACAAGGGTGACAACACCTTTCATTTATCTGGCACCTTAAGATTTTAAAAAGTACTTTAAATATTTTATTTCATTTTAATATTATTAACTCAATGGAAGCCAGAAATTTATAGAGTCCAATCTAACAAGTTAGGATCATAAACTTAGAGCTGGAAGAAGCCTTATGGGTCACCCACTCCAAACACTCAATTTTAAAATGGAGGAAACCATCAATGACAGCAAATGACTTGCCCAAGTCACACTGCCAGTAAGTAGCCTACCCAAAATTAGAACTCAGGTCCTCTGAATTTATGGCAAACATTCCTCCTACACTTCAGGAGGCAGTGGGACTGATAGCGATCTTCCTTATAGGTAGTTGAAGCTAAAGTAGTACCTATGGATTTAGGGTATTCTTTGCATTCTTAAAAAAGAAGCAGGGAAATTCACACTGGGAATAGAGAGTAGGTATCTCATGGCAATGGTGACAAGTGAGAAGTGTTTCTTAATACAGATTGGATTCAGAGTAAGAGAACTTCAGTTTGGATCTAAGGGTTGCTACCTGAGAGACCTTGGGCAAAATCACATTAGGCTTCAGTTCCTCATCTGTGAAATGAAGGCAAAGTAGACTGTATGCCTTCCAATGTCCCTTTCTGCTCTTAATAAATGATCATATGATCCTGTGAGAAGCAACTGAGTGGAGAGAGGAGGGATAGCACTTCCTTCCTCAGGTGATGGGTTAACATGGCATTTGTGACATAAAAATTGAAATTGAAGCTTCCAAGAAAGGATCAATGAATTGAAATAGAAAGACAATGAACTCTAGAATCGACATATTCAGTCCACCAGTTCTAGGTATACTACTGCCATGAACTTTGAGGGTACATACATGTTGTAGACTTGTAAGTACAGCTTACATACTAGGAATTGAAAATTCCTTTTTCTGGGATAGTTCAACAAATGTATAGATACTTGTATGCCTCTACCACCCCGGGATCTTAAGAGCCAACTTTGATCTCTTTGTTTAAATTTTGACCTTTTTCTCTAAATATTTTTTAAAGCTTCTATTTCAGAAGCTATTCAAAACATCCAGCAAAATTTTCTTTTCTATATTATTGCCTAATCATATTCTTTTTACATGACCACTGAAACGTAATCATTTATTTTATAATGCTTCTACCTCATGTAGAATAAACAAACCTCATAGTCGTAACGGTTAGAATTCTGCCCTCCTAATAGCTTCATTTTAAAATCTTATTCTGCTGATGTTGCTGACTTTAAAAAACATACCTCTATTATACTGTGAAGTATAGCAAAGAAAATACCATTACATGATGCATATGTCAGAGTATATCAAAAGAGCATTATATTATGTAAGGCTTTCTCCTCCTTCAATTCAGAAAAATGCCAATTTTATGCTATACAAATAAATTGATTGATAGGACATAGCTAGCAAAAGCCACATTCTTCTTGAGATATTCTTGGCTATACCATTTCGCCTATATAATAGGTAAGACATATAGTAAAAATATAAGTACTGAACATGTTACAGAAGAGAAAGAAAAAAGTCTTATATAAGTGATAGAGAATATGTAATAACATATTCTACATTAGAAATATGATCTCTAATTTAATTGACTTGTTCTCATATAAGATATAACAGAGTTGACACAGAAATGGCATGGGAAGGGGGGTGGAGCATACTTTGCACACAAACTGGACCAACTAGCATCTGTAAGAATAGAAACATGAAGAATTTTAGATGACATTTCATATCTTTTCATTGCCAAATATAGCATTTGTATACAGGTTTTATTCCCCATAATACCTCATAAGAAGAAAACAGCTTAAATGATAATAATGACAATAGCAGAAACAATGTCATAATAGTAACAATTCTTAATTTTATAGTAACTTCAAAGAGTTTTCTTCACAACACTTTTTGGGTTTAGGTCTCATAAGCATCATTAAAATCATTTTTACAGCTGAGAAATCCGAGGCTTGAAGAAGCAAGTGACTTGCCTAAGATTGCCATAGAGTCATATATACTAAGAGACAGTATTATATTATTACCCTTTCCTCCAATAGTTAATCAAGCCATAAATTATTACCAATGTGCTTTAATATTCTCAGTGTTTGAAATAACTCTCTAAGACTATAGCTTATAGAGGAGGTGTTGATTTGCTTGGTAGATGGAGTTCCTTATATGGAGTTTCCTATACTGAAGAATTCACAGACACTACTATGTATGCATATATATACATAAATGCATATGTATACATAACATCAATGCTATATTATTAATGAACATTAGCCCAGAGTACAGCTCACATTTATATCATGCTTTACAGCTGGAAGTTCATTTTTTCATAACAACTCAATAGAATAAGTAAATGAAATGCAATTGCAACAATTAACATTTTAAAAATTACTTTTTATTTTGAAATTAATCACCAATGCAGACATTTCAAAAATAAAGAACAAGAAACATGGCTATATTAGAAACTGTGAACTTGTCTATATATACACATATATTTATATATTACATATAGTTTTTAGAAGAAATATATTTTACATTTAACAAGGTAAAATTCTATTCTATTTTCATCCCCTTATACTTAGTTATTTTTTTGATGACTTTTTTTTCCTCCATTATCCACTAACCTACCTTTTCCTAACCTCCCACCAAGAAGATGCCTTGTCTTATAACATGTGTTCAAGCAAAACAAATTAACATATTGGCCATGTCTGAGAATGCATGTTCTATATGTGTATATACATATACATATACATATACATATATATATATATATATATATATATATTTCCTTATCATGCTTTAAAAGTGATGATCAGCGCTTTGATTAGTGTTTTGATCTTTCAAAGTTGTTTCTCATATTATTATTGTCATCACCATGTAAATTGCTTTCCTGGTTCTGCTAACTTTACATCAGTTCATACAAGCTTTTCCAAATTTCTCAGAATTTGTTTCATTCATCATTTATTATGTTTCTTTCTACTTTCAAATACCACAATTTATTAAACAGTTCCCCAGTTGATGAGTATATATTTTTTCAGGTTTTTATTTAATAACAAAAACTGTTGCTATGAATATTGATGTGTTTGTGAGTCCTCTCCCTCTATCCTTCACCTCCTTGGAATAATAGTAGTATTATTGGGTCACGCTTTTTGGCTAACACTCCAAATTGTTATTCAGAATGTTATTTTCCTTCCCTATACCTTCCAACAATTCCTATTTTCGTCTTTTGTTAACTTTGCTAATCTTATAGATGTGAAGTGGGACATCAGAGTTGTCTCAATTTGCATTTCTCTAATTATCACTGACGTGGAACATTTTTTATATGGTTGTTCAAAGTCAGTACTTAATAAATGTTTGTCGAATTGAATAACTATAAACACTTTTTTAATAGACAAAACAGAAATTGTTCAACAACCTTTTTTAAAAAATTAGTCTATATGAATTCTAGGTTTGATCCTTGGCTCTAAGATCATTGGCTTTCAGAAGTCTATCTAAACCCAACCAGTTTGGGCACTCTCATTTCTGGATAAATCATGGGCTTTCTTCAGTTCTTTGGTTCTGTGGAGTTACTGACTGTTCAAACCCCTTGCTCATTAGCCTTCTCTTTTTTAGCCCACTGTCAATTCAATTCAATTAATATTTTTAAAATACTTCCACAGTTTATAGGTTCTAGAGATACAAAGATGAATCCCTGTCTTCAGGTAGCTTACAATAGTATAGTGGAGAGAAATCATGAAAGGCTGAATGCAATATGTTCGAGAAGCAGAGGCAAACAAATTGCTCTGAGGATTCCAAGCTCAGTCCTTCTCCATTATGCCATACTCTCTCTACTAATATTAAAGCACATTGGTAATACTTTATGGCTTGATTAACTATTGGAGGAAAGGGTAATAATATAATACTGTCTCTTAATATATATGACTCTATGGCAATCTTAGGCAAGTCGCTTACTTCATCAAGCCTCAGATTTCTCAGCTGTAAAAATGAGTTTAATGATGCTTATGAGTCCTAAACCCAAAAAGTGTTGTGAAGAAAACTCTTTGAAGTTACTATAAAATTAAGAATTGTTACTATTATAACATTGTTTCTGCTATTGTCATTATTATCATTTAAGCTGTTTTCTTCTTATGAGGTATTATGGGGAATAAAACCTGTATACAAATGCTATATTTGGCAATGAAAAGATATGAAATGTCATCTAAAATTCTTCATGTTTCTATTCTTACAGATGCTAGTTGGTCCAGTTTGTGTGCAAAGTATGCTCCACCCCCCCTTCCCATGCCATTTCTGTGTCAACTCTGTTATATCTTATATGAGAACAAGTCAATTAAATTAGAGATCATATTTCTAATGTAGAATATGTTATTACATACTCTCTATGACTTATATAAGGCTTTTTTTTCTTTCTCTTCTGTAACATGTTCAGTACTTATAGTTTTACTATATCTCTTACTTATTACATAGGTGAAATGGTATAGCCAAGAATATCTCAAGAAGAATGTGGCTTTTGCTAGCTATGTCCTATCAATCAATTTATTTGTATAGCATAAAACTGCCATTTTTCTGAATTGACCCAAAGTTTTACTAAATGGGATAAACCAGCAGCATTTTGATCTAAGATTCCAAATATCAGGTCAAAAGATGATAATTCTATAAGAAATATATAAAAATGCTATAAAAGGTGTTTCATTCAGCATGATACCAGTCAAAAATTGTATTACCCCATTATTCTGACAATTTACAACATTATGGCAAATACACTGTGAATCAATTATATTATAAGGGTCTACCATCTTTCCCCGTGACATTTAACTAATGATTTTATATATTCTCATAAATGGCATTTGTATCCATTTGCCAAGGACATCAACAGTTTGCTCCTTAATATAGAAATTTCTGGCCTCTTTGGCCTCCTTGTTGTGACATTTGCTTTGTGTAAGTGAAACTTTTGTAGGAAATGGTGATCATCTGAATCAATGTCTTTTTCCTTACTAACTGCCATGGGAGATGCAATAACACCTATTTTATGAAGCACTAAACTTCATGTCAGGATGTATACTAGCAATTTAATCATAGGAAAATAACCTCAGGATCTCAATTTCTCATATATAAAATAGGGATACTAGCAGAGCAGAGCCAAGGCAACAAAGTAGAAAAAGCACTCAGCTAGGCTCTCGCAACATTTCCCTACAAACAACTTTAAAATAACACCTCAAATCAAATTCTGGAGTGGCACAGCCAACAAAAGGTCTGAGTGAGACATTCTTCCAGCCCAAGACAACTTTGGAGGTTAGAAAGAGAAACCTGTGACATGGGGGGGGGGTGAAGGCTGACCTGAAGCCATGTGGATGATACTCCAGTTTCAGGACTAGCAGTAGCAGCTTCTAGAGCTCTCAAGCCAGAGATGGTAAAGGGACCTGACAACTGTTAAAAAGAGATTACAGGGGATCACTGCACTAGCACTGAACATAGGGCCAAATGCTATTTGGCAAATTCATTGCCTCTACCCACTTCTGGGTCACAGATCAAGGGCAGAGAGGAGCACTTTTGGTCAAGAGACAGAGGAAGCCCTGAGGAGCAGTACTGCTTTCAGTCACAAGGGTTCAAAGACCCTAAGGAGAAAGAAAGCTTACAAGCCCAAGGGGTCAGGGGCTCTTCCTGGGTAAGGACTTAAATGTAGATCAGGAAAGAAGTGACCACACCTGTCCCCAGATCACATGACCTTGGAAGCACTGAAAATTTCCAAACCCCGAGAAATAGCTCTGAAAACAACAGTGAAAAAAAAAGCCAGAAGCTTTAGATAGTGTTTCTTCTGCTCTGTCACACCAAGAACAGAGTCCAATTTTAATATAAAGTTCAAAATCAAGAATTGGGTGGGAAAATGAGCAAATGACAAAAAAAAAATAACATGAACATAAAAGGCTACTATGATGACAGGGAAGATCAAGACACAAACTCAGAAGAAGACAATGAAGTCAAAACAGCCACAAGCAATGCCTCAAAAGAAAAATACGACTTGGACAAAAGCCGAACAAGAATTCCTGGAAAAGCCAGAATAGTATTTTCAAAATCAAATAAGAATAGTAGAAGAAAAATTAAAGAAAAGAGAGTAAAGGAAGAAAATTATGAAAAGAAAATTAATATATTAGCAAAAGAGGTGAAAAAAAAATACCAAAGAAGAGAATACCTTAAAAGAAACAAAATTGGTCAAATGGAAAAAGAAGTTCAAAAGTGCGCTAATGAAAGTAACTCCTTGAAAAGCCTAATTGGCCAAATGGGAAAAGAGCTACAAAATCTTAATGAAGAAAATAATTCCTTAAAAATTAGAATTGGGCAAGTAGAAGCTAATAACTCCATAAGACTTCAAGAAACAATAAAACAAAGTCAAAAAAATGAAAAAAATAGAAGAAAATAGATACTATCAGAAAAACAACTGACCTAAAAAATAGATCCAGGAGAGATAATGTAAGAATTATTGGACTACTTCAATGCCATGATCAAAAGAAAGAGTCAAGACATCATATTTCAAGAAAAGTGCCCTAAAATCCTAGAACCATATGGTAAAACAGAAATTTGAAGAATCCACTCATGACCATATGAAAGAGATCACAAAATGAAAACTCTCAGGAATACGATAGTGAAATTCCAGAATTCTTGTGGCAAAGAGAAAATACTTGCCACAGTCAGGACTACATAAGATTTAGTAGCTTCACAGTAAAGGAGCAGGGGCCTTATAATATATTCTGGAAAGCAAAAGCAAAAACAAAACTGGGATTACAACCAAGCAAAAATGAGTATAAGCCTTTGGGGTAAAAATGAATATTCAATGAAATAAAGAACTTTCAAGTATTCCTGGTGAAAAGATCAGAGCTGAATAGAAAATGTGACATTCAAACAGAAGGCTCAAGAGAAGCATAAAAAGATAAACATGAAAGAAAAATCATATAGGACTCAATAAAGTTAAACTGTTTACCTTTCTATATGGGAAGATATGTATATGCATATATATGTAACTTCTAAAAAGTTCATTTCAGCAGTTAGAAGGATTCTACATAGAAAAAAGGTGTGAGAGTAAGCTGATAATGTTGAGATGGTATAAAAAAAATGGATAGTAGAAAAAGAATGATGCCTTGGGATAAGGGAAAAGGGAGAGGAAGAATGGGGGAAATTATCTCACATGAAAGAGGAGTATAAGAAAAAGCTTTTAGAATGGAGGGGAAAATGCACATCTAAATTGGTTCAAAAAAGTAAAATTATATACTTAATTATGTGGTAATATAAGTATTATACATACTATACATAATATACGTATATATTATATGCTTATATATAATATACTTATATATTATAGGTTTATATGTAATAGAAATAATAAGTGTAACATATATGTTATATAGTCATATATATTATAGTATAGTATATACTTATATATGTATATAAGTAATATACTTATAAGTATATAAGTAATATACTTTTATGGTAATATAATAATTATATACTAAATGGCAACAGAAATCTATTACTGAGCAGGGAAGAAGGAAGGGAAGGGGATAAAAGAAAGGGAGAAATTATAAAAGAGAGGGTAGCTAAAGGAAGGCAGTTGTTGTTTAGTTGTTTTTCAGTCATGTTCAACTCTTTGTGACCCCACTGGGGGTTTACTTGTTAAAGATACTGGAGTGCTTTGCCATTTCCTCCTCCAATTCATTTTACTGGTGAGGAAACTGAGGCAAATACATTTAAATGATATGTCCAGAATCACACAGCTAATGTGTCTGAGACCTTATGAACTTACGAAAATAAGTTTTCCTGACTCTAGGCCCAGCACTCTGTCCAGTATGCTATGTAGCTGCCAAAAAGAAGGTAGTGGTCAGAAGCAAAACAGACTTTAGAGGAGGGACAGGATAAAAAGAGAGATAGAAGGATATATTGAAGAAAACTGAATGGAAAGAAAGGCACAATTAGTAAACATAACTGTGTTTACAAATAGGATAAACTCATCCATAAAGTAAAAGTGGAGAGCAGAATGGATTAGAAACCAGAATCCAACAATATGCTGTTTACAAGAAATACACTTGAAATAGAGTGACACACACAGAGTTAAAATGAGGAGCTGGAACAGAATCTATAATGCTTTAGCTGATGTTAAAAAAGGCAAAGGTAGCAAGCAATCATGATTTCAGACAAAGCAAAAACAAAAAGAGATCTAATTAAAAGGGATAAGCAGGGAAACTACATCTTGCTAAAAGGAATCACAGACAAGGAAGTAAAATCAATACTAGAAATATATTTACTAAATGGCATAGCATCGAAAATCTTAAAGGAAAAGTTAAATGAATTATAGGAGGAAATAAACAGTAAAACTATATTAGGGGGAACTTCTATTTTCCCCTCTCAGAGCTAGATAAATCTAACTATAAAAAAGTAGGAAAGTAGTTAAGGAGATGAATAGATTCTTTAAAAAGTTACATATGACAGAACTCTGGAGAAAACTGAATGGGAATAGAAAGAAGTATACCTTTTTCTCAGCTATACATGACACCTTCACAAAAACTGGCCACATATTAGGGCATAAAACCTCACAAACAAATACAGAAAAGCAGAAATATTAAATGTACCCTTTTCAGACCATAATGCAATAAAAATAAAATTTAATGAAGGGATGTAAAAATAGATTGAAAATTAATTGGAAACTAAATAGTTTAATGCTAAAGAATGAGTGGGTCAAAAATAAATCAAAGAAAAAATCAGTAATTTCAATAATGAGAATGACAACAATAAGACAATATTCCAAATATTTGTGATATATCCACATCAGAACTTAGAGGTAAATTAATATCTCTAAATGTGAACATCAGTAAAAGAGAGAAAGAACAGATCAATGAATTGGGCATGTACCTAAAAAAAACGCCAGAAAACAAGATACAAAATTCCCAATTAAACACCAAAATGCAAATCCTGAAAATCAAAGAAGAGAGTAATAAAATTGAGAGTAAAAAACAAACAAACAAACAAACACTGAACCACTAGGAACTGATTTTATGGGAAAAAAAATACAATAGATATACCATTAGTTAATTTGATTTTAAAAAAGAAAGGAACAAACCAATATTACTAGCATCTAATATAAAAGGGTGAATGCACCACCACTGAAGATGAAACTAAATCAATTACTAGAATTATTTTTCCCAATTATATGCCAGCAAAATTGACAATCTAAGTAAAATAGATGAATATTTATGGCCAGATTAACTGAAGAGGACATAGAATACTTAAATAACTATCTTAGACAAAGAAATTAAATAAGCCATCAACAAGCTCCCTAAGAAGTTCCCCAGGACCAAATGGATTTATAAGTAAATTCTACCAAACATTTAAGAAATAATTAATCCCAATACTATACGAACTATTTGAAAAAAATAGGAGTCCTATTAAATTCCTTTTATGACACAAATAGAGTTTTGATGCCTAAACTGGGGGAACAAAAGCAGAGAAAGGAAACTATAGACTAATTTCCTTAATGAATACGAAAGTAAAAAAATTTAAATAAGCTAACAGGGAAAAGATTACAGCAACATATCACAAAGATCATATATTATCACAAGTGGGATTTATACCAGGAAGACAGGATTGGTCAAGGTTAGGAGAACTATCAACATAACTGACCATATCAATACAAAAACAACAAAAATCATATGATTATATCAATACATAAAGAAAAAAAGCCTTTGATAAAGTACAACACCCATTTCTATTAAAACAAAATACTAGAAAACATTGTTGTTTAGTTGTGTCTGACTCTTAGTGCACCCATTTGGAGTTTCCCTGGCTTTGAAAATCGAATACAAACAACAACTAGAAAGCAAAGAAATAAATGGAAACTTTCTTAAAATAATAAGTAATATTTATATAAAACCAAGAGCAAGAATTATCTGTAACAAGGATAAACTTGAAGACTTCTCAATAAGAGCAGAGGTGAAGCAAGGATATCCACTATCACCACTATTATCCAATACCATACTAGAAATGCTAGCTATAGCAATAAGAGAAGAAAAAGAAATTGAAGGAGCAAAAATAGGCAATAAAGAAACAAAACTATCACTCTTTGCAGATTATATTATACTTTAGATAATACTAAAGAATCCACTAAAAAACTAATGGAAACAATAACTTTAGCTAAGTTGTAGGACATAAAATAAAACCACATAAATCTAAACAATTAGAGAAACATTAATTGCTCATGAGTAGGCTGAGCCAATGTAATAAAAATGACAGTTCTACCTAAGTTACTTATTCAGCTCCAAACTGTCAACTGTTCTATAAAGCTCAGAATTCTACAAAAATGTGACTTAATATTATCATTATTATCACCCTTGTCTATTTACCACTTTTAAGTGTCAATATATTTTGATTAAACAGATAAAGTTGAAGCTGTTGTAATTAGTTCACATCACTCTCTCCCTTATATCTTCTGATCTAGCGTTGTTTGACTTTGTTTTAACTTATCGTTAGTCTCATTGCTCACAAAAGGGCTAATTTAGAAATTACTTCTGTCCTCATCAGTCACAAGTTGTCCTCTGCTTGTTAATGTATATCCAGTATCATTTTTCGCAAAATATTACTTGGTTCTTACCACTTCTGATGCCCCCCAATACTTTTCTTAAATGAAGTTAGTCACAGTATATACACAGAAAGTTCTGAACAGTATATAAGCCTTTGGCCTTTTTTATTTCTTACTATTTAAACACATTCTATAACATATTTTTTAAACATTCTCCCTTGTGCACACCTTCACATTGAAGTCAATTGAGTATTAGCATAAATGGTGACTTGTTTTGGAGGGTCTAGAAAAGGTTATCATTGACTGTCTCTACCTATCATCTTCTGCATTGAAGCTACAATTTTCCTCATGGTAATCTTTCTGCTTATGATCATCACCAGCACTAAGGACTAAATGTCCCATGAAATTATGTTTTTAGACATATCATGAAACCAACTTCTTTATTTGTGTCTCCAAAGAGAACCTGTTAGCCACCCTTCCATTTAGTTAAAACTTTCTAATGTCTTCTGGTTACACTAATAGCAAGAATTACAATGGTGATATTTTTCAGTTTGTCTTATACGTCTGCCTGCTGGTCATTGGATAAGGATCTCATTTTTAGAATGGCAACAGTAAAATCAATGTTCATAGATTATTAACAAAATGAGTCTTAGCACCTTAGCAAACAAATGCCTTCAAAATGTCTAAATAAATCTATGAACAATTGATTCATAATAAATTATTAAAGTATGTCATAATTTTAAGGATAAATTCTTAATCTCTGAGGTTTGTATGATGAAGCAAAATCATTCTTATCTATATAGGACTCTTCCTTGCTGCCACTTCAAGACAAAGAGCATTAGTCAGGACGGAACAGTGGTCTGACCTTGTATGGCAATTATTTTGTTTTCATGCTTTTATACCTTAACTGCTTTAGCTCTCAAAGGTCTGAAATAACAAATCGCAGCTTAATTTATTAAATGCTACCTTGGAAGAGTTAAAGAAATAAAAAATCAAAAGCACTTTATGCTCAAGGACTACACTACCACAGAATGATGAAACATTATTGGCAAGGGATTTTAAAAAGGAAAGCTGCCTCATTCCTGTGTATCTTTTTATATATTGATGATTCTTTTTCCAAAAGACCTTCTGATGTCTTAACAATTACATTGATAAATGTTGGTATTATCTTCAAACAGCTCTGTAATAGACCTCTTAAAACTTATGCTTCATCTAAAACTTTCTGACCCAAAATAAGATTTCTTTTTTATGCCTCTGAACTTATGAAAGCTGAGACAGGTTTAAAAGGAATGTACTGTATTAAAATGAAATAAAGTTCTTTTTCAAAGGCAACAGGGATAAGTTATTACCCAAGGAGAGTTCATCAAGGCTGGAATCTGGCAGAACAATAGTAGCCATCACCCTAAAAGAACAAGTTAATCTTAAAATACACACTTTATGCTGTTCAATTTCAATCCATTAATCTGTTCATTTGACTTACATTGTCTAAAGCTCATGTCCAGCATATAGGAGTCAGCCAAAAATACTGTATTTTAGTTGATGAGCTTGTTTATTTAACAACGGCTCTACCACATGGTATTTTAAAGCATGATGACAAAAAAAAAACTCTTGATTTTAAAAATCACTGGTTTGGACAAATTCTTCATAATTTCTTTAAAACAATGCCAGGATTTTAGATAAAATCAAAACAAGAAGCTTTTATTGACTATTTTGTGCCTACTATTGTGCTAGGCACCATGGGAAGTTTATAAAAATGATGAGGCCTGGTTCCTATTCTCAAGAAACTAACAATCTTTTCAGAAAGGAAAATGAAAATATGTGAAACAATTAAGTACTAATCTGTGTAAAGTTGACTAAGTTCAATCAGTTGAAATTCAAAGAAACAAAAGATTCACAGGAATTATCATAAAATGCTTTAAAGAGATGGGGCTTAACCTTTACCCTTAATGATAATAAAGCTTTTGGCAAACAAAAAGGGAAGAAAGAAAGCATCCCACTTGTGAAAGTTGAGAAAATGACACCTTGAACAGTTATAGAAGCAAGAAAAATCATTGCAGGTAAAGAGAATAGTGATGTCATTAGTATGACAGAAACAGACCATAAGGATTACAGAATGGAGAAATAGGAGTGAATAGTTAGGATTCTAGTTCAGTTCTGGATTGTGGTAGGAAGAGGTCCCTGGAATCTATGGCTATACTTTCAAAACTGTAATACGTTTTATCAAACTGGAAAAGCTTTAAGCACTACTCAGGTAACTAAATAAGAGGAAGTAGTGTATAATTCAACTGGAAATTGTACTTTGAGTCAAGAAAACCAAGTTCAAATCCTACCTTAGAATTTTACTAGCTATATGACCTTGGGTAAGTCACTTTCTTCTTATGTAAAATGAGGGAGTTGAGCTCAGTGGACCCTCCAAGCTTTAAATCTATAGCTTGTGATCCTATAACTGACTTGTGTTCATTGGATGATAGCCCATCATCACCAGAAGTTTGGACACCAAGTGAAGAACTTTTCATTCACAATAACTTGTGAAATGTGGAAGAGAAACAATATACAACAGAAGGAAGAGTACCAAACTCATTAACTTTCGACAAAGTAATAGACTGTAAGATCAAGAGAATGTGGTCAACAAGAGTATAAGTAAACTCTAACAAAGCATTCGACATAATCTCTTGTGCTATACTATAGACAAAATAGAGCAATGCAGGCTAGACAATGACATCTGGTTAGCATCAGAATTGGTGGAATGATAGAATCCAAAAAGTAGTCACTGAGGGTAGCATGTAACACTATATTTTCCTGAGACAATAGAGAGAATGTGCTAGTAAGTATTTTTACTAATGTTTTGGATGAAGCCAGAGAAGGAATAATTGCCAAATTTGCACATTATATGGACCTGGGAAGGAGAGCTATCACACTAAATGACAGGATAAAAAAGTTCTTAGTCTATGATTCCTTGAAAAAAATAATATGAACTCAATTAGGGACAAATGTAATAATTATATTAGTTTTAAAATTATTTTTGTAGGTATAAGATAGAGGAAAACAAAAATACTAATGGAATTTGAAGCTGTATTAAGAAAGCAATAATGTCTAGGATTTGGCAATATAATTCTATGCTCTACCCTAGTCAGACTACATCTATATTTACAACACATTTTAGGAAGCACACCAGAATGCTGGTATTTGTTTAAAAGAGGGAAATCTAAATAGTAAGAGAAGTGCAGATTATTGCAAATAAAACTCAGTTAAAAGAAATCGGGACTAGCCAAAAGAAAAAGAGATTAGAGGAATCCTAATTACAATACTAAAATATGGTTATCATTCTGAAGAGGAAAGGGTTTAATACCCAAACCAGGGACAAATAAAGGAGAGAAAGAAAATTATAGCTCAGTATCATTAATGGACATTGATAAAAAATTTGGCTGTGTTGGAAATAGAACAAAATCTCATCACATGGTGGATCCGTAGAGGGGTAACTATCCTCACAGTTTGAGAATGTACCCTATGGCACCACTCTTCTAAAACTTCAGCTCATGAGCTCACACAAGTGGGCTTTATAAGAAGAACTGCAGTCTACAAACTTATCAAAGATCACTTAATTGCCAAATCTAATGACCTTTCTTGAACATCATCTTTTTGTCCTCTTTAACATTTTTCATGTTTCATCACCTCCTTCTGGATTCTCCCTTCTCTCTAAATTTTCATGACATTATTCCTTCCATGTTTTCCTCTCATTTGCCTAATCTCCCCTCAGTCTCCCTTACTGGTTCTCATCCATTCCACTAACTTGGGGTGTCCCCCAAGTCTTTACCCTGGAATATCTTTTCCCTCTATATCTCATCAGCTCCAATGAGTTCAATTACCATCTCTATGTAGTTGGTTCTCAGATTTATATATCCAGCCCAAGTTTCTCTCCTGAGCTCCAGACCCACATCAAAATGTCTTTGGGATATATCAAACTAGATTTTACATAGGCATCTCAAGCTCAATATGTCTCACTTTTTCACCCCAAACTCCCTTTCTTCCCAAATTTCCTATTAACGCAAGGGAACCCCCATCCTCCCAATAATTCAAGCTTTCAACCTTAGTTATCCTGAAGTCGTCACTCAAAACCACATGTCCATACTCTTGGCAAATTTCATTGTTTCTACCTTAACAACATCTCTCCTGTAAGTCACCTTATCTCCACTCACATAACCACTAACCATCCTACATTAGGGCTTCATCACCTTTTACCTGGAGTGTTGCAATATCCATCCATCTGGTCTGCTTCCTCATATGTTTCCCCACTCTTATCCACCTTTCACTCAGCTGCCAAAGTGATTTCTCTAAAGAGCAGGTCTGAACATATTACCCTCCCTATTTAAAAAACTCCCAACAACTTACTATTATCTCTAGATTAAACATAAAGTCTCTTTGGCATTAAAGCTCACGTGGCAGTCTTTCTGTATCTATGCTATCTCAAGTGTGTTTCTTTGTTCTTTGATGGAAAACATGATCCATATTTTCTACTGGTCCAATAACTATGTTTCAAAGGTATATAGCCATGTTGCAAGGAAGAAAGAGATATCACCTCCTCCCCCAGAGAAGGGTCTTACTCCACAGTGGTCCTAAGCCTTAACTGCCTTGAGCTTCTTAGGCATGATTAATTTGTGTACTCATTAATCCAATTGTCTTCTAGATTTAATCAAAGAGGTATTCAAACATGATAAAGGAATCAGAGTATAGGCACATTTTATGTATACATTAAAAACACATTAACTGACCTCAGCATGAAATCATAATCTACCTTTTCTTTCCTACCTTTTGAAAAGACAGTTCAAATATATATACGTACATATGTGTATGTGTGTGTGTGTATTTTATATATATATATATATAATATATATGTAATATATATACACACATATATATGAAAAGATGGGAAAACTATAAATATAATCAATTATATTAGTAATAAAAAGCTGATAATTATATCGATTACAGCAGAAAAATTCTAGAAAATACTACAGGAGTACCTAGGTGGTGCAATGGATAGAGCACTAATTCTGGAGTCAGGAGGATCTGAGTTCAAATCCAGCCTGACACATAATACTTACTAGCTGTGTGACTCTGGGAAAGTCACTTAACCCTAACTGCCTTGCCAAAAAAAGAAAAAAAAATACTACAAAGAATATAAATCAAAAGAGTAAAAGAGCCTTTCCATAATATGATCTAAAATATTTATCAGAAATATAAACTGGCATTATTTTGAATTGGGTAGAAATGAAATTTTTTTTCTAATGAGGTTATTAAATTGCTGGAGGATTTGTGAATTGGTCCAACCCTTTTGGAAAACAATACTGGATAATATAGTAGAGTTTAAAAATAATCAGACCCGTTGACCTAGTGACCCTAATCCTGGGACTATTTCCTAAAGAGGTCAAAAAAAAAGGAAGAAAAAGATGCTTTTATATAAAAATATTCCAAAAAGCATTATTTGTCATTGCAAAGAAATAAAATAGGCTTCCATTGGCCAGGGAATGGTAGAATATATCATGGCACATGAATATAATGAAACACATTTTTTTAAATCTTGAGAAATGAAGATTATTAAAAATTACCCAGAAATGAGATTTCCATGAAGTGATACAAGTTGAAGCAATAAGAACCAAGAGAATAATATCCACTATGACTACAAATGCATAGTTCAAGAAAATGATAACATCTTATTCCTTTTATAGATAAATAGATAGATACAGATACAGCTATCTATATAAAAGTTATTCGACATTTATTTATTAAGCACTTATGTGCAAAGGAACTGTCCTATGCACTAAAGATACAAAGTCAAAGCAAAAATAACAACAACAACAAAACCACAGATTCTAACCCCAAAAGGCTTAGAGTCTATTGGGTTGGGGGGAAAAGATCAAAATGGATTGTTAAAACAAGAATGGTATAAAGTGAATATATGTATCTTATGGAAGTAGGATTAATGACAGCTAAATAAACTTATCCTTTGTTTATTCAAGCACTTATTAAGGATATTTGAACAATGTGAGATAGTAGACAGAAACGGGATTCTGAGGTAAGAAAATTGGAGTTCAAGTTTTTCCCTACCATATACTGGTAATGTACTGTACAATAGAACAATCTTTTAGGAACTCAGGCAACTCTTTGACCTTAAGTTACAAAGTTGTTCATCTGCATTAGTAAAAGACATGCCCACATCAGAAATTGCCCTATATCGATTAAATCACAATTCAGTGGAGCTCCCCTCTTTCCAAAAAATGGACACCACACTGAGGGGAACAATGAGGTACAGCCATATTTGTCTTTCCTCATGCTATTCCCTATGCTTAGAATACTGCTCCCCGCACCTAACCAGTTATGGAATTTCTACTCATAACTTGAAATTCCAAATCAAATACTACCTTCTCAAAACCTCTCTCTAAGCCCACAATGATCTCATAGTACCTTGCCCCTCTTGTATGTCTATTGTGAATTCTTCTATATTATAGCTACATGTTTGATATTATATTGCCTTATTATATCAGTTTTCTGTCTTTGGAGAACTAACAGAATACTTTGACCATAAGATTCACTTAATGAATGTTCACTGAACTGAGCTAGATTTAACATGGCACAAGGAAAGGATTACTGGATTCAGAGTTGGATTACCTGAGTTTAAATCCCCTGGCTCTGCTGCTAATTATTATCTAGGTGACCTTGAGAAAGTAATTTACTGTTCCAAGATCTCAGTTTCCTCACCTGTGAAATGAGATGTTTGGACTGACTGTATAACCTCTAAGATCCCTTCTAGCATGAAATTCTACGACATTTAACAGAACCAAAAGATGTCATAGTCCTGCATCATTCTTCCCTCCTCCTCCAGGAATATAAAAGACTCCTTTTTCCTCACTTGTAAAGCAGTATGTTACATTTTAAAAGTTCAGTTTTATTTTAATACATATGTAAGTATTGGGGTCAACTGAGTTAATTTCCACTTAATCAATCAATCAAAAGCATTTCAACTAGCCCCAATAAGAAGTCTGTATTCATTGAGGGAATTGGTCATTCCCCTATGGGCACTGTTCAAACTATCAAGCCAGTTTGGAACTTGGGGATTCCAATATCTGGCAACAGAAAAGAGAGATGTATTCCTAGAAAAGGTCCGAGGTGCAAATTGCTGGGGTGCAGAAGGGGGTGTTAAAGGAGAAGACCATGCTTTAGATTCCTTCAAATTTTGATCAAAGTGGGACATTGTGAACTGCAGAGGGTTGGAGGATTTGGGACTTCCTACAATATCCTAGTCTTAGCAATATCCAAAACAGTTCACGGCAATATGTATATTGGGAGTTAAAGACAAAGTAGACAAATTGAGGAAAGGCAGCTTTAGGACTTTATAAGGAACCCAGCACTGAAACTACGCCATGCTCAAGGTGAATTTCATGAGTGCCTCACTAAAAGGGTATAAAGGGATTTCCAACAAACAGGATCTGCTAGTTTCCCATTTACCCTATCTGCTCTAAGCTTAAACCTACTTTCCACTAGAATCTATAAGTATTGGTGGGAGAGTGCATCAAAGACTTTTTTGGAGTGTGTGTGTGATACTTTGTGTCAGTTGTCTTTACTACAATCCTTACTTCAAGCTAATTAAGTCTGGCTCACTAATTAATATCAATACATAATAAATGAAGGGAATATCAGGCTGGATGGTCGAGACAGCAAAAAGCATGTGAGCTATAATACTAGAAAATCACCCCAAGTCCCTCAGGATATCCCTACAGCTCTAAATATGGGTGTGTGGGGGGAGTAGCAATCTTCCTCCAGGGACCAAATAGTCAGTGTAAGTAGTGGTTGGGAGAGTACCCCCAAAGCATGAATTATACACACATGCATATTTTTTTTAAAAAAATAAGTTTCCCCTTATGAGAAAGTGATAATTCAATGTCATTTAACAGTGTTTCCTTTAAGTACTTCCCCAAATTGACTTTGAATTTATAAAGCTTGCCAGGAATTCTATTTTTAACTTAATGCTATATATTTACTTCAAACTTTATTTGTTAACTTTTGAAATAGACTTTTGCTAAGAGAGTTATATACAAAGAAGAATATTAAGAATGTACTCTATTAGTCTTTTAACAATAAGATTAATGAATTAACCAGCTACTCAACAATCACAGACTCTAACTTGATTCATACGTAGCTCAAGTAGATTGAAGATTCAGAGGATGCATTAGTAAAACAACAAACAATCCTTTCTTTATTACAGCACATCTCTACTTCAATGAAAATGAGTATTACTGTAATAAGAAAACAGATGGAAAAAATCAAGTGAAAACTATGAACTGACATACAGTAGATGCTGATGCGAATTGCTATCTTCAGTTTATGAAAAAAATTTTCAACATACGGACAATGATAACATTAAAAACATTTCAAGAAGAATAGACTTGGATGATAGCAATCACTCATTTTCCCTCACTATTCTTTAATGTCAAGCAAAGCTTTCAAGTTGTGAACTGTACTTCAATGATGATTACACAGGCTTCATAGTAAAGGTTTCCAAAAGATACACAGAGAAACACTGTCCAATTTTCTATCCTGAACTACAGTGTTGTTTTTTTGATAACCTTAACCAGATATGTTGCATGACCTCCTGTTTTATAAGAAACACCATAAACAAGTTTTTTTGTATATGCTTAAAATATTTGAAAAGTATGCTCAAACAATGAATCAATTCAAAGAGACATTGTATGATTCTCAGAAAATTACCTGAGACTTACAATGACAATAGTTTCCTCTAAAAATATGACTGAAAAATAATCTTCCCATATTGAATTCCCTAGTCGTCCTCTTCCCTATCCCTATTATCTGGAAAATTAAACCCTTTTTAATCTAGCTGAATCTTTTGTAACTGAACAAGTCACCATCTTTCTACCACACATCACAAGGTTTTGTTAGTACTGCCTTCAGAGAGAGGCTGTCTATAAGTGTCTCTGATTTTTAGCTTTAGATGGAGATATTAGAAAATGAGATGGAAAGTCTTTTGATATGATCTAATACTGAATACCTGCAATATACAAGGTCTCACAGTGACAAAGTATAGAAGAGGTCCTTGTATTGTAGGAGCTTTTTACGATGGCTGGAGACATGGCCGAAACAATATTTGTGTTAAAAATTTAAACACAGGCAGATTATTTAAAGATAATGATAGAAGGTATGTGACAGTAACATATGATTAACTCACAAATAAATGACTTGTACAAGCTAGTTCACTTCAGACTAGGAAGGCCAGGGAAGGTTTTGTAGGGGAAGCAATATTTGAGCTGAATATGAAATGACAGAGAATATAGGTAGAGGAAGAAGTGGGAAGCCAGGGGCAGCTAGGTGGCGCAGTGGATAGAGCACTGGCCCTGAAGTCAGAAAGACCCGAGGTCAAGTCAGCCTCAGACCAAAAACTTGACACTTACTAGCTGTGTGACCCTGTCCCTTAACCCCAATTGCCTAAAAAAAAAAAAAAAGGAAGAAAGAAAGAAGAAGTGGGAAGCCACAGTGACCAACTGGATAACTGCTAAAGGTAATAAAGACAAAGTAAAATCATAAATATGGACAGCCATTATCAAGTGCCAATTCTAAACAGAGAACATGGGGAAACAAAACAGCATGATCTCCACGGGTTCTCATCAGATGGGCCAGTAAAGAGGTAAAATGATACCTTCACAAAACAACAGTTCCTCACAAGGCTTCCCAAATCACAAAACCGTCTTATGACATGGCATGCTGTGCCAGAAGTACAGAACAAGGACTTCTAGGGATGGGGCCAAGATGGCAAAGTGGAGGAAGCACTCAATTGAGTCTTCCCAATGTCCCCCAACAACATAAAAACAGCACTTGGAATAGAATTCTGGAGCGGTAGAGCCAACAGAAAGTCAGGGTGACACATTCCTCCAGCCTAAGACAAGTTAGGAGGTCAGTAAGAGAGATTTGTGACACATGGGTAGAGGCTGGCCTGGAGCCCAAGTGGGTGAAACAGCAATGGTAGGACCAGGTGGTGATAACAGAAGCAGCAGGAACTTCAGGAGCTCTCAAGCCAGAAACATAAAGGGACCTGGCAATTAATGAGAAAGAAATGACAGGGGACCCCCATAGCAGCATCAGGACTCAGGACTCATCCACTGCCTATACCCACTTCTGGGTCACAGTTCAAGAGCAAAGAGGGGCATTTTAGGTAAAGAGGGAACAGGAACCCTGAGAATCAGTGTCACCTCCAACTCCAAAGGAACAGGGGCCCTCAGGATAAGTGTCCCTTCTGGTCCCAAGGGAGAGGAGCTCTGAGGAACAGTATTTATTGCAATCAATTGATTGCATAAAATCCTGTATAGAACCATCTATTTTTTTTTCAGTAAAGATTTAAATAACCTTTTTGGATGCTTGTGGCATGGATTATTATACACAATGAAGACCTAAAACTTCTTTCCTTTTTAGATATCAGGTCCACGAAAACAGAATTCTAAACATTTTATTTAAGTGACTTAGTAAGTTATGAGAATTTGAGAGGAGAATATTGGACTTAGATTTTTTCACAAATGACACAAATTGCACACCTCAATTACAAATGCTCTGTACAAGTGAATAAAGAGGCACCATGAAAGTCCTTGTAACACTGTCTAGGGGGGGAAGGTTGGTTCTTGGTCTCTGCACTTGGAGTCCCAAATACATTGTTGTAGATACGTTGCTATAAATGATGGTTAGCCAAAGCCAAAAGTCAATACTATAATTCAGGTATACTATGGGTTAAGCTAACTTTTGCGAGATGGCTTAGGAACCCAATTACTATTTATAACAATATTAATGGAAAAATATATTCTAAGAATCAAGCAACAATTTGCAAAAAAAGTTTTTTCAAAAACTAAAAAATTGTACAGTATACATTAATGAAGTAATACATTCCTTGTGTTTGAAAAAAAAAAAAAGGTAAATCAAGGTGCTCTCTTTTAGGTATTATGAATTATTTGTCCCCCCCCAAGAAAGTTCTCATAAAAATAAACCTAAAATAACAATTAAACACTAATCATGGAGCCCAGACTCCATTTAAGATGTTTTACTTTTTGTTTTAATTAACAAATAGAAGAAAGAGTTCTATACTGGAATGTTCAACATGTTCTAGAAAATTAATTGATGAATATATAAACTGATTAAAAAAATTTCTAAGCTTTTAATTGCATTCCAGTCTGTCAAACTTGCATTTTAAAATTAATATAAAAAGCAACAAAGATTTTTTCTAATTGTTCATAATAATCACTGTTTCCAAATACACTTGTCTTATTTTTATGGAAAATGAAAGGCTTTGAGCTATCAGATTTTTTTAGAATTCTACTCATCAATAAGTATCAGAAAAATTTGAGTCAACTCCAGATAATTGGTCATCAGATCATCCAAACTGTAAATTATATTCAGTAAACCCTAGCTGTATAATCTTGGGCATGTCATTTAATTTCTTTGGAATTTTATTTCCTCATCAATAAGACAATGGAGTTTAGTTAAACTACCACTGTTTACAATTTATAAAAATCTATGATTTTATTATTCTTATTGGTACTGTTACAGCTCTCCTATACATTCTGTCATCAAAAGAATCTTACTTTATCCTACCTTACTAATAGGTAGAAGAAAAAACCTTTAGAGACAATTCATAATTATTTCTTAACCAAAGGAATTATATGATCCAATGCTGCTGCTTTGCATAAATTTTATATGTGAAGGTAGACATTCTAGCATAGAGTAGGGAAGAGGGCAAAAGAGAAAAAGTGGACAAACCACTTTCCAGTTCTTTTTGTCAGTTCTGTAGTGAGATTTATTTTTGTGTCAGTATAGTGAATTTCAAAATGTCATATATACACATTTTCAGAACTTTAGACTATCTTTTGCATCAGTACAGTTCTACCGAGAATATTCAAGTTCTCCAAGTCACAGAGTATGAATGAATGAGAGGAAGGAAGGAAGGAAGGAAGGAAGGAAGGAAGGAAGGAAGGAAGGAAGGAAGATTGATCAAATGCTTACCATGTGAAAAGCACTGTGCTAAGTACTATCCATATAAACAGAAAAAGAAGACAGTCTTTTTTCTCAAAGAGATGGGACAAGATGATGCAGACAGAAGATTTAAGCTAGAAGTCAAATAAAAAGAGCCTACTGATCCTTAGGGTACAGTGGCAAAGCAAGCAGCAATGGCTGTTCTTCAATGTCATTTCTATTATGAAGAAGACCATGTCTATTTTTGGTATTGAAATAGTTCAGTAAGAAGTATTAAAAGCAAATTTTTATTTCATTTATTAATTTAACAAACATGCATTAAGCAAAAATTCTATTCTATATGATTTCCTTCTGAATTTTTAACTAAAATACCTTTGAAATTATCACAGAAAACATCCATTCATCAATGATAAAATAAATTGGCATTTATACATGGTTTCTAATGAAAAAAAATTAAAAAGAGTAAACCTTTACCATATTTCCCACTTACAGATGAAGATGTGGTCTAAAATAACCTAAAAGTGTTGACATATTTATACTAATTTACAAATTATATTTTAGTTGAACACAGAACACACTGCATAAATCAAAAGATAACATAGTTAATTAGGGAAAATCCCTATTTTGTTACAATTTTTTGCATAAAAGATAAGTAATGCATGATGCCTGACCATATGGTCTTTCAGTCCTGTTGGCTAATTACCTACAAATCTCTGTACCAGTTTTACAGCTGTTGGTTATTATTAACTGTAGTATGTTTTCTCCAGAGGATTAATCTTCTTTTTCACAGATTTTCATTCTTACCATAGGGAAATAATCCAACATTCATAAATGTTTAATAGATTCCATTGCAGAGGACCTAAACGGAGATTCTAAAAGGTTACAGTCCATCCAAAATGTTTGCATTTCAGGAAATGATACCTCTATAAAGGTAATAACTTGGTAAAGTTTTAGCAAACATATATAATCATATTAGCATTGTTTCTGCCAACACATTTTAGTTATTTGTTACGGCAGAATGGCCTGGAACATGTGATATACCAAGCATTAAAATGGTAAAATAATGATTTCTGATACAGAAAGTAATTAGCATCTTTTTATTGATCCATTCTACATAATCTATGTCTTATCTGGGGCATCTGTTTTTTAACAATGCCTCACTATATAAGTATTAGATCTTAAATCTTTATTATTGCTTTTGCAATGTGAGAGCCCTAATATGACCATCCCTTTTGGTAAATACAATTACTTTCACAGCATAGCTAGAGGAATCTTGCCAACTGTAAATTAAAACAAAAATGTCAACAATAAATTAATTAAAATTCAAAACAAAAAAGTACACTTCATTTAAGATTATGAACTGTTGTTTTATCTCCTAAATAAAATAATTTGCTTTATTTTATAGATGTATTTTTACCACTACTTTAAATATATAGCCAAAAAATCTGCTCCATATCAAATAAGTTGCACAGATCTAAAGGGTCCTCTTAACTAGAAATTGTAATTTTCCCTGAGCCCTATAACCCCCTGCCAAGCTAACGCAATTTCTTTTCACTAAAAGAGCAGTGATCTTTTGGAAAGCTAATACCAATTACTTTGATTTCCTAGACTGCCCAAATTGCTAATGGAACATAGTAATTAAAGTTCTTTTAAAACAATCCCAAATCTAAGCATCTCTCTATTCAGCATGATAATGAGCACTCACATTATTAAAGTGTCCATTTTTAACAATGCCAAAGCCATATACTTTTGTTGTGGGCATAGCTGATCATTACCTAAGGTCCTATTCCAAAAATGACTTCCATCTTTGTAAAGTGAAAGTGATGGGCGATTAACATACTATTGTCTCCAACTGGAGGTATTATTATTATTACCTACATCAATGCTTCAAAGGGCCAAGATGTCAATGGTATGAATAGTCCCTCCATTGGTTCATATTATAACCCTCCTCTATCACCATCACAGTCAGTCTGGATTAGATGCTGTGGCTCAACACAAGTGTCACCTCCTCAAAGAGGCCTTTTCTCTTCTCCTCTCCCATTAGCCAAAAGCAAACTTACTTTCCTCCCAATTCTCATGATACTTTATCGCTGTTTTTTTGTACCAAATCAGGCTGGTAGTGATCAAGGGAAAACGTGTTGTACATTTTTAGATGGGAGGAAGAAGAGGGCCTGAGACCTCTCTCTTGAGAGAAAGAAGGAGAGGCAGAGCAGTGGAGGAAGGAAGGGAGGGAGACAGAGAGGGAAGGAGACAGAGACAGAGAGATAGAGACAGTTCTTTTTTTGTGCCTAAGCAGCTAATTTAAAGGCTGTTCTTCACTATGCCATAAACAGACAGGAAACAGAATACTAGTACGTGCTCTGAATTAGCGACACAACCTCTCCATTATATGTTAGTATGCTGTTCAAGAAGCAGGCATACCAAACAGCCAATGTGGGTTGGCAGCAAGCATAGCACCCCACATGTGCTCTGAGGACTGGATCCTATTGGCCAATTTCTCCATTTTACATATATCATATTCAAATGTGTATTATAATTATTTGTGGGCAAGTCTTTTCTACCCTACTAGATTTTACTTCCTTAAGATGAGAAACCATTTCTTAACATTATATGCCATTTAGTACCTAATATGGCATAAGTATTCAACAAATAATTATTGAATTGTAAAAAAGGACTGCTATTATGTATTTTCATATGTGTAGAAAAAAACCCTTTATTTGGGTAAATTAAGATTATGCACAGATAGAACTGGAAAAAGTAAGTTAAGTTCATTCCCTAACCTACACCCTTCTTTCTCTGGCCTTACCCCGAATAAAAGCCTCAACTTTCTTGGTACTTACTTTGTATATTTTGTTATATTTATTTATCCACCTTCAAGTGGTTTTCCCAGTAGTAAAATATAACTTTCTTGAGACAATTGTCAATTTTGTCTTTTTTTTATGCACAGGACCCAACACAGTGTCTAACATGTAGTTGGTACTTAAGAAATACTTGTTAAATTAATGAATGCAAAAGTGCTATAGATGTATTAGTAAAGAAACCCCTTTACATTATTTAGGTAGAGAAGAAATTATTGTACTACCATGGTATTATTATTGTTGTAATGTACTAACATGACCTAGCCATGCATATGAACTTTTGGTATCCTACTCACCAAGTCTCCTCCCTCACATCATCCTGAGGGAAAAAAATTCACGTTGTTGTTGTTGTTGAGGATGATGATAATTGACATTTCTATAGACAGCTTTCAGGTTAGCAAAACGATTGCATAAAATTATCTCATTTCACACTAACAAAACCCCATGATGTAGGTGCTTTATTATCCCCATTTTGTAAGTGAGGAAGCTAAGACAGAGTTGAAGTGACTTGTTCAGGGTCATATAGCTAGTAAATGTCTGAGAATATAAATATGCGATGGGTGCCAGTATAGCACTTTCTATCTCTGAAAAAGGTACTATATTACATGGCAGGGATACAAAGACAAAATGAAAGTTCTTTCCCTCAAGGAGTTTACATAGTATTCAGAGACTTTAACATGGCCAAAGCTAAATAAAGAAAATGTAATTTCAAGAAGGAAATGACACTAATAGCTGAGGCAATAATGAAAAGCTTAATGTGAGATGTTGCACCTCAACTGAACCTTGAAAGGATGCTATGCTAAGATGCAGGTAAAATCAGACTAAAGCTTTTCTCCCTGGAGTCTAGGAATCCTATAAAAGAAGGAAAAGAGATTAGTCTGGTATGATCTTTTCTTAAAAAGCCATGTTCAATCTTTGTGATCGTTACTGCCTTTTCTGTAACTCCACTAATCAGCTTTCCAATAATGTGTTCTAGGAGGTGGCTAGAAAAAGAAGCCAAGCTCATTGATCTCCAAGTGTGCAAATATATTATTCCTCATTTTGAAAAAAAATCATGTTTTATATATATATATATATATATATATATATATATATATATATATATATAATATATATATATATATATATATATTATATTTTTTGTTTTGCCCTACTCAGTTCTTTTTCTTTCAAATCACATTTCCTTTTCTTCATTATCTTTTGAAGATTATTGATAGCGGTTCATCAAACAAATACTTAAGTTCCTTCTACACCCTGAGGTATATTTCACATCTCTTGGTGACTTGAATTCACCAAAGAGAGTGTGATGATCCTTTCCCTTCTTTCTCCTTATCTTGTGTTTCAACTCCGTACTATCTACTTTGGTTCTGTACTTTCAAGTAGAAAGATTATTCTTGGCAAAGAAAGCCAAAGCCAATTGAGTAGTTCCTTTCTCTATCCATTATCACCACACCATCCACCCCCTCCCACTCTCAGCAACTATTCTCTTCCTTCTTTAATGCTCCTCTTCTTCTCAGTATAGTTTCTACAGGCTGCATTGAGAAAGCCATTCCTGTGAAGAAGTAGCCCACTATCCCCCATAACTGCTGACTAACTGCCACACACAGGGCAGGCCATCCAACCTAACTGAAAAAGCAATACACCCCAGAAAAGAGACAGTAGGTGGGTACCACAAATAACCATCATAACCACAACCAGGATCCTGAACCCAAGAGTCTTGATAATAAGTTCCTCCCACCACTTTCACCAGCTACCAATTATAACTGTATAGTTTAATTCAGCAACCATTTATTTAGTACATACACAATGAGGCACAGTGCCAGACTCAGAGTATTTAAAGATAAAAATAAGTCACTGGCTTCAAAGAACTTACATCCTACTAGGGGAAAAGGCCAAGAAAACCTGTAAATATATAGAGATGAAATTCAGCATATGGAGGGGTAGCTCTAACAAGTGTAAAGGACTTCTTTCAGGATTCTGCCCGAGTTGTAGCTTGAAAGAAGCTTTGGTTTCTGTGAAGTGTGGGTTAGGAGAAAGAGCATTTCCTATAGACACTTTGTGAAAAAGCAGTGAGGATGGAAGGGGAAGGGCTTGTTTGAGGAAGAGAAGGGAGGCCAGTTTAACTGGCTGGAATATAGAGTACATGAGGGGGAATAAGTGAGATCAATATGGAAAGACAGGTTGGAAGGAAAATGTAAGGAGTTAAAATGCCAGACAAAGAAGTTTGTTTTTCATCCTAGAGGCAAAGAGGAACTGCTACAACCTCATGAAGGGAGGACATCATCAGACTGGTGCTTTAGGATTATCAATTTGTTAGGTGTGTGGAAGATGAACTAAAGAGGAAAGACAAGCTGGAGGCAATGCAACCACTACATTTTTGTTCCGACATCTCAGCATTTGACATTCCATATAAGAAACTAGAAACAACACTTAAGAAGATGAAGACAGCAAGAGCAGCTGCCAGGAAGTATATCCTGTGGAGAGCCTCAAACAGGAGAAGGAATACATACGGATGGTGCAGACCTCGAAATGTTCCCATGTATAGATGATATTGTGCTGTTTGTATCAAGTGCCCAATTACTACAGGGACTTCTAATGAAATCCATGACCAAACAAATGGGGTTGGCTAAATAATCCACATAAGAAAAGAAAATGGGTTAAGAATTCTTGTTCATACCATTACATGCAACTGGATGGGCAAGCCATTGAGTTATCCATGAATATATACATCTTGTACAGGCACTGCAGATGGAGAATGAGCTGGATCTAGAATTGAATACCAGAGGGAAAAAGAGAAGCTGGGTTTTTTATTTGGGAAATTAAACAACACTTTCAATGATCCCAAGCTGCTCTCTGGCTTAACAACACATTTTGCAAACCAGTATTCTGTTAGTCATGCCCTAAGATCATGAATCATGGAACTCTATGATCTCTGAGGAATAAAAATTGCAGTTGATTGAAAGGGGTCCATGAGAAGATACAAGGTAGACAAAAGCACACCATGGCATGTTAACAATAATGATCTGTGTCCCAAAATGGCAAATATCCTCTAGGAAACAGATGATGACAAAGGGAAATAGGTCAAGCATAATAGTGAGCGATAAGAGATAGTGCTACACTGGCACCCATGGCATATTAAAATTCTCCAAAGGTATGCACTAATTTGTTGGACATGTCCTTCATGGAAGATTTAAGGGAGGACATGGGTATAAATTATATAGAATAAAATGGCATAGAGGAGTTCTAATGTGCAGCAGTGCTGCAGGGTCGTACATATATCAAAGAAAGAAGAAAGGAAATGAGTAACCATCACATGTTTGCTATATGCCAGAAACTGGGGATACAAATACAAGAAAAAAGATGGCCCCTGCCCTTAAGGAGTTAATCTTCTAATGGGGGAAGACAGCACGCAAAAGGCAGCTGAAAAGCAGAGGAAGGAAGTTGGGAGAATGAAGGTACCCAGCATGGGAGCATGGTTTTGAAGATCAGAGAAAGTCAAGAACAGGGCAAAGAAAGGAATGAAGGCAGGTTGGCCTTGACCTCTCCACAAAATGGAAGTTCCAGGAAGAACCAATGGGAGAAAAGAGGGGTGCACCTTACAGAGAGATATACTAGGGTGAGGAGGTCATAGGCACGATAGGGTGTTACAGGGTGAGGAGGTCCTAGATGCTGAGTTTGAGCCAGTGGTAGAAGTATGGGTGAAATACAGGTAAAAACAAGAACAGGGCTGGGAGGGGAGTAAGATCAGTGATCCACTGAAGTAATAAGTACTCTCTGCTTTCCATCTACAGCTTTGTTTGGTTTGAACTCTATGGAACATGATATCCCACACAAGCTAAGCTATTAGATAAAGTGAAATCTCTTCATCCTGCTATTAACTCAGCTAATTAATACCTTCCTAACTTCCTCTGCCTACTCTCCTCTCTGATTGGAGGGCTGGAGGGATGAACACTAAACTACTTCTAAAGCTTTAGAGGGCAAGTACCTGGACTTTTCAGCTAACTCTCCACTTTCCATTCGCATCTTTGCTTGCTTTCAACTCTACAATGGTGGCTCCATTCCCCCACTTTGCAGCTCCCTTTGCAGCTCCCTTTTGCATGCTACCTTCTCCCCATTAGACTGTAAGCTCCCTGAGAACAAGGACTGTCTTTTTCTTATTTGTATCCCCAGTGCTTAGCACAAAAGAATAGCACATAGTAGATGCTTAATAAATGCTTATTGTAATGTATTGTACTATACTGTAATAAAGAAAAAAAGTTGAAGTTTAATAAATGATTTCATTCCCCCCTTTTCTTCTTTTAACTTTTCTCTTTATTACAGGAAAGTTAGAGTTTATGAAAACTAGTCAGCTATAGCAGTACTTGGATTTTCAAGAATAGTACCACAAACACATTAGAGATACACTTCTCAAAGGGAACATATGCACACTCATAAATCTAAAATTATGATTTTGCATTTGACCATATTTGTCTTGTCATTTTAATGCTACATTTCAAATATATCCTGATAATGTGCTATTTAATATGATTTCATTTCATTATTAATGATTCCCTGTTTTATTTAAATGATACTGTTTATTTTCATTAGTTTTCTATGGAATTGTTTTCCCCCCAATTTGGCTGCCACCTAGACTTTTTGGTTGTCACTATAATCTATGAGTTGGCTGATTTTCAATTTTATGAATAAAAAATGAAGAAAAAATAATTTTCAGTTTCTTAATCTCTCTCTAATCATTTGATAGAAGCAGATTTTCTATTGTTTTCCTTATTTGAAAACCTCCATCAAATTTACAGGAGTTAAGACATATTTTTCAAAGGTTTCATTAAAATGTGTCACTTGGCTGAATTCAAAGAATCATCACCTCAACTTTTCACTGGCATCAGTTTTAAATTCAGACCTTATGGACTTTTGTGACTCTCAACACTGGATCTGAAATATAAAGGTATCTTTGGGAAAAGCCCCAGTTCCCAAACCAAAACAAACAAACAAACTCACCATCCTTGTAGGGTACATTGTACAAGGAATGAAACATGTTCTTTTGTCCTCACGAGTTTTCTGACTGAGGTGCAATATAACATTACTATAGAAAGAAAATTATTTAAGTCATTTTGGGGGGTATCAAAAATTCCATATGATATTTTAATTTCAATTAAGTTAACAGATGACATCTAGTTATTAAAACACATTAATATTAATATTTTGGCAATTCCAATTCTATTTTCAGAGAACAAATTGAAGCACTTTTCCCTGTAGAAAGGAATTAATAGGTAAAATGGCATATTAACATAGCATGAATGGCTAAAGCATTTTGTTCAGTATTTGCTCATACTGTTTATTCATACAGATCTCATATCAGGATCATTAAGATGACTAAGTGAATAATTGGACCATAGCCCATTCGGTTAGTCTTTTTATTCCCAGCACACAGTAGGCAGTGAATAAATTACTGACTGATTGACTAATTGATATATCAGAAACAGAACTTAAATCAATATTCCTGACTCTGAGTTTAGCTCACTATCAACTACAACATGTTGATCCATAATAACATGAATTATATAGGATGAAATAAAGAAATATCTGTAGAAAAAAGGAATAACACTGTAAAAAAAAACAACCAATACTTGGCCAGAGGTTTCCAAACTTATGTGGCCTACAATCCACTTTTCAAAAAAAATTACTCAGCGCATACTGGGAAATCTACTTTCTTTAACCCTTCCATGTTTTTTAAAAAAAATTTGTGTAATTTCAAAAATTTTATATATATATATATATGTATTTTAAATGATGCATCTTAAATTTAATAATTCACTGTACATTTGTGGGGGTTTTCCTGCATTGAAATTTTGATGATGCAATATTGTGTCATGTAACTCTATGGCACTGTATTATACACAGGTCATCATATATACATATTTCTACTGATGCATGCTGGACATACCAACCACATGCAACCTGCCTGCCTGCGAACACTTGCTTGTTAAGACCTACTGGCAGACTTGACCACTGATTGATTATAACTTGCATTTTGTGTGTTTATTTGAAAAATAAAGTAATCACTATGACTTTAACTCTGTTACACAACAGATGAAACATGTACAAATGTTTTTTTCAAAATTTTCTTCTCTTCTTTCGTTATGCTTCCACAACTCTTATTGTTTTTTATTCAATGCACCCCCAGTTGTATCTAAGGCTACTACCACCCCCTCTTCGGATCATTCTAGCACCTCCCAGAGGGTGGTATCATCCACTTTGGGAACCTCTGGGCTAGATCTTCAGAAATGTCAATAGAATTACCACAAGAATTTCTAGAGTAGATAAAAAGATTAATAAAATAATTTTTAAAAATATCTTTTAAAATAATCTTAAAAAACAATAAAAGTGAGTATTTGGAACAAATACTGGGAAAAATAATGCAAAAGAGAAATGCATATGTAACTAAAATGTGCAGGGAAGGCACAGCAAATATCATAACAATTAAAAAAAACGAATGCTAGAACAATAATTGATGTTTCTACAAAACAAAGCAAGGTAAAAGATGAAGTCAATTCTATCAACTTCTTTGCCTCTCCAAGGAGATGCTGTAAGTCATCTTTTTCATATGGCAGCTACTTCTTTTTGTCTCCAGGTTTCATTTATTGTGAGACTATAGATGCTGATGTGTTCAGATTTTGCAAAAATATGTCAATTCTCTGATCACTGGAGGAAGATCAAACACTTAGTATACTGATAATTAAGTTGATATTTTTTTAAAAGTTGAAAAACTGTGTGGGTCTATCATTCTCTGAATATCTGATAAGTTGGTTTTCTCCTAGTGGGTTAAAAGTATTGGGGTTTTGCAAAGTTGATACAGTCTCTCATGAGGAAGAATGGTAAAATCTTAGTATTTTGGTTGAGAAGATTTTTAAGTTTTAATCTCTCCTCTACCACTTTACTGTGCAGTGTCCCAAAAGTCTTGGTGCAATTGTATGCTATTGAAGCTGTATGTATGACTTGAGGAAAATTAAGTAAGATCTTAGTCTTAGTTTCTTTATCTGTATAATGAGGGTGTTGGACCAAATTATTTCTAGAGTATTTCTAGTTCTAAATTTACAATCTTACTATCATAGAGCATCTAAATGCTCTTGATTTATTCAAGTTACTAAGAACGAGTGAATAATTTTACAAGTTACCAAAATAATAAGTGGGGACAATCCATTAGTAATCTTAAAAAAAAATATGGAGAGATATAATGGGACTTGGGAAGGGCCAATATTGTACCAAGAACTAAATTTGCAAATCATAGGCCAGTGAACTTGATATATTCCTGACAAAATAATAAAACATATTATTAAAGTCAGAAGTGGCTGTATGGTATAACTGTAAAAGAACTAGCCTTACAACCAGAAAGTCCTGGGTTCAAATCCTGTCTCTGGTATTTAATGACTATATGACCCAAGTCAGTACACTAGGCCACTCTTTAATTCTATAAACTACAGTGAAGGTGCTAATTTACATTGGGAAAGAGTTTCCTCTCTTGGAAGTTCTTAATACCAGTGAAATCACAGGTCCAACACCTTTTACTAAAGGCATGATTAGTAAACATAAATGTTTGTTGACTGCTGGTAATTAGAAAAAGACGCGATGATCACAAAGAACCAGCATGGTTTCAAGATCAGGTCATTCTAGAAAACCTTCTTGCCTTTTTTCAGTTTGTTTTTGTTTTTTCAGACAGGATTTCTAGACTGCAGTACAATGATGTATAGATTAACTAGATTGCTATACATCATTAAATATTTTGGTTGCCAATGAAATGAAACTAAAGATTTAGCCAATGAGCAATGGAGAAGTAAATATTGGAAATGAGTATGCTAAAACACTTAAAATACAGAATTAGGCAAAGAATGTCATCAAAGAAATATATGAACGTACATGAGAGAATATCTTGAAATATGTTCTAGCCCAATCTGACTACATCTGAAGTATTATCTTTAGTTGTGGGGGTCACATCTTAGGAAAGGCATTGAAAAACTGGAGAACTTTCAGAATGGTTTCAACATCATGCCATCAAATGATCATTAGATCATTTCAACGCACTAGGAACCTTTAACATGAAGAACAGAAGGCATAGGGATGGAGGTGGAGTATAACTGCCTTCAATTATCTAAAGGGTTTCAAAGGCTGGAAATTACAAAGAAGCAATTTACTACTGAAGTGAGGAAAAATTCCCAACAATTAAGAGCTATACAAAAATGCTGGTGCAGGAGGCGATGGGTCACCCTTCAGTGAAGGTCTTTAATGAAAAATTAGATGGCAATTTGTCAAGCAAAGTGAAGAGGGCCTTCTGACTCAAATACAGGTTGGAATAAATGGCCTCTGAGGTATCTTGCAACTTTAAGATTCTGTGGAAATGCATTATTTTCAAATTATTTTTATTAAACTAATTTAATCTCTAATTAGAACAATACTTCCCTACTTACTTAAGGGGAATCTAAAATAGTCTCTTTGTTTGCTCATTTTTAAATACATCCACTGACTAGGAACATTAAAGTAGACAAGGGAACAAGAGTGCTCTAGCAATAAACTTCACAGGCCATATTTTGGAAATAATTAGATAGAAATCTATCATAGTTAACATGGTTAAAAGACTTTGGAGTTAACATAGTCTGTAAGTCCAGTGTACATAGACAACTTGTTTGTCACATTGGGAAGTCCTATGAACATAAATGCTATATGACAAAACCAACAACAAAACAGAACTCCCAAGTTAAAAAAAAGAAAAAGAAACCATAACCTTTTATTTGCAGTTATGAAATTCAGATTCTCTATTTAAATATAAATGAATATTGTAAATTAGCTAGGGATATAAATAGCTATTTAAATATATTATACACTCGATTATTTATAGGCAAATTAAATCAATTGAAAAGTATCTGTGGAATTGACACATAACCAAACTTGGTCCTGCGGTACTTTCATCTATTTAGAGTTGATTTCCATGTGGCACAGGTAAGGATGATGAGCTATCTCCTTAATTTATCATGGTAGAAATACAAATTTGGCCACAACAAGATGAATGTGGTATTTATTTGAACCTTCATGGTAAAGTTCAAATATCTCTGGGAGGAGATTACATCTAAAATATTATTAGCATTTATACATTAAAATAAAATTTAAAAATCTGAAAACTTTTTTTTTCACATTGGTTACTGTGTTACCTTTTATCTAGATGAAAGAAAGGCTATGAGAGCACCATTTATTTGAGGAGTTTACAGAGGGTGGAAACAAAGGGGAAATGGATAGGACAGGGGTCATTAAAGATAAAATCATCTACTATGCAAGATAAAGATTTTTAAAATCTCTTTTTTCAAAGGATATATTGCAATAGAATTTTCTCTTGCTATTTGCACAATTATATTTTGTACCGCTATGCAAAGAAATATCTTAAGAAAACAAGTATACAAATAATTGGGTTATATATTATGTTAAATAAACTGCTGGTCACTAAAATTATCAGTATTTATAGACAAACTGCTTTCCATATATCTTTCTAGGAGGGTCAAGTTCTCAATAATCTCTCTTTTGTCCATGCATAGCAGATGAATAATTTATAAGTGAGAAAGTAAAAAGAGGCCTTATCACCTTCTGGCCATTTAATTCCTGGCCCAATCTCCCAATGGTGGCATGTAAAGAAATGTAAGGTAGAAGGGTTGTAATGGAAGTTCTGAAGCTCTCTTCTCCTGTCCAGCCCTTGGCTCCACTTCCCATGGTAGAAATGCTTATAAAGATCCTTTCATTCTACTGTAACTGATTTTGTTACAAGAATAAGTAAGCAACCAAGAGAAGGGGCTAAGGAAGAATTCAGACTATATAGTAAAAGCCTGAATCAAAATGAGAGGCACAGAACGAAGAAAGATAGAGAGGCATGGCAATCCTTCCAGATTCTATATAAATCTCCTGAAATAGCCAATAGTTTGCCATCTTCTGGGCTAAGATATTTTTCTCCAGAGGAAATAGAACAAATTTTCCTACACCCTAGGTTATATGACTATTGTCAACACACTACCTATCCATACCCAGAGTAGAGAGCATAGTAGCAGCAATGTGGCCATCATTAGCATATTTCTTTCTTGTCTCCATCTCTGTATTCTCTCCAAAGTAGCATTTCTGCCATAATGCTGCACTGATAAGCTAAAATATACAACTAGAAAAGAATGAAATCATCTCCATCAATTCACCCTTTCATTAATGAAGATAAATGAAAATACACTAATTCCCCCAGCTCTTATTTCTCTCCTCCCATGATATTGCCTTTTTATTAATTTTGTATATGTTTGCATTTAATTAGCTGTGCACACTGTCCTTCCTTCCCCCAAAACTGCAAGCACGCTGAGGGGAGGGAATGTTTTGTTTTATATTTGTATTCCCAGTGAGTAACAGTACTTAGCACAAAGGAGACACTTAAATGCATACTGATTGAATGACCTTTATATTTAAGAATATACCAACATCACATTTTAAAATGTGACTGTGTATGAAATTTTTCTTAAAAAAATTAAACTAGTCCCATTTTGAAAAGTTTTTATAATATGAAATTTCTTAATGAAAGAATATATAATAAAAGGAGAAATCTGTCATTAACATTTTGAAATTACATACTGCACACTTTTTTCCAATCTTTTTTTCAAAAGTATTTTGAGAGGTCAGTTCCCTTGGTCATACGTTAACTTCAATAATTACAGGTGTCTTTAGACAAATGTATTACTAGACAATTGTATTACCATACAATATATTTAACCAAAAGTATACATTGAATCTAATTTCACAGTTTAATATAAAAAAAATGAGAACTAAGGGCTGAAATGAGGCGAGAGTACAAAAATACTAGGGAAGTCTGAAGATTCATGGATTAATGGGGAACAATGGAATGGGCAATGTTAGTATGCCCTTCTCCCTTGTCAGAAGTCATGCTGGCTCTATTTCCGAAGAGTTTTACATTCACTAAAGAAACCGTATTGTCAGGCCTGAATACAGTATCTTCTGAGGTTTGGTTGACTAAAAAGCAGCTCAGACACTCTCCTAGCACAGCTTGGAACCACTGCCCACGTACCAAGACAAGACTATATTTTTCTCTGAAGTATGACCACCCGTGTAGCGTTAGCTATCACCCCAGTGATAATCTGCTTTGAAGCTGAATATACTTAGGACATAGGACACTTCTCCTATGGTTAATACCTCAAAAGGAAACAATCTATTATTCCAATAAATTGACTGCAGAGGACACCAGTACTTGTGAACAGGATTATTTCTGTATGTAAATATAAATTGCAGGGATGTCACTTGGCCTAGTCTACCCCAAAATATGTCCTTCAGTGGCAATGACAGTAATTTCACATTGAGATGATGGGAGGATAGAGAATATTAACATGTTATAACATAGTAACACTAATAGAATGGATTATTCTCAGTTTATGTAAACTGGGAAAATAAAGGAAAGAAACTTAGATCACAAGAAATAGTTAAAATTTCATCAAAGCAATAAAGGAACTGGGGGAAAATGTTTGGATCATAGGATGTTTCCTGGATAGGAAAAGCCTCAGAAGGTATCACAATAAAATAGAGGGGCACCATGAAAGTAGCAGATATATATGGAAAGACCTCAAAAAGGAAAAGGGGTATTTATGGGGGGATTAATGTGCCTCAAAAAATTCAAATAATTTATAATTTTGCCAAGAACTAATCTTACTGGAAGGACACCAGTGAGTTCTCTTTAAAATAATATTCTCATATTCAGATAAGTGCGAAAGCATACTTCAAAATTTTTTGGAGGGATAACTTGCCATTCAGACTATTAACATTATTCTTGACCTCTGCTAGTATTAATAATTGAGGGTTTATATGCTACTACTTCTTTCAGTGAATATGATTAAAGTCTTGGCTCTTAAATCACTATCAAGAGCTTCACCTAATACAAAGGAAAATGGAGATCTTAAAAGTAGTGACATTAAACAAATCTTTGTTTTTCTCTTCTGACAATGTGCTCTGATTCTACTAATTCAACTTTAATGATGAATCCTCCAGGGCATGGCTTTTATATCCCACTAAGGGATGTTTCTCTAATGTCATAGCTCATGATTCCCCACTAGTAAGTTTACCTATCTGACCCCTTCTTCTCAACCTCCTTTGACGGCTCTTCATCTAGTCACTTCTACTAGTTATGGGTGATAGAACTATGGTTCTGTCTTGGGTCCACTTCTCTTCTCCTTCTATCCTATATCACTTAGTGATCACATCAGCTCCCATATTGATATTGTTCAGTCGTGTCCAACTCTTCATGACCCCACTTGGGGTTTTCTAGGTGAAGATATTGGAGTGGTTTGCCACTTCCTTCTCCAGCTCATTTAACAGATGAGAAAACTGAGGCATACAAGGTTAAGTGACTTGCTCAGGGTCTCACATCTAATAAGTTTCTGAGGCTGGATTTGAACTCATGAAGATGAGTCCCCCTGACTCCAGGCCCTGCCCTCCATCCACTGTGCCACCTACCTGCCTATAGCTTCAATTATCATCTCCATACTAATGGTTCCCAAATATACTTATGCAGTCCTAATTTCTCTGCTAATCTTCAGTCTCAAATCTCTAATTACCTATTGGACATCTCAAACTGGATATCCTGAGGACATCTAAAGTCAACATTTCCAAAATCAAACTAGTTGTCTTTACCCCCAAATCTGCCCCCACCTACCAAACTTTATTATTGCTGAGGGCACCACATCCTACCAGTCACCCTGGCTCCCAATCTTGACTACTCACTTTCCCTCAGCCACTCTAATATGTTGCCAAGACTATTGATTTTACCTTTGTTACATCTCTCTAGAAGGCCAATTTGTCACTTTGAAAGATTCATAAAAATCTTTTAGACTATTAGGATTCTAGTTCTCTCAATAAATTGAATGATTTCAAGGAGTGGTATTTTGTTGCAAGTTTGCTATATTTAGAATTTATTTCCTATTATTACTTATAGATTTTTAGCTATATTATGTAATTTGTTTTCAATTTGTCCTTGAAAACTACTCACCAGAAATGACTTTGAGAACACTGTGACAATGAAGAAGCAATTTCCATCTCTTCTTTTTGTGAAATATGTTCAAATACTGAAATTTTATCTCATCCACGTGGGTGTCTCCTCCAGCAATGCAGATCATGACCCCACTCATGCCATGCCTTCATGACTCTCATTCATATGCTCTCATAAGTTTGCTATGGGGGTGCACTTACCAACTCTTATTATTCTTGTCATAATGATATCATCATTTTGTCTTTATATTTCTTTGATGATATCCTTTAGTCTAGCTCTTCTGGGAAGTTTCTCATCTGTTACGTGTAATAATCTTTTCAGATACACAATATGCCTTCTCCATTCCCCAATTTGAGTGATGTTCAACTTTAACTGTCTGAAGACTACAATGTTCTAACACTGATAAAATATTGGTATTAAAAAACAAGACTTTATCTCAGGGTAAAATTCTGGAATGATTCAAGAAGCTTTACAATTTCCCGCAGGTAGTCCAGCCCATTCTCCTCCTCCTGTTTAATTGAGGACCCACCTCACTGTGCATTTATACTACTTATCCAAGATAAATGTATTGATCAAGGAGCTCTATAAGTCATCCATCTAACTGCATGTCATAGTCTGAGTATCAGGCATTCTTCAGTCACTTCAACCATAATAAACACTTCAAACACAATCCTAATGATGGCTATTCTAACCTCTCTTAAGAGGTTATGGATCTCAACCAGGAAATCTTACGACATTCCAGAGATTGAAGCAATCATCTGAGGGACCTTACCATTTATAGGGAATCCCTCTTCCAATTAGACCATCCTGGATCTCCTCCTAGACAGTAGTGAACAATCCTGGCCAGTACATATCTCTGTACTTTATGCTTTGCCTTTGCCTTTAATTACCAGAGGCTCTTGAAACAAGGTTATTTTGTTTTTATGTCTTTCTTAAGAACTGCATAATTTTGATGTATGCATAGGAGACACCTTGTTGGTGGAGAGTTTTCAAAGTAATATTTTGCTGTACTGAATCAAAAGGTTTACTATAGGCAACAAACAATAAGACCCGTGGGCATCATATTTTTTACATCTTTTCAATCAATTGTGCAATAGTGAAGATATTATCAAAAGCAAATTATTGCTTATGAAAGCCTATTTATTCCCTTCTCACGGAAGATACCCTCAAAGCGTATGTATATTATTCTCATAAAAGTTTCACACAGATAAGAAAACAGTATATTGGGGCTTGTTCTTGCCCCAAGCAATTTCTTGGTGGGGGGAGCATCAAACAGATTTAAGACATGCCCATACATGAAATACTGAACCTGTTCATTATACTTATAATATGCTAGCAGTGCTGTCAAATGGCTTGCACATTAACTTAGAAAACTGCAAATTAACATCATCTATGGCATTATTGTGTTTTTTTTATTTTGTTAAACATTTCCTAATAAGATTTTAATCTGGTTCCAGAGGCACTCTGGAGTTTTCATATTGAAGAGGTCTAGGGGTTATGGGGTACCGGGCCCTGCTGAATGAATTCAACTCAAATCTTCTTCAGCCAGAGAAAAAGTTTATTAGTGATAAATCACAGAGGCCAGGTGACGCCCATAAGGACAGGCGGGCATGAGAAAGGCTCAGTCTTTGGGGCACGAGAGATTCTCAGCTGGGTGATGCCCGTAAAGTCGAGCGGGCATGAGAGGTTCTCAGCCTTTTGACCGTGAGATTCTCAGCATCTGAATGAGGGCCAAGGTGGATCTTAAATACTAAAGTAACTTCGGGTGGCCAGAGAAGGGGGTTGGGAAAAGGGTCTAGGTAAGAATTCTAATTGGGGAGGTCAGAGAGATTGAATAGACAACGGGAATAGATAATGGAGGGAACAGGAAGGCAGAAGTTTGAAAGCATCTGTACAAAATCAAGGTGGGGCTAGGACTTTCAAAAGGAGTTAAAGGAAGGCCTTTCTGGGGCCCATAGACAAAAGGGAGCCAGATCTGAATAATATTGAAAGGTAAGGCTAAGGCTTTCAAAGGGAGATGAGCGTCTGGGGCCTGTGAGTCAGATTCCCTTTGGGGCAAAGGGCGAAGATCTTCGCTTGGGCCCCGCCCCCATCATTACGACTTATTGTCCCCAGGCTGAGGCTGAAGACTACTTCAAAAACGGGCTAACTCAGAAAGGCAGGCCTTGAACAACCTTTAGTACAATTGTTATTTGCATATAATGACTAGGCAGAGGAGTCTTTCTCAGAATCGCCACCAACCTGAAGTTCAGACTGCTATCTATCTTTATGAGGATAGGCCCAATGTGAACCAAGGGATGAATCAGATTCATTGGTCCTTTAACTTACTTTAATGTTCAAAAAATCCCAAAATTAGATCGGGAAACGAATGACATAGAGACAACTTTGCTATCTCACGAATCACTGATCTGGAACCCCTCCCCCACAATGTGAAGAAGCATTGCAAATAGATGTCAGAGATGGCACTTGTCCTGTATAAAATGGTAAAGCTTGGCATTCATTTTTTGAAGAGTCAGATTATTCTCCCAATCTGGATACAGAGTTGGAAGACTGCATTCTCTCTCCTGTCTCTCCTTACTGAAAAAGAATATTCTCTAATAAATTTAATCTGGACAGAAGTCTTATATGAGGATTTTCTCCTTTTCCCATTCACAACATAGACACTAATTTAGCTTCTAATCACTCATCTGTGGAAAAACTTTGTTATGGAAATGTAGGAATAGAAATGGGCAGGAGAAACTGATTGTCTCCTTATGTAAAAACCCCTAGAACTTAGAGAAAGAGCCCTCATTCAAACTGCTGTTGTAACTCTAATTCAAGTAATGAAAGAAGCTTAGTCATGATAAAGCTCAACCCATGGTATGATAATTATATTTCATGGTATTATAAATACACACATTATTTGTGTAACACGTCATGGGAAAAATTTGGCCTTTATTTCAGGGAAAAGCTAAAGTGGCATAGTGAATAAGAACACTGAGCTTGGAATCTGGAAGACTCATCTTCCTTAGTTCAAATCTTACTAGCTGTGTGACCCTGGGCAAGTCACTTAATCCTGTTTCCCTCAGTTTCCTCATCTCCTTCCTTTGGAGAAGGAAACGGAAACTACTTCAGTATCTTTGGCAAGAAAACCCTAAATGGGATCAGGAAGAGTCACACATGACTAAAACAAACTGAACAACAATAGTAAGACTCATTCTGCAGTTACCAAATAATGGACTCTACTTTTCCTGTTCCGTTCTGACCCTGTCTCAGTTTCCCAACAACTGTATTTGGGGATTATGCAAATGGCAATGAAGAAGTGTATTTTAGATGTGAGCAGGCTGCATCACATCATAAACAGAGAACTGGGCAAGGTCGGTTGGTTGGTTGTCCTCTGTTCTTGAAGAACACCAAATGACATCACTATGTTGGAGTCAAGGTAAAGTATATCCGACTATGGCTGGTTAGACCAACATGAGCTTGGAAGGCTCTACTACAGGTCGGGCACAAACAGTTCATGTAAACATCTGGAATGGAGATGTCTCTAAATTTGTACACCTCATGTTTCTTTTGAGTTACTGCAATTCTGTTCTCAACAGAGCACAGTACCTTCTCTGATATGGGCATGCCATGTGGAGTGGTCCTTTGCCAGTGTCTTCCATGGCATGCAATTGATTCCAAAGTTCTTCAGAGAGACCTTGAGAGTGTCTTTGTATCACTTCTTCTGACCCTGGCTTGACTTGTGTGAGTTCTCTGTAAAACAGCCTTTTAGGCAAGCATACACTGGGCAACCCAGTGGAGTTGTGCTCAGTGCAGTCGTGTGTGAATGCTTGGCAGTCTATCTCGAGAAAGGACCTTATCTTGCCAGATGATCTTCAGAATCTTCCTAAGACAACTTAAATGGAAGCAAGTTAGTTTCCTGGCAGAGTGCAGATACACTGCCCACATCTTATCAGCATACAACAATGAGGTCAGCAAAATGGTTCTGCTGACCTTCATTTTGGTAGACTAGCTAATTCTTCTTCTCTCCTACACTTTCCTTTGCAACCTCTCAAACACTGAACTAGCTCTGGCCAAGCATGCATCAACTTCATCATCTATGTGTGTATCTCTGGAAAGTACATTGCCAAGGCAAATGAACTTATCCACAGTATTCAAAATTTCTCCATTTGCGGTAACCCATGGTTCCACATATGGATGGTGTAGTGCTGGTGTAGTGCGTTTTCTTGGTGTTAACTGTTAGGCAAAAATCAGCATAAGTGGCAGAGAACTGATCCATACTCTGTTGCACCTCAGCTTCAGAAACTGCATTGAGTGCATAATCATCTGTGAAGAAAAAAATCATGCACCAACTCTTCCTCCACTTTAGTCTTGGCTTGTAGCCTTCTCAAATTAGTTGGCCACCAGTGGAGTACCTGACCTTGATGTCTTTTTCATCCTCATGGAAGGCATCTGACAACATTGATGAAAACATCATGCTAAAAAGCATGGGAGCAAGCATATAGCATTCCTTCACTCTATTAGCAACTGGGAAAGCATGAGAGCAGAGTCCATTATCCAGAACCCAGGAAAGCATGCCGTCATGAAATTGACATATATAATACTGATGAACTTCTCCGGGCAACCAAATTTTGACATAATTTTCCATAAGTCCTCATGACTGAGAGTATCAAAGGCCTTCGTGAGATTGACAAACATTGTCTAAAGACCTCTGTTCTACTCCTTGCATTTCTCTGGAGTTGCTGGGCTGCAAACACCATATTGACCATTCCTTGGCCCCTTGAGGACAAACTGGTTATTAGATAGACAACCATCTTCCAGACGAAGGATCAGCCTATTAAAGAGGACTCTGATAAGAATCTTGCCAGCAGTGACTAAGAGAGAGAACTTTCTGTGATTGTCATAGGACAATATTTCCTTTACCTTTATAGAGATGGGCATTCTTGAACTCCTAGGGGATAACCTCTTCTTGCCATATAACCTGGAAAATTTCAGTCAGCTTTTGTATGAGCAGTGGTCCCCTTCCCTTTTAAATCTCAGCTAGAATAGAATCAACACCAGGCAATTTGCCACATGAGAGGAGGCTAATGGCATTCAAAACCTCTTCTTCAGTTGGAAATTCAGCTAGAGATGGTTTGATGTCAACCTGAGGTATACGGTCAATGGCTTAACATTGTTTGATGATAGTCTGTTGAGAACACTATGGAAGTGTTCAGCCCATCTCTCCAGGATCATGTCCTTACCATTAATCAATGTGGCACCATCAATGCTGAGTAGTGATACACCATAGATCTTTGGCCCATAAATAGCCTTCAGGACATCATAAAAGTGCTGTGGATTGTTACTATCAGCATAAAACTGAATTTCATCTGCCTTCTTACTGAGACAAGAATCCTACATCTAAGCTCCTCTCACTCCTCCGTTCTACTTTTGATGGAGTTAAACTCTGCCTTCTTATAGAGAGATAAACTATCTTGCTATTACATGAAAGTTCTTGTTTTTCATTTAGCAGCTTCTGAATTTCTCCATCATTTTCATCAACCAATCGATGTTTGCGAGTGTTCTGGCCCAGGTGAGTAAACGTAGTGCTGTATAGCAAACCTCTAAAAGCTGCTCATTCCTTTTCTGCTCCACTGTTGCCAACCATGTGCTGAATCAGTTTTCCCTCCAAGTTAGTCAGGAACTGTTCCCTCTTGGAGAAGCCTTCTAATCTGTTGACATTAAGTCTTCTGGTATTTGTTTTACCATGGGGCCACTGCTTTAGTTGAAAGCGAACATTTAGCTTGGAGAGAATAAGTCTGGTCAATACAGAATTCTATGCCACATACTGCCTTTGTCACTTTCACATTTTGTCTGTCTCTTCTCCTTACAATAACATAATCTATTAAATGCCAATATTTGCTGCAAGGGTGCATCTATGAAGTTTTACTGCATTTAGGTAAATGGAAGACAGTGTTGGTGAGAAGGTCATGAGATGCATGTCTTCAGTTGTAAGTGACCACTGCTATTGCTGTTTCTGATACTATCCCTCCCAAGGATTCCCTGCCATGCCTGGTAGTTTGTGCCTACTCTAGCCTTAAAGTCACCCAGAATTATAAGCTTCTCTTCTTTTGGCACATTGATAATGAGGGTCTCCAGGTCTTCATGCCATATTTATGTGCTTATATTTCTATCTGCTTTCCACTGCTAATCTGAGAGCAGACATTTGACAAATATTTGTTGTTTGAACTGAAATCTATAACAGCAAAACATTCTCAAGACTGAACATGAACATGAGCTTAAGTATTCTTTTTCATTTGAATCTCTGATTGAATAATTTATTTTATAACATTCTCAAGAACATAAAATTATGTAAATGAAAAGTTTTAAGAAGATCATTTGAAAGGAGGTTAAGAATTCACTAAAATACATGTTAAAAGGCTTTAATGGAACAGTTTATATAACAATCTCATAACCAATAAATACGGCAAAATAGAGAGAATACTGGACAAATGTCCCCACTAACTTATACAACAACTATTTATTGAAGTCCTACTAAGTGTTTAAAACTCCTTTGAGAACAGTACTTTGTATTTTTATAGCATTTTCCTTTCCCAAAGCACTTTATTTATTATTTGATACAATGACCAGGTGAGGTCCACAAGGACTGTATTATGACATTCATTTTAGAGATGAAGAAAATGAAGTATTAGGAGGTTTAGCTCTAAAATCATACAACTAAAGAGTGACAAATCAAGGACTAGCATAGAATATCTTGATTCTTATTTGCATGAAAGTATATCCTGTTATGTAGTACAAAAAAAAGTATGTGGATTTAGACAAGTAACCATTTTTCAAATGCTACAAAAGTCCTAAGTTAAAAAATCACATATGCAGATAGCACATGAAACAATTTATTTAAAAATGTTTTCTTAAAACTGGGCAGTCGGCACATAGAGGAGGTAATATGTAAAAGCAACAGAACATACCCAGTATTTGCTACTTAACAGTTTGAATTTAATTTTTAGGAACTAGAATAATGTAACATCCCTCACAAATAGAAAATATTATATTAGCAAGCTCTCCCAAACTTTCTTGAACAAAGATGTGCCTAGGTGATATTTTTTTCCATTTGCCTACTTTAATTTATTTATTTTTTGGTAAACAGTATTTTATTTTTTCCAATTACATGTAAATATAGTTTTCAACATTCATTTTTATAAGATTTTGAGTTTCAAATTTTTTCTACCTCCCTCTTGCATCCCTCCACCCCAAAATGACAAGCAATGTGATAAAGGTCATACAAGTGCCATCATGTAAACATATATCTACATTAGTCATGCTGTGAAAAAAGAACAGAACAAAAAAGTGAAAATAGTATACTTTGATCTGCATTCAGACTCCATAGTTATTTCTCTGGATATGGATAGCATTTTCCATCATGAGTCTTTTAGAATTATCTTGGATCATTTTAATTCTGAGAAGAGCTAAGTCAATCATAGTTGATCATCCCACAATGTTGCTGTTACTCCTTACAATGTTCTCCTGGTCCTGCTCAATTAACTCAGCATCAGTTCATCTAAATCTTTCCAGATTTTTCTGAAATCTGCCTGCTCATCATTCCTTACAACATAATAGTATTCCATTACATTCATATACCACAACTTGTTCAACCATTCCCCAGTTGATGGGTATTCCCTTAATTTCCAATTCTTTGCCACCACAAAAAGAACTGCTATAAATATTTTTGTACATATGCATCCTTTTCAATTTCTTATGATCTCTTTGGGGTACAGCCCTAGAAGTGTTCTTACTGGGTCAAAGGGTATGCACAATTTGATTGCCCTTTAGGCATAGCTCCAAATTGCCCTCCAGAATGGTTGGATCAGTTCATAACTCCACCAACAGTACATAAGTGTCCCAATTTTCCTACATCTCCAACATTTATCATTTTCCTTTTCTGTCATGTTAGCCAATCTGATAGGTGTGAGGTGGTACCTCAGATTTTTTTTAAATTTGCATTTCTCTAATCAATAATGACTTGGAACATTTTTTCATATGCCTATAGATAGCTTTAATTTCTTCGTCTGAAAACTGTCTATTCATATCCTTTGACCATTAATCAATTAGGGAATGACTTCTATTCTTATAAATTTGATTCAGTTCTCTATCTATTTGAGAAGAGGCCTTTATCAGAAACATTGACTGTAAAAATAGTTTCCCAGCTTTCTGCTTTCCTTCTAATCTTGGTTGCATTGGCTTTGTTTGTACAAAACCTTTTAAATTTAATGTAATCAAAATTATCTGTTTTGCATTTCATAATGTTCTCTAACTCTTATTTGGTCATAAATTCTTTCCTTCTCCATAAACCTGACAAGCAAATTATTCCTTGCTCTCCTAATTTGCTTATGGTATCACCCTTTATCCCTAAATCATGCACCCATTTTGACCTTATCTTGGTATAATAGTGTGAGATACTGGTCTATGCCTAGTTTCTGCCAGACTATTTTCCAGTTTTCCCAGCAGTTTTTGTCAAACAGTGAGTTCTTATCCTAGGAGCTGGAGTCTTTGGGTTTATCAAACAGTAGATTACTGTAATCATTTACTACTATGTCTTGTGTACTTATTTATTTAAATATTTTATTTCCTCTTCTGTTAATATGGGCAATTTATATTTTTGTAAATATTCATCCATTTCACTTAGATTGTCAGATTTATTGGCTTAGAGTTGGGCAAACTAGCTCCTAATTATTACTTTAATTTCCTGTTCATTGGTGGTGAATTTATCTCTTTTATTTTTGATACTGGTAATTTGATTTTCTTCTTTCTTTTTTTTTTAAATCAAATTAGCCAAAGGTTTATCTATTTTTTTTTATAAAACCAACCTTTAGTTTTATTTGTTAGTTCAAAAGTTTTCTTACTTTCAATTTTATCAATCTATCTTTTGACTTTCAGAATTTGTAAGTTGGTATTTAATTAAGGATTTTAAATTTGTTCTTTTTCTAGCTTTTTTAATTGCATACCCAATTTATTGATATGCTCTTTCTCTATTTTATTCATGTAAGCATTTAGAGATATAAAATTTTCCCTAAGTACTGCTTTGGCTGAATTTCATAAATTTTGGTATGTTGTCTCATTATTGTCATTTTCTTGGATGTTTCAAATTATTGTTCCTATTGTTTGTTATTTGACACACTCATTCTTTAGGATTAGATTATTTAGTTTCCAATTAATTTTTAATCTATATTTCCATGGTCCTTTATTACATATAATGATTATTGCATCATGATCTCTAAAAATGATGCATTTAATATTTCTATCTTTCTACACTTGATTGTGAGGTTTTTATGCCCTAATACATGGTCAATTTTTGTGCAGGTGTTGTATACCTCTGAGAAAAAGATATATTCCTTTCTATCCCCATTCAATCTTCTCCAGAAGTCTACCATATCTATCTTTTCTAAAATTCTGTTTACCTTAACTTCTTCCTTGCTTATTTTGTGGTTAGGTCAAGGTCCTCCACTAGTATAGTTTTGCTGCCTATTTCTTCCTGCAACTCACTTAATATTTCCTTTAAAGAATTTGGATGCTATACCACTTGCTGCATATATGTTTAGTATAGATAATAATACTTCATTGTCTATGGTCCTCTTTAGCAAGATGTAGTTTCCTTCCTACTCTCTTTTAATTAGATCTATTTTTTGCTTTATCTGAGATCACGATTTCTACCCCTGCTTTTTTTTAAAATTTCAGCTGAAGTATAATATATTCTGCTCCAGACTCTTACATTTACTCTGTGTTATCTCTCTGCTTCAAATGTGTTTCTTATAAACAACATATTGTAGGATTCTGGTTTTTAATCCACTCTGCTACCTACTTCCTTTTTATGGGAGAATTCATCCCATTCATGATCACAGTTAGGATTACTAACTGTGTATTCCCCTCCATCGTATTTTTCCCCTTTTTATACTTTTCTCTCTCCCATCACCCTGTCCCTCCTCACAAGTGTTTTGCTTCTGACCACCTCCTCCAATCTGCCCTCCTTTCTATCAGGCCTCCTCTCCCTTTTCTTTCCTCTTTGACTTCCCTAAAGAGCAAGATAGATTTCTCTACCCAACTGAGTGTGTATGTTATTTCCTCTCTGAGCCAAACCCAATTAGAGCAAGGTTCAAACAATGCTTACTCACTATCATCTTTCCCTCTACTGTAATAAGTCTTTCATGCCTCTTTGTATGATAATTTATTTCATTCTGCCTTCCCCTTTCCTCTTCTCCCAGTACAATCCTTTTTTTTAACCTCTTAATTTTTTTTTATCATCACATCAAAGTCAATTTATACTCACATGCTCTAAGTATACTCCTTCTAACTGCCCTCATAGAGATACAGTTCTTAAAAGTTATACTTATCATCTTCCCATGTAGGGATGTAAACAGTTTAACCTTACTGAATACCATGAACTTTTTTCTTTTCTGTTTACCTTCTTATGTTTCTCCTGAGTCTTGTATTTAAAGATCAAATTTTCTGCTCAGCTCTGGTCTTTTCATCAAGAAGTCCCCTATTTCATTGAATATCCATCTTTTCTACTGAAAGACTATGTTCAGTTTTGCTGGCTAGTTGATTCTTGGTTGTATTCCAAGCTCACATAACTTTACATATATACATACATACATATATATATATATATACATACACACACACACACACACATACACACACACACACACACACACACAACACACACACACACACACACACACACACATATTCCAAGTCCTCTGATTCTTTAATGTAGAAGTGGCTGTCCTATGCAATCCTGATTGTGGCTCCTTGATATTTGAATTGTTTCTTTCAGGCTGCTTACAATATTTTCTCCTTGTCTTGTCAGTTCTGGAATTTGGTTACAATATTCCTTGGAGTTTTCATTTTGGATTCTCTTTCAGGAGGTAACCAGTGGATTCTTTCAATCACTATTTTATCCTCTGGTTCTAGGACACCAGAGCAGTTTTCCTTAATAATTTCTTTTCTTTCTTTTTTTTTTTTGGCTTTTAGGCACTTGGGGTTAAGTGACTTGCCCAGGGTCACACAGCTAGTAAGTGTCAAGGCCGGATTTGAACTCAGGTCCTCCTGACTTCAGGGCTGGTGCTCTATCCACTGCACCACCAATAATTTCTTGAAAGATAAAGATGCTACCTGGGCTCTTTTTTAAATCATGGCTTTCAAGTAGTCCAATAATTCTTAAATTATCTTTCCTGGATCTATTTTCCAGGTCAGCCATTTTTCAATGAGTTATTTTACATTTTCTTTTTTTTAATCCTTTTGATTTTATTTGATTGATTCTTAATGTCTCAGGGTCATTAGCTTCCACTTGCCCAATACTAAGTTTTAAGGAATTGTTTTCTTCAGGTAGCTTTTGTAACTCTTTTTCCATCTGGCCAATTCTACTTTTAAAGGAGTTCTTTTCTACAGTCAATTTTTGTGCTTCCTTTTCCCAGCTATTGGCTCTTTTTTTCATAATTCTCTTGTATAACTCTCATTTCTTTTTCAAATTTTTGCTCTACCTCTCTTACTCGATTTTTAAAATCCCTTTTGAGCTCTAAGAGGACTTTTTGAGCTTGAGATCAATTTACATTCCCCTTTGAGGCTTTACGTGTAAGCATTTTGACATTGTTGTCCTCTTCTGAATTTATATTTTGATCTTCCCTGTTGCATAGTAGCTTTCTTTGGTCAGGGCTCTTTGTTTTTTGCTTATTGTTTAAAGTTGAGTTCTGCTCCTGGGGTACAGGGGGCACAGGGGTGTGGTTACTGGCTTTCTGCACTGGGGCCTCTGTTGCTGGTGGCTTGCCCACTGACCTAGTCACATCTGTTATGTCCTAGGTTCTGGGGCTGGCAGTTTGCCTTATGCACTGGAGCCTAGAGACCTCATAGCTGACCTGCTGTGCAGAATCACAGGGCCTTAGTTACTGATCTGTGCTATGGCTAAGAGCCTCCTACTGGCTTCTCTGGACACCGTCTGTGCTAGGCTGCCCTTTTACCCAAGTGAGACAGATCTTTCCTGAAGTCCTTCTAAGTTATCTTGGGCTGGAAAATTGTTTCACTGTGTCTTTTTGTGGATTCTGTTGTTCCATAACTCTTTTAGAGGCTTGATTTAACATTGTTTCCTAGGGAAACTGGGGAGAGCTCAGGCAACTTCCTAGCTTCTCTTCATCTTGGCTCCACCTCTGCCAAGATGATTCTTAAACTTTTATGTATAACTTTGTTCTCAGGTATGTGTTTCCACTCAAATCGAAAACTATTAACTATGCTTTCTTAATAGAAATAGACACACTTCAAAGAATTAACAAAAATGCAGTCTATTTAAAATAATTTAATGTAACAGAAAGTAGCAGCATTTCCTGTGAAATTTAGCATCAATAGTCAAGAATGTGAGCTTAAGGAAATTGAAAACTGCTCTGGATTATTTAACATCTCCAGTATATATTTATTAATGGAAAACAACTGTAAATTCTTTGGCATAAAGAACTCCCAAGTAAGAATACTCCCTTGACCAATTCATTTCAGGCCTTTTTTTGAAACTTAACAGAGTTACATAGATCACTTAGAGGTTGTGACTTGACAAGTCACCCAGTTGGTCTATGTCAAAGGCTAGACTTGAATCCAGGTCTTCCTGGCTTCAAGGCCATCTCTTTATCCATTCTACTACATACCTCTCTGTACATATGATTTTTCCCATTTTTCCTCTTGGAAGAACAAAGCAAATGCCACCCAAAAATGATGTCTATGGCTGGTAATATCTGAAGGTTCCAGACATTCTTAGTGACTCTATGACCCTGATGAAAATAATAACCTTCCCTTTAATTTTAGGATGGTACATATTGATTTGTATTTATTGGCAAGTAAAGCGAAGTCTATTTTCTACACAGTTAGTAAGCTTTCATATTTAATTTGCTCCCAAAGAAATTTTCCTAAGCTACAGTCCCTGGGACAACAATTTTAATTTTATGGTTATAATAGAAAACAAGAGAATTGCAAAAGCTTCTTTGGAGTTCAATCACTGAAAGGAAAGATTCAATTACTTGAAAAAGGTCTTTGAATACACAAAACAGATGTAAAGAAAATGAGAAGCAGATTTGGGGTCATCATTAGCTGTAATCCCATATGGCACTTTCCCCCCTTGGCTTCTGCTATTATTCATTTAGACAAAATATGAGCTGCAAACCAATAAAAAAAAAATGGTGAGCTAACTATAGTGAGTGAAATGTAAACTGACCCTTAATTATTCATTAACAGCAATTTAGTATGCTGGATCTTGATTATAATGCTGTCCTCAGGGTCCATGTCATGGAACCGCCTTAAACATGAAAACACTATTTATAACAAGGTCTTTTTGGTACTTCATTTACTCAAGCCTCCTTGGACTGAGTCCAAGACTAACCATTTCAATTTTGAATTGTATTTCATAGCAAATATCTTTCTGTCAGCGTTCAATTATTTTTTCTAAGTGTTAATGTTACCATGGTCAGTCTACTGTTTGGCTGTCAAAACTAACCTTTTCAATTAGTTTGTGCTTCACAATACTCCCAATAATTATCTTTTTATAGAAAATTATAGTTTAAGTAGAAAAAGTTAAAACAAAGATAATTATTAAATAATTGATTTCAATAAGTATGTAAAACTATCTTGATCCATCTAAGAAGATTCTAATAATTGTAAGCTATCTTAGTGGTCATTTAGCTTAATTTTTATTTGAACAATAAAAACAACCCTTTTATAATATCCCTAATAAATATAACAGCAGCCATTTGCATAAAACCTATGAAGAGGTAACCCATTAACTCCTTAGGTAATATTTTACACTTTTGGACAACTCTGATTAAAAGCTTTTCCTTATATCAAGCTACAATTTGTCTTTCTGCAATTTCCACTTATTTATCCCAATTATGATTTCTAAGGCCAAGTAGAAAAAAAAATCTAATCCTACTTCCACATGACAATCATTCAAATGGTTTAAAGACAGCTACTACATATCCCCAATGTTCTCTTGTATACATTTTGTTTGTTTTTTACATTACAATCACATTTTGGTATGCTATCTCCACCCCAAAACCTTCTCCCTTATTAAAAATAAAAAAGTCAAGAAAAGCAGGCCAATGTGTCTGCTACTTTGATGTTCTTAGTTCTGTCCCCACTGCCTATTCCCTAAGATGATCAAGGAGTGTTTCAACATTACTTAGTCTGAGTTCTGCTGTTCTGTTTTCATACATTATTGTAGTTATTCTGGATATTATTCTTGTGGTTCTTCCTTCATGCTGCATTGAGTCATACAGGTTTCCCCATGTTTATGCAAATTCCTTATACTTGTCTATTACGGTATCATGATATTTCTTTATACTCATATACCACAATTCATCCAAACATCCCTCAACTATTTTGTTTCAAGTTTATTTATTATTTACTTAGCTAATTTTGCTACCATTTTCCAAGATTTTTCCAAAACTATTTCTGGTTTTCATCTTCTGAGTCACTTTGATGCATATGAAGTAGGACCTTAGAGTTCTTTTGTTTTGCATGGATTTGCATGCTTTTCTTTGCATGATCTGGAACATTTTTTCTTATGGTTGCTAATAGTTTGTACTTCTTATTTGATATATAATATAAGATGCTCCCTTCTGCCAACTTGCTTTCTAGTTTTCTAAGCACTTCTTATTGAATAACTGGGATCCCTTATCCCAGTATTTTCTATCCTACAGTTCTTAAGCATTGAGTATTACATGTTTACTTCTATTTTGCTAATCTAGACTTTCCACTGATATATGTTAAAATTTTGGAACCAGTGCAATATAATTTTGATTGAGATAATGCTGAGTGTTTACTTCTTCTATTATTCTCTGAGTGTATCTTGTTAATTTAAGTGCCAGGTATTTTAAAATTATTTTGAATGGAATTTCTTACTTTCTCTTGGGTTTTGTAAGCAATATACATATAAAAAGGCTAATGATTTTATGAGTTTATTTTACATCCTGTTACCTCAACAAAGCTGTTGTTTCTTTTTTGTTTGTTTAATATATGCAGTGCTATAGATATATAGGGATAGGGGATCTCTCTCTCTGCTATTTTATTCTAATTGTTTAATAACCAGCATTTTAAAAATTGTTAACAAAATAGTAGTAAGAGCAATTAGCCTCTTGGCTAATATTTTCGTATATTATTTTATACTTAAATTGGCCCTATAAGTTTCATACTTTACTGTTTCCTAGTTTGGGTAAAGACATTTATATAATTGAAAGAATTTAGAAATGTTTCTTCTTCCTCTAGTTTGTAAGCAGATTGTGTAGTAAAGACATTAATATTCTTTAAACATGTATTAAAATTCACTTGAGACCCCATATGGATCTGGTTCCCTCCCTTCCCCATCCAAGTTCATTTACTACATCATGTTCACTTTTATTTCCTGGGACTGAGTTGTACAGATTCTGATTTTCATGTTAGGTAAATTGAGCTACTTTAATTTTTTGTTAATATTCATCCACTTTGTTTGCATATTTAGCATTGTTTGCATATAAAATATAATTGAATGTAACTATTTCTGAGAACTCTAACCACTTTTCATTTGCTGTGATTTTTCCTTTCTCAGGTTTATTTGAGTTGGTTGGGTTTTTTTGGGGGTTTTTTTTTGTAACTTAGTTTTCCTTTCTCTTTTTTAGCAAAATTGGCCAATGGGTTGTCCATTTCATTGTTGTATTTTTTTCTTCAAAAAGTCAGTTCATAATCTTGCCATTTCAGTAGCCATTTTCTTTTTAATTTTAAGAAAGCTTTACTTTTCAGGATTTCTATTTTTTGCCTGTTTGGGAATTACATGAATATACTTGTTATAGTTTATTTTAATTGCAAATTGAATTCATTGGTATTCTCTTTATGTAATTTGTTGATTTAGGTGCTTTGAGATATTAATTTCTCCCTACAAACTGCTTTAGCTGCATTTCACAATGGTGTCTCATGATAATTATTTTCTTTAATATTTATTATTCTACATAATTCTTTATAATTATATATTTGCCATTTTGTTGTTGTTGTTGCAGCAGTTAGTAGGTAGTGAAAGAACTGCTAGGGGAGAATGCAGAGTAGAAGTGCTGGAGGTGAAAGCATTAAATCATTCATTGTATGGTTTTCTGAATGGGCAGCAATGTAGTTGACAATGAGATTGGGGACTACAAACATGAAGCAGAGAGGGGAAGTAAACTGAAATGTGACAAGAGGATTCCTGATATAGGTGACTACATGAGGCATCTACCAATTAGGACTTCAAGGTCCTTGGGCAGAAGTTCTAGGAATGAAATGGTTAAGTTGTCCAGGGTATGGCCTCTGTTCCAAAAAGTTGTCCCAGTGAGTAAAATAAAAAGATGAGACCAGTGCCAGGGTCACATCTGGAGGGAGTGTGGAGTCAAGTACAGTTCTATATCTCACCCTGAACTACGTGAGGCTTGGAAAAGATGCATTCTCTTTTTCATTTCTTACACACACACACACACACACATATGCATATATTCACCCATGGTTGGGATAAGACCCCCTAAAAATCTAGCGTTGGGTTGGAGCCACTGATGCATAAGCACATGTTCTCAGCTCCTTTGTACACAGGTGTCAGGTGCAGTCCCTTTTCTCATATCTTGCCTATGCCCAGGACTCATCTATCATCACTGCTAAGAAAGAGAGTTGGTGTATACAGATCCCCTCTGTATGTGCAGAGATATTAGTAGTAGAGGACAGAGGTAGGTGAATGGAGAATAATATCAGAACTCACTCCTTCTTAGTATCAACGGATGAGCTCCACTACCAAATTAGCACCTAGTTAGCAAAAATCATTAGGTAAAATAGGACACTCTCAGAGGTAAACCTACCCTCAATTCTATGCAATATCCCAGTGGTATTGTCTTACCTCAACCCCAACTGAAGGTCCCTTTCCTGACATTTATTAAAGCTCTGTCTAGAGGCACTTCGCCTCATGAATGCCTTTCCAATAATGTAGTACCCAGAACTGAATACAATTCTTTAAACCAAAGGGCTATAATTTCCCCTACTCTGGATACTGATACTTCTCTTATTTCAACCTAAGACTGCATAAATGATTTTGGTTACCATGTCACACTGCTGACTCATTGACCTTAAGTTCCATAAAATAACCAGATTTTTTCCACATAAATTAACTAGCCAAGGCTCTTAACTCCTGCAGTTCTCAAATCAATATACTAAACCTAAGTATAAAAATTCTCATTTATCCCTATTAAATTCATCTAATATAGCCTCTCTATCTATATAAATACATCGTCCTCTTGATGCACCATATGTTTCTGGCCTTAGTTCTTTGCTTATGCTACTCCCTTTGTTTAGAATGTTCTTACCCCTCTTTATTTGATTTACACCCAACCTTTAAAGTCCAACTCAAAAGCTTTTTTTTAATTTAATTATTCAGTTAGTAACTTCCTCTAACAGCTGTCTGTTCTGTAACTCTCCAATACAATTATCATATAATATTTATCATCATAAGCATCTATTTCAATTCTCTCTGTTAGATTGTGAACTCCATGAGGGTAGGGAACCACATTTTATATAATATCAATACTTTTCCTTAGTGCCTAAAACAATGCTTTCCACAAAGAAGAACCTAAATAAATATTGACTAACTGAATGAATGAATGAATGAATATAGGCATGAATAATGGTATAAAATCCATCAACATAATATAAGATTAACATGTTTCAATTACCTGGATTAAAGTCTTCTCCAAACTAAAGCATTCTTGTTTCTTCAACAAATAATCTTTTTAGGATATAGAAAAATGTAGAGATTTTGAGATTTTATAGGTTTCAGACCATGATATGAACATGCCATACCCTCTGCAGCATACTTTATATCTTCAAAAAAGAGATTCTAAATTCAATTTATAATTGATTAGATTACTCCAATGGATCTGTGATATCATCAGTATGGTTATTCCTTTTATCAGTGCAAATAACAACTTATCCATTCAGGACCCATCCTGTACATCTTATTCATGACATCCAATAAATTTTCCATGGGAGGGGGCCAAATAAATTTCTGGGAGCCTTTCTTGATTTATCCTGACATCCCACAAGGGTATCAGTGGAAATGAGTTATCTATCAGTGATCTCTGTGTGATCAAGAGATAACAGATTTGAATATATAGTTAAAATAAAATATTTAATGAATACATATTTTCATTACTATGTGGTACTTAACTCAAATTGTTTTCCTACTTATAAAAAGAATTATGTAGACTCTGGCAGTCTATAAAATTTATTTATGCATATTTTCCACCTTAAAAATGTGAATTACTTTTTATAATAAATGGTATTTCCCTCTTACGAGAAAAATATTCATTGGCCTTCTACATTTCTTGATTATGATTTTAAAGTTTGGCATTCTGATTTATACTTGTTGCAGATTTTTCAAGGAATTCATTAAATATACACAAAATAAAATTAGAAATGTACACAACTTATTCTATATTATAGAACAATAGCCTGGTTAGTTATAAAACAATTCTATTTACAAATCTACTTCTAGGGTGTTAGAAGCAACAAATCAATTGGATCTTTAGTATGAAAAAATGAATCAATGAATTTTGTAAGTACAAATAAAAGTAAAATAAGCACATCACTCTTTTTATAATATGTATGTATATAAACATATATATAAATTGAATATTGGCTTATAAGAATATATGATTATCAAATTTTCAGACGACACAAAGTTATTACTCTGTGCAGAAGCTAATATCAGGATATCTAATATTAGCAATGGCAGAGTCAGGATTCTACACATTTTTGCCTTGTCTATAAGGAATCAGGTAAAGTTGAAGTTAATGCAACCCTATTGTTTTCCCAAAACAATACTCATAGAATCATAAATTTTTAGAGTTGTAAGGAACATCAGCAGTTATCTAATTCAACCCACATAAGAAAAGGAAGTACTACTGTTACAAACTCCAAAGGAGGGCATTAAGATCTCCATTGAGGGGAAATCCTCTAATGCCTCAGGCAGCTCATTACACTTTTGGGTAGCTCTGTATTTTAGGAACTTTTTGCTTACATTCAAGCTTAAGTTTGCCTCTTGAAAATTCTATCCATTGTTCCTAGCTCTAGCTCTGGGGCCAAACAAAATATATTTTTAATTCCTCCTTCAAACATCAGTCCCTTAAATGCATGAAAATAGTTATATCTGTCCTGAGTCTTCTTTTCTCAGGAGTAAATATCTTAAGTTCCTTCAAATAATCTTCATACTAGAAATGTGTTTTGTATGACTTCACATATATAATCAATATTATCAAAAGGGTGGGGGAGGGACAACAGGGAGGGAGATAATGTCCTATCAACCAAATAAAATTTAACAGGGATTAATTCACTTGTCTCCCAGCCTCCACACCCTAGCATCTAATCCCTTTCACACAATAAGAGATTTATAAATGTTTGTTGATTTGATTTAAATAAATTCAAACTGAGGTGCAGAAAGTATCCGCATGAAGATATTGGATCTCTAGGGAAAGGCTGGGAATAGAGATAAAGATACTGGAATCATCTACACTACAGTCATGGGAATAAAAAAGATCACCGAGGGAAGGACTACGAAAGAGGTAGCAAGGAGAAGCAAAGGGAAGAGGGGGAGCTGGCTAAGAATAGAAGGTTGAAGGATACGCATGTTTAAGAGGAAATAGATGAATGGAGATCCAGCAAGGAAGATGAAAAAAAGGACAATCAGAGAGGCAGGAAGGAAATCATGAAAGTTCAGTGTCACGAAACCCAAGGCATCAAAATGCAAGTGATAGTCTAGCAGGGGTTGGGAACCTGTGGCGTGGAGGCCACATGTGGCCCTCTGGGTCCTTAAGTGTAGCCCTTTGACTGAATTAAAACTTCATAGAACAAATCCCCTTAATAAAGGGATTTATTCTGTAAAACTTGGACTCAGTCAAAAAGGCCACACCCAAGAACCTAGAAGGCCACATGTGGCCTTGAGGCTGCAGGTTCCCCCCACCCTTGGTACTATATCAATGAAAAGAAGGATTAAGAACATAAAAAAGGATCACCAGTCATGTGGTATGGATTTAAGCCAGATTACAAGGGACTGTTCTTATCAGATCATTTTCAAATATCATGGAGAGAAATATATGTAGTACTCCATCCAATTTAGTGCCTCAACAAGGAGATGCAAAGGAAAACCTTGAAATCCAGAATAATGGGGTCAGATCTGAGAGGGGGAAAAAGAATCACTAAGGTTTTGTAAGATTCAACCAAGTAACATCATTGTATTTTAAGCAACTTGGTATTTCACAAATTTTATCTTAATTTTCTTAAATGTTTTACCCTAACCCTCATTCTCCATCCTTGTTCCATGGCACAATATTATTACAACAGTGATTTAAAGGCTGGAGAGAAGGGAGATAAATCAGAAACGAAATAATTCATTCAGACAACAGTGATGTAGTGCCTTACGTGTACAATACACTGTCTTAAGCACTAGGGAAACACAAAAATCATTAAGAGAAAACCCCTATTCCACAGGAAGTTTAAAATCTAATACAGGAGATCATGCATGCATACACACACACACACACACACACACACACACACACACACACACACACACAAATTGGAACAGAATAAGAATTTAAAGATTAATGACTAAATTGCCAGGAGAGTTCATAAAAGGGTAAGAACCAGTTCAGAAGATGATTACCTGGAGACCAGGTAGGTGGTATGATTCAGTAGAAAGAATACTGGACTGGGACTTTGGAGATTTAGAGTCTAGTCATAGTTCTGCCACTGATTTGTATAATCTCGAGTAAATCACAATCTGTAAGCAGAGGTGGAGCTGAGGAAGCCCTGATCAAACTGAGGAATTCTGGAAACAATGACGTTACAGGGAGCAGACCACTATTTGGTACCAAAGAATATGACACAGGTTACCCTTCATGATGTATAGAAACAAAGTGGCAACATACTGTTCAGGACACTGTTTAGGATGCCATTTACGAAAGGCCTTTCCCCAGTCCTACAGCAGGGGGTGAGGAAGAAGGCTGCAAGTAACCTGAGTGAGAAAGGAATTCTAGAACATTATTCCTAACCCTAAATCCTTTTGTAGGTGTATGTATATGCATGTGGGAGGAGGACTGGAGTGAGTGGGTAGAGGGGGAAGGAAGAGGAGGGTTTAGCGTTCTTAAATCTAACTGCAAAACCAGAAAAGGGAGATTCCCTGGACAGCATGAACTTTGAGAGTTGCCTTGTAGGTGCTATACATTTGACAGTTCCTGAGAGCAAGAGTTCAAGCACTAAGATTTCTACAACAGGGGCATTTAAGGGGCCATGGATCCCTGGGGGTAAGGGGACAGATTTCAGGGTATCTATTAACTTGTATGGGAAAAATACATTTTTATTTTCATTAACCTTTGGTTTCCTTTGTAATTCTGTTACTTTATTTTATGTATTTAAGAACATTATACTAAAAGGAGTTCACAGGCTTCACCAGAATGCCAGAAAGGGCTATGACAAAAAAAATTACAATTCCTGTTCCACAATGAGGTTTCCTCATGCCGAAGATAACAAGTTAATTGAATACTTGATATTCTTCCATTTACTATTTCTCTTTATACGTGCCTAATGTCCACATTTTGTCTGTGAAGTTAAAAAAAAAGGTTCTCCCATACCCAGTATCTATACAGTACACTATGTGTTCGTGTGGAAGTTGAATGGTTTATTGCCTACTTTTGAAAATATAGATACCAGCTATACCTTTAATTAAGGAGGAAGAAGCAAGTTTCTCCTCATCCCCACTCCCATGGATCAGACCCAGTCTAGTTGAGCTCAACATACTTAAGGGCCTCTTGGTCATAAGTCACATGTAAAATCAGGAGTTCAGATTAAATCAACAATAAAGGTCCTTCCAGCTAAAAAATTCTTAGGTTCCATATACCTCAAATAAGCATGATGGGATTTTCTCCATCCTTTAACAAATAAGAGTGGTCAGATTACAAGTAGGAAAAGTATATATAAAGACTATACATACGTGTGTGTGTGTGTGTATGTGTACTACAATTGGGTAGCAAGTCAAGCCTTAGCCACACTATGCAAGGGAAAACTCAAGCACAAAATATCTGGGTATCTATTGTGCATAAGGTATTGCAGACACACTTAAAGGCAGATAAATGATTCAGTGGATAGACTCCAGTGATCTGGAGTCATGAAGACCCAAGTTAAAATCATGTATTAGACACGTATTAAGTGTGAGACTCTCACAAGTCACTTAACTGCTGCCTACCTCAGTTTTCTCATCTGTAAAATGGAAATAATAATAGGAGCTAGCTTCCAGGTTTGTAGTGAGTATAAAAAATGAGATTAAATTTGTAAAGAGATTTGCCCTTAAAAGTGATATATAAGTGCCATGTACCATTATTATTATTATTTTTACTAGATTTTATAGGCAAAGAAAAATAAAAAGTATAAGGAGAATTCCATAATGGAATTTTTAATGCAGTTAGAAGATAAGCTATCAATACATGATAAAGGAAATTAATCTCTTCTTTATTTCATATCCTATAGTTTTAGAATTAGAAGGAATTTCTAGAAGTTTTTTTTTAATCCACACTCCTACCCAGGGCAAGAATTTATTCTATAATATCCCCCAAGAAGTAAATAGTCATTAGCCTTTGCTGGAATACTTCTAATAGCATTTCAGCTTATTGAAATTTTAGACAACTCTGACTGCAACGGTAATTCTGACTTATTCTGAACCAAAATCTATCCACTATCTAATTCTAGACTCATCATTTGGAGCCATAGAGAGTAAATATAGTTCCCTTTTCCAAGTAACAATACTTTAAAAATTTTCAAGCAAATATTTTCCACTTCCTCTAATTTTATTTTTAAAGGTAATACCTCCTCAGTTCCTTCAAACATTCTTCAAGCAGCTCGATTTCCAAACCCTTCTGTCATTTTGTCCACATTTGTGTAAACATGCCCTGGTTTACCTATGTTCCTCTTAAAACGTGATGTCCAGAACTAAACACAATACTTCAGATAGGGAAGATATGACCAGTACAGAGTATAGTGGGCTATAAATTTTCTTCCTCTGAATATTTTGCTTCTGTACCCCAAATTAAATGTGCTTTTTGGCCTTCATACAACACTGTTTTGGCTTATATTAAGCCTGGGCTCAAATGCAACCTATGGTTCTTTTTCATATTGACTACTGTTCAGACACTACATCCCTTCCCATACTTATGCAGTTGATTTTTTAGAAATACAAGTTTAGGATTTTACATGTCTCTATTAAATTTCGGTTCATTGTTCCAGTATGTCAGGGATTTTTGGAATGCTAATTCTATCAATAAATTAGTTATCCCTCCAGCTTTGTGTGATTTGCCTATTTTATAAGCATGCGTTCTACATCTTCATCTAAGTCAAATATTCATTATTAGAGCATCAGTATTGCTGAATTAATAGGTATTTCTACACTATAATTATGCAATTATTGGGTTATCTCAACAAAGGGAGCTTTCTGTGATTCCTCAGTATAAAATAAAATGTTAGAAAATTCACAGAGAAATACCCCTAATAACAATGAGGATGTCTTACAATGACAAACTTCTGCCTAAAATTTCATACCCTTAAGCGGAATAGTATAGGAAACACAGGAACATCAGATAAGGGATAGAGAAAAGTTTATAATATGAAAAAAATGAAATACAAACCAAAGCAAAATTAAATGAAATGGGAAATAAGGTTTTTCTAGAGCTTAAGGCAGAAGAAGAAAGAGTGAAGGAGTGAGGAGTTCATTTCAAGTTAGGAGAAGTAGGGTAAGGTTTGTAGAGCACAACAGAAATATTATTTTATTTTATCCTCACAGAAACCTTAGGAGGTGGATGCTATCATTATCTCCATTTTAAAGATGAGAAGTTGAGGCAGACAGAGGTCTTGCAGTCTATTCACTGTGCCACTTCACTACCTCTCTGAGACAGGGTTAACAAATCTTAACAGATGACTACTCTCTCTCTCTCTCTCTATCTCTCTCTCTCTCTCTCTCTCTCAGAGAGAGAGAGAGAGAGAGAGAGAGAGAGAGAGAGAGAGAGAGAGAGATGGTTATACTCTTGGTTACTTATAAGCATTCCATTTCCATCATCCAGAATTCTGAAATTCCTTCAAATAATAACCACGCGTTCTTCTATCTCTTCTACCTTACTCATCCAAAAGGTATTCTTCGGGTTCAAATCATACCACTTTCTGCTGCTATTCTAATCTGTTACACTTGCCCTGGCCTTTCTTTCTTTTAAAAGGAAGAGCCCCAAATTGATCACTTACTGAACACTGTCATCTATTTTTAAATGATATATCCTCTTGCCCTACTCCTGGTAATGCCTTTCCAAATCTCAAATCTGGGTTGCCCTATCGTCCACCTTCTCTCTTCTTACTCTATTGATGCTATGTGCCTGTGGAGGAAGTCAAATAATCTTGCTAATAGATTCCACTACAAATGTATATTGTCTAACTTCAAATGCACCTTCAGCTCTTATGGTCATCTCTTTATTTTTCTCTCTTTGTTAATCTTTTATGTGATTTTCATTCTGTATTAAGGCCAAAGTAATTGGTGTGAAAATATATCTTTGACTACATGATTTAAAAAATAAAAAAATGTGACAGTACACAAATGCTCATTCTACACATAACTCTCAGGAATGTCACTAATACATATACTGAGAGAGCAAGGCATAATTACTTATAACATTAAGTACAAAACCGAATGAGAGATAGCTTAAAAGTGTCTAAGAATAATAAAATACTCTGTATTTAGAGTTCCAGAAAGTTTTGTTTGACTCCTCATTAATCTAAGATTGAAATAATTTTTGGCTTAGAAAAAGAGAGATGTCCAAACTGCACAGTCAACTTTTCCTCTGACTTGACTTTATGACCTGAGACAACTTCAAGTAACATTTATAGGAATACTGAATAAGGAAAAGATATTTTAAAATAAAACCTGGCTTAACAATCCAGAAATGAGCATACATATCCTTATCCCCTTCATGCTATATCATGCTCCTCAAGGAATCTATGGAGTTCCTCTCATAAAGCTAAATTTAAAATCCAAGTGGATTAGGAGGTGGTTTGAGTGCTTTTTGTTAAATGAAAAAGGGTATTTCCCATGGGGTGGACTCTAGTTTAATTCCTTCAGGGGATAGAGGGAGGAGATTACCCTTAGAAGGGTCTATATCTTGACCTATTATTGTTTGTCCTTTGTACTCAAAGAAGACCAATGACATTATGATGTTGGGACAAAGGTACAGTATGTTTAATTGTGGCTAATTAGCCCACAGGTCGGGCACAATCTGTTTGAACATTTGGGATGGAAATGTCTCTAGCTCTGCACATCTCATGTTTCCTTTGTGCTACTGTGATCTTGATTTGCTTCATAGACTATGATGCCTTTTTTGATGTGGGTATACCATGCTGGACAGTTCTATGCCAGTGTCTCCTCTGTCTCATAATTGATACTAAAGTTCTTCAGAAAGACCTTCAGTCAATGTTCTTAACTAGATAAGGTGCTCCTGGTTTCTGATTATCGGCCTTAATCCATCTGGTTAATGAAAACCTTTTTGCCTTCCAACTTTTACCCATCTTCCTGAAATTTTTGGAAAGAGTTTTAATATTTAATATTTTCAGTTTAACCATAAAACAAGGTTTTGAATGTACACCACAGTTTCACAGATCACTCTAATACACAGAATACATCTTTACAATATTAACACAGAAAGAGGCCTCAGAACTCAGCTAAAGCAAGATTGTCTTAATTAGTCTCCGGGTCTCAAGTCTCTCTCCACTTCATTGTATCTTCCTCCACACTACTGTCAAAAACATTTTCATTAAGCATAGATCTGACATGGTCGCTCAATAAATTTCAGTGGTTTCCTGTTGCATCAAGAATCAAATACAAGCTTCTCTGTTCAGTTGTTAAAGCTTTTTGAATTCTTGTCCCAACCTATCTATATATCCTCTGTACATTACTCTTTCCTTTGCTACTCAGCCAAACTTACTCTCTGCTCCTCACATATAGGACACTCCACTTACTATTTCATTATATTTGTGATATCTGTCCCTTATACCATTAATATGCCCCCTCCTTGTTTCTGCCTCACCTTCCATCTCTTCCTCCTTGTTCCTTCTCTTCTCTCTCTCTCTCTCTCCTTTATCCTTTTCTTCCCCTCTCTCTCTTCAACAGAAAACTGGAGAAGTAAAGTTAAGTTTCCCAAGCACAGCCTACCTAGCTTAAAAGTCAGCTTCTTCTCACTGTATCCAAACACTTGAAATAAATGGATAAATGTAAAAAATTTCTAGATGCCTTAATAAAAACATATGCACATGTTGAAACTTTTCAGACCTTTCAGTTTCAGAAAACCAAAGTCTATTAAGTTTATATCAATCCCTAATTGATAACTTTGTTTCAATTCTAGCCTTTCAAGTTCTTAACCTTTATCTTTTGACAATTTTTAAAACATTTGGATTTCTTTTAAATTGAGACCAAAAGATTGATAGGAAAGTGAAAAATCAAGGGTATTTTAAAAAACATTCAGGAAGCCAAGACCATAATTGTTTATATGTTGAGGACTACATCATCTTGTTCCATGCTTTAAAAGAAATATATTGTGATACTATATAGTGCTAATAAAAAGAACTAAAAGTTTTTTACTTGAAATAGCTTCATGGAGAAATTTCCTAAAATATTCCTTTGAAACACAAGTTCTTAACCATTTTTGTATTTTCTAGACCCATTTTGGCAATCTGGTGAAGACTATGGAACCCTTTTCAGAATAATGTTTTTAAATATATAAAACAAAATACACAGAATTACAAAGGAAATAGCATTATCTATATATGTGTTAATATATTATATATAATATACATAATACATATATATTTAATATATATTAAAACAATTTCATGACCCCAGGTTCAGAACCCTTACCATAGCAGCCATCTCCCTGCATCAAATGGACTTCTTCAGACTTTTAGAAGGTATTAAAAGACATTAAAAGAAAAACATTCTTATAAGTTAACATTTACTTTAAAAGTGAATCTTTCACTTTTGGGGGGAGGGGTGTGAGGTGGGAGGAAGGGCTCCAGACCTGTGATTTCATCAGTGCAGAGAACTCTTAGTGTAGAATCTCCCTCCACTGATATATAATTCATCTCCAAATCTGCAACCCATTTTCTTAGGGGATGGAGAGGTGAAAATGACCTCTCTATGTCAGATCCATGTGTGTGTCAGAGGCAAGACTTGAAACCAAGGTTTTTCCAATTTCAAAGACTATTCTCAATCCACTATGTCTGCAATTTAATATTTCCTTTAAAAAATATCATCATGTTTGTACAAAAATCTTGCTGCAATTTTGCTAGTAAAATATACAAATAAAGGAAGAATCTGTGGTTTCATCAGTACTGGGAAATTCTGGTATGATGACTCCTTCCATTAACACAGAACACAGTCTTTACAAGCAGAGAAGTCTCAGGGAGTTGGCTTTGGGAACCTAGATGGTAAACAACTTGACCAGAGTAACAAAACTAGGGTCAATGACAAAATCTGAATGCAGGTCTTCCTGAATACAAGGTCAGTACTTTGCCTACACCTACTACACTCTCATTCCTCTATATTTTACTAAGATGTAATTTATGATTTCCAAATTTCAATTACAGAAAGCTTAAATTGTGTTAAAATTGTATAATGCATATTCTTCCTGAAAATTAAGGTAACTTTCTAGCCTCATCAATGGTAGAAACCCACTGCAGCCAACAAATTTCACCATGCAGTAAGAAAAACAATTTAACGAGGCCAATACTACTTCCTTTACTAGCAGTGTTAGTTCATGGATGCATGCACGGGTATATATGCATATATGTATGTTTATATTAATAAATTAAATGGGTTGTGGGGAGTGGTTTTTCTTTCTTTCCTGTCCTATAGTTAAAATTATTTAACATTATTTAACATTTAACATTATCCAATCTAGCTAAAGAGTTGGCCCCTCTGCTTGACAAGGAGAACTTGACAACTCTACTTGTGCCCTTGACCCTATCATCTTCTATTTACTCTAGCAGGTTACACCCATAAATTTTCCCTCCTTTTATCTACTTTTCAGCCTCTTCCATCTACTGCCCTCTTCCCTACTGTCCATAACGATGTCTAATTCTCCCATGTACTTAAAAAAAAAAACTTTCACTTGACTCTCTAGTCCCCTTAAGCAATGTCCTAAATCTTTAATTTTCATGGCCAAAGTCCAAGAAAAAGCAGTACTCACTTGTTGCTTTCACTTCAACCTAATCACTCAACTGATAGTATGTAAAACTTTATTTCCAAGACTATCAATGATCTCAATTGCCAAATCTGATGGCATTTTCTCAGGCCTCATTTTCCTTGAACTCTCTGTTGCCCCTGACACTATCAACAATTCCCTTCCTCATCAGTACTCCCCCTTCTCCTTGGGCTTTCATGACATTGCTTTCTCCTGGTTCTCCTCCAACCTGACTAGCCACCCATTATCAGTCTTCTTTTCTGAATAATTATCACTGTCTCTCCTGCTAAACATGGTTGCACCTGAAGGCTCTGTTCTGGATCCTTTTCTCTCCCATCTTTAGAATCTCTCTCTTCTAAATAAAAAAATAAATTCATCTAACATTTGTGGTTAACGTGCTTGTGATTGGGGAACCAGTGTCAATCTATTGACACCACATCAATAGAAAAATTTTCCAAAGTTACTGGAACAGATTAAAAAAATATAAACCCCATCCCAAAACAATATTTGAAAAGTAAACTTGTGTTAATGGCCTATCACATCTGACAAAGAAGTATAATTTTTAAAAAACTGGGTTAGGGTATTCTTCATAGGACTACTGTCTAATCATCTACAATCACCGTTTCTTTGAACCAATGCCTGCTGCTTTCATTAAGTTCACTGGTGCCTATTCAATGGATGTATTTAAATTTCACACATTTATTGAATTTCACATTATTACATTTCCCAACTGAGCCTTTTGCCTAGTCAGTATTTTTAGATATTCACCCTTGTGAACATGGCATAGACTGTTACATACATTGACAGGCATTTATAAGTTTATAATTTGACTGTAAACAGCTCACCAGTGAAATTGGAAGTTATTCATTTCTGTTCTACTCTACTTTTCAATTTCTGTTTGGTCTCCCTCTCTATTCCCACCAAACCCATCCCATTTTTCTATATATATTTCCTCCTCACACATAGTCAGTTCACCTGATTGAAGCACTGAATACTAGAAATAGAGACAAGACAGAGCTTGGAGAATATATCCTCCTTGTTCTACAGAAATAAGAAAATGAATCACAGAGACTTTAAATTATTTGCTCAAGGACTATCATAACCTTCTTGTCAGTCTTAGAACAGGAGATAAACTTGGATTGATCAGAAAGGCTGACAGAACAAATAAATAAAGAAATGCATGAATAAATAAAGTAGGGTCCATCTTTGTAGTCTAACTGAAGAAAATCTTTCATTAAAGTTTATTGACAACTGTTGTATTTTCTTTCTTGACATCTCAGTGTCTTTTTTTATTGATTGCTAATAAGTACTATTTAATAACCATTTGTTTAAATACAGAACTGGTTTGTTCTATTGGTTAATAGGAAGTACTAATTAGAATAGCATTATGGGTCCAATCTAATTCAACAAAAAATCAATTATTTAGTGCCCCTATACATAAGGCACTGAGCTCTATATTGGAGATACAAAGATAAAGTCATGAAAGACAACAGAAGAAAGAGTATTTAGGAGGAAAGACTGACAGTGTCAAAAGCTAAATAGTCAAGGAAGATGAAGTTCTCAGAATAAATCCACTGGATATAGCAGTTAAGCTACCATTGGTAACCTCTGAGATAGAAAGTTCAGTAGAGTTCTACGTCATACTATGAGGAGTTGAGAAATAAATGGGTTTTGTGGCAGTTGGAGTCTTTCCAATGTTTTCATTATGGGATCAGACAATTCTATACTGAATAACCAAATTTCAAATGTCCACGGGCTAGCCAAGCACTCTTAGTTATTCTATAGTTACTTCTTCTGCCCAGATGGAGAAATTAGTACCACATGTGATATTATAATGTAAGACATTATAGTTTAGTGCCTAGAAAGTCAACACCAAAGCCCATCACCTCTGACACATACTAGCTGTGTGGTCTTGGGCAACTTAACTTTTTTTAAGTCTTCTAAATTTATTTTTTTTTCTTGACAATTAATTTATTTTTAGTTTTTAATATTCAGACTAAGCTGGGCTAAAAGTGAGCAAGGCTAACTTAGAAAACTTCTAAGACCAAAACAACTAGAAGATGAGATAAGGTAATATCTTGGAAGGCAATTTCCCCTTTAACTCTATAAACCACATATGAAACAAATTTGATTTTAGGTTATATTACCAGAGGTCAAGGAAGATATGGCAACAGTCCTCTGTATTACGCCCTCAACAAACCACATCTCAGCGACTGTCTTCATTTCTGGACACCACATTTTAGAAAGGGCATAAATGACCTGGAGAACATCCAAAGAAGGTAAACCAAAATAGTGATGAATTAATTACATGTCTTCTGTGATCCCTTCTAATTTTGAGATTCTGTGATTTTGTAGAATTCCAAAAGTTAAGGTACTAGAAATAACAAGTAATGGCAGAATCTTATAGGACCATCTTATACTGCCACATTTATCAGTAACTCTCTCTCTCCTTCCAAGCACCCTCTGCCCCCTCTTAAAAGTAATGGCCCTTCATTAATAGTCAGTTAGTAACATATTGGATATGGTTCTGAAGTTTTCAACTTTTTAATATTACTATGGGTACTATACAGCAGATCAATACTAGTTGGAAAGAAATAGTGGTTGTCCTGGGCACAAACCTCAAAAGTGGGAAAAGCAGAAGACTCAGAAAAAACATGATATTATCAGAATATTTACTAGCATAATCTCCAGCCTATTTCATCCCTTCCATCTCCTACAATGGAAGATGTATAGACTTAGCTAGTCCCTAGGTGCTTCATTTGACCCAGAGAGTAAAGACTCAGAGGAATTTTCTCACTGGAATGATAATATACACACCCAGGGTGATCTGATCTCCTTAGGCACATAATATTCTTTAATCACAAGAGGGGAAAGGTTGTGGGGATGGGGATAGGGAGAATGGCATTCCTCAGGGCCACTGCCCTCTGTGACTCTAAACTCTCCCAAATCCAGAGAAATGATATTTTAAAATGATTCCTTTAACATATGAGTGTAATGGACTTTCTAATCATACAAACGTAGAAGAAGAGATTTCTTTTGCTAGCTTTTATTGCTGGGCTGATCACTGGCACCCTTGGAGAAGCAAGGAGAGAAAGTGATTACAGTTGTGTTTTGGGAGACAGCTATCACTGTGCCACTGTCTGTTTTATTACTTGGGGGACAAGGTTAGCCCATGGTCTGCTCTCCTTCTGTCTGTCCAGCTAAAGTACCAGTCACAGCTGAGCCATAGCTTCACTATATAACAGTCCTCTCTAACAGTAACTCTTTCAGTAACACTTTTAAGATGACAATCTGAGGAAACTAATGAAATCAGTTCTAAATCTGATCATTTATGCACTGAGGATTTTTGCTGACTAGATTTCTTAGTATCTTGTCTGATTATCTTTGTAGGTCTGACATTATGTTTAGTCATAAACTGAGTTTTAAAGTAGTAGTTTACTTTGCAAGCTGTACATATCATCTAATTTTTCCTCAGTCTGATCATTCAATTACTAAAGTTCCTAGTACATTTTCTAATGAATTTTATGGTTTCTTCAGATTTCATCCTACCTTTATGAGGCTTATGTTAGACAGTAATGTCAAAGTCCATTATATAATTACTTAATCTGTATTGGTATTAACTCTATAAATGATAACCTGGTATCCCTGCCAAACAATATTGTATTTGAATACCCAGGGAGATGTAGTCATCCTATTCTAGGCCTATCTCCACTCTAACAAAATATTTTGGCCCTTAACAATCAGATTTCCAATTTGAGGCTCAAAACCAAATTGTAATAGTATTTCTACTTCTATGACCTAGAGATCTGCTTTGGATTCTACTGGGGCAAGGTATTTAACCCATCTAGGCCTCAGTTTTTTCATTAGCAAAATTAGGTAGTTCAATTACATTATCTCTAAAGCCCTTTGTAGGTCTAGTCTAACAATAATATATTCATTAATTCAATAAATTTCACTGTATTGGTCCACTGATTTTTGCAGTGCAGAAGTCTTCAGAGGCCCATTTTAACCTAACAAGTATAGATGAAATAGCTACAACTATATAAGAAAACAAGATAGAAGAAATAAAAACAGTGCCAAAGATGGTGGAACTCTGGACAAGTCTTGAAATTGATATACAATTTTTTTTCTTTTCTTTAAAAACAAATGCACACGTGCGCATATATACACACACATATACATACAAACCCAATTTCATTCTACCCTGTTAAAGGCTAAGGGTTTAGGGTAAAATTATACCACTTATTTTGTAGGTTTATTTTATTTTTTGCTTTTGTTGGTGCCTGCTAAGTTTACAATCATTTTCCCCCAAGAAAATGCAAGGAAGACAGAAGATATTTCACCAGGAAAAACTAAAAGGCCTATGAGATAAGAAATAGGGCCAATTGTCCATTGCATGATAAAGTTCAGCACAACATCTAAGTGAGATCACCATGCAGCATTCAGGTTGCTTAGGGAAAGAGTAGTTTGTGACAAAGTACTGCCAGGGAAAAAGTCAAATCCTACCCTCTCTAGTATTTACTATCAGCATAGCTCTCTTGAAGAACTCTCACTATGGAATTACAGAGGACACTATAGATTTTTGCAGCCTTTTGGTCCCTCAGTGAACCACTTTAAATCTGAAAAGAATCTACTCTCCCACAGAATACATTTCCTGGTACTAGATGGTTTAATTAAGTCAAAGTTTAAAAAAAAAAGTTTATAAATTCAAGAGCAGCAACCTAATATAAACTTTGAATGTTCAGTATGGAGATGGAGTTCTCCAATTCTTTTTTTTTTTTAATTTACTGAGGCAACTGGGGTTAAGTTACTTCCCCAGAGTCACACAGCTAGGAAGTATTATGGGTCTAAGGCCACATTTGAACTCAGGTCCTCCTGACTCCACAGCTGGTGCTATATCCACTGTGCCACCTAGTTGCCCCAAGTTCTCCAATTCTTACATAAAAAAGTAATTATCATGTGTTATGTAACTACTTTCCCAAAAAAAAGAGTAGTAACTAATAAGTGATATAAAAATTTGAGCAATACACATATATGTGATAACAATTAAGCTTTCTTTTCAAGAAGCTTAGGCAATTCATGAATTATTATCATATTAAAAGTGGTCACCAACCCTTCTGTGAGCTAAGAACCATTATTCCTTTTTGTCTTGTGCATCACCAGTTAGAAGATGGGGAAAGATGGAAAGGAGAAGGTGAAAAGCTAAAAGATAAACAGCTACTGAACAAGTCTACTGGGGGAAAATGTTAAATGTGGCATGGAATCCACTAGGCTAGAGACCAAGTTAATTAACCAAATTTGTTTATTATCTAGATTCTAGAGCATTATTGGACCCTTGAAATAAATCTGTGCATCATTTTGTCACCTCCTATCTAAATCTTTGACTACCTTATATATTACTGTCTCACCATTTAGGCTCACTGTATGTGAAACACCACTTTAATGCCATATGAATAATACAACACCATTAAGCACAGAAGCAATTTTTAAAGCATCCAGTAATACCCTAAATGTTTGTTTTCCAGTGAGTTTTAGCAAATTTATTTTGCAATTTCACTAGTTACAAAAATAATAACAACAATAATCAACCTGAAGCCACAATTTCATATCTGAAATTTTTACGAAATATAAAGTTGTTTTTTTAATGCTAAATGAAGTTAGTGGATACTTTTTTCCCATCAATGGAGCTAAAATAAGTAGATTTTCTAATTTTTCAGGGTCAAGGTAAGGAACAACATCAACCCATAAAATAAATAGTTTATATAATACTACGCTTACAAAACTTTTCTAGTAAAAAAAATGGTCGTTATGCAAAGACTGAAAAAACATTTTATGTAAGGGTTATCTATATGCCAAAGGGAACACTGAGTAAGTCAGACTCCCTGGGACTCAAGTTTCCTGATGTGCGTTTTTAGGAATTCTAACTAGTTGGTTTATTTTCTAGATGAGAAATAGGTTTTTATGGTCCTGCCCAATACAAAAATTTCTATGATTCTATCAAATGATCAAGAAATGAAACAAGTTGTTTCATTACTATTCCCCATGTTTCCTGGCCTAGGTAAAACTCCATGAAGGTGAATTTCTGAATATATGAAAGGTATTGAAGAAATCTTTTATTATAGGTTTAATTAGGTTGACACATATTAAAATGTCCAAATAATTATCCTATCCCTTTGTCAGGTGATAGTCTTATAGGTATTATATTTTCATTAATTTCCCAACAAACCTATTTGGAACCAATAATATATTCAGTGAAAACATTATGCTAATTCAACATTAGGTTGAGAATTTAAACATCCAAGTCAGGAAGTTCAAAGTTATGGTCCCCACAGCAATTGTAATTCAGTTTCTTTGTAGCATATATGTAGTATTTTTTGGTAAGGGATATACAGTTAAATGTATGCCTTTAATACATACTGTTTACGCAGTATGCATGAATTATGGTGGCTTTGGGGATCATAAACTTTGAATTTTCTTTCAAGCATTTTAATTCTCAGTTATAATGTTGCATTAATATGAGATTAGGGGGTGCATTCTGTAGGAAGGGGAAACTTACACCTCTTACATCTCTTTGGAGTCAACAAAAGGAAATAATAGATGCATAAAAAATAAAAAATGAGATTTATTTATGTCATTGTACACTGTGAAATACAAATCACGTATGGATGTTCTCCTGAGAGTCAAATAAGTGAATATGTTCTACTGTGGATAAAAAACTCCTGCATGTAAATAAATTGAGCTCTATCTCAGTTTCTACAACTTATAGACACACATCAGTGTGAGGTTAAATTTTTTTTTTTTAGTAAAACATCACGTTATAATATTCACAGTTTTTGAATATCTTTTTCTGAACTAAATTTATTCAAATGTAAACATCTGTGTAAAGACTCCACAAAAGTTGTACTATTAATGAAAATTAGTACTATAAATACTAGAATAACCTTGGGCAAATCACTTAATCTCTCTCATCCTCAGTTTTCCCACCTGTAAAATGGAGACAATAATAGCACCTACTTCCCAGGGTTTTGTAAGGGCCAAATGAGATAATAATTGTCAAGCACTTAGAATAGTAACTAGCACACAGTGGGCAATTCATAAATGTCTGTTTCGCTCCTACTTCCTTCTCCCTTTTAAGAAGAGGCAAGTAATCATCAAGATTTGTAATCAGCCATATGTCACCAAGCTCCCGAACCTTCCAATACTTGTGTAAGGACTTCAATCTACTCAGAAGTCAGAAATGTCACGATAGCATCATCAGAACATACGAACACATTATGGCAAATCCTGAAGAAACAGAAGATCACAGATTTGGCCAGACTTATTGAGTCCGTGGTAATATCTGCCAAACATTAATACAGGGGACTTGATGCAATTATTGTCATTTATGCCAAACTGACAATCAGATGTGATTTGGTCTCACTCAACTAATATTCCAAACGTTAAGATTATCACTCAGACTGCTTCCCTCTTTGTGGAGATGAAAATATTGTGAATTATAACACATATCTCAGTATCAGAACATGAACGATTATTCAAAAGACTTATAAGTGCTAAACAGAAAACTAACCACTGCCTAATTCTCTCTAAACTCTTCATCTGAAAACAAAAACAGTAAAAATAAGTTGGCAAAGCTCACTGATATTATCAATATGGCAACCATCACCATGCTTAGTATTGTTATACACTTTTAAAATTGTAGTGAATAGATGAGATTTGACGATCCAGTTTCTTGTTGCTACCATGTCACCAAAGTGCTGTGTGATCTTGGGCAAGTCATTTAGCATTTTTGGCCCTTAGCTTCCCAATTTACATTATAAGTAACAACTCACAGGACTATTGTTAGGATCAAATGAAATAATTCAATTCTGTTTAACTCAACAAACATTTATAAAATGCCTTCTACAGGCAAGAAGCTACGAGAGGTCAAAAGGTCTTCAGTGAAAAGAATGATAGATTAGTAGTCAGAAAAGCTGGGTTTCAGTCAATGCTGTGTAACATTGGTCACAATTGCTCTGGTCCTCAGTGTTCTCATCTGGAAAAGTTAGGGAGACTGACCTACAAGATGTCTGAGTTCTCTTCTAGCTCTAAACCTTCTAATGCTATGACTTTGGTCCCAGCTGCCAATCCTCACGTGAACAAGTATAGCAGATGTTCCCCAAAGAATGTACTATGTTTCATAAGCTTGTAATTACCAAACATTCAATACTACCATAATCTCAGCTGGTAAGATTTTTATTGGCCAAGTCTGAATTTATTCAATTTCTCTGGCCAGGGCGTAGAACTTTAAGCAAAATGAAAGGATTTAAAATCTAATCATTTTCAAAGTTAAAATGACAATATTTGTTTTTGTTCTATATAGCAACATTCCATGGGAATCTGGAAAGAGTATAAAGGATATCTTCTTTCTTTCCAGGAAAAAAGCATGTTGAGCAATCCTTGCCCTGTGAGACTACAATGAAAGGAATATAAAGTGGAATTTGAACTTGAATCTCCCGTACAGACCATCTTCAATAAACTGAAGGATAATTAGGTACTTAGGCACCAACACTGTTTAAGTCACTTGGGTTCCAAGTATTTTGAAGCTTAATTCAAGACAAACAGTATTTAAAGGACCTTTAAAAAGGTATTTTTCAAGTGGGTAAACGCATTTTTTTAATGTCATGACATTTAAAACAAGATCTGTATGCACAACAGAGTCTAACACATAACATTCTTTAGTGGTAAATAGGAGAAATAGTATACAGTGGGAAGCATCAAGCTGTAAAATATATCCTGCTGTGAAAAGCCTTCCATTTACATAGGTAATGTTGGTACAGGGGTCTGCCATTTTTTATGGATTAATCATATACAATCTTTCAAACCTTTACAGCACAGCAGGAAGAATAGTGTTTTATCCTAAGTCCTTCATTAGATAAGTACATTTAAGGTGTCAGAATTTTACAGTCGTAAATACAATCCTTTTCTGACCATGCTTGAAAATGAAATACTTTCTGCTCTTTGTCCTTTGACTATTAAAGATACTTTCAGTCAACATTCAGCTTCCCATGTAGAGAAGTCTATTTGAGAACAGAAGATTATTATTCAACTTTGATTTGTGACACAGGAATCATTACATATAACTTTTCTACGGCGCTTCTTAAAATCCATTTCCATTCCAACATAACATACATATCAAAAAAGTTGCACATTGTAAGTAATGTGCTGCTATAATTTGAAAATATTCATCTTATTCACGTTCTTGTGCTTCTGCTAAAAGATTTATAACCCTAGTGAAACGTGAATTGATGAATTTATCAGTGTCTAGGACATTTTGATCAAAATCAATAACATAATTTTACCCTTAAAATAGGATTTCAATTAAAGCACATTTTTCAAAGTAACTTTGCTGTAAAAAAGTTTCTTGCACACCATTATAATTAACCCATCTGATGCCAAATAAAAATTATAATAGCATCTACAACCTACACCAGAAAAGTAGAAAATAGCACCCAAACCTTATCACTTATGCTGCATGCCTCCCCTCAAAAAATGTTTTAACAGAACATTCAATTATATGTCAACTGTGGATAAAGAAAAATATATTTCTAGTAAAAGAAAACATTAAGCATTTTCACAATGTCTTCCAAGTCACTAATCTTGATCGTCTGATGTGTCCTTGCAGAGATTCTCCTTTAAGAAAAATAAAATTTTGTGTACATAAAAACAATTTTAAAAAATACTTCAGTTGCAAAATTTGAGTTAAAAATTACTATGCATTGACCTCATCCCATAAGTCTGTTTATAGGAACCACCCATTAACTGAATTCAGTTCAGCATGAATTTATTAAGCAACCAACAAGAATAACATAAAAAAAAAACATGAAGCACCCACAATGTGGAAAATGCTACATAAGGCACATGAAATATAAACATAAAAAGGAAAAACAGTTTTGCAATGTGATCAAGAATCTGCTTCCAGACTCCCAAACCCCGACACAAATCACACAAACTAAATGAAAAGAATGGGCACTTGGAATATATTCAATTCTTTGATGAATGAATCTTTGACGTAACTGTATGAAATTCTTCCAATGGTGCAGAATTCGACCAGTCCATATCATTCTGACTGCTATGATTCTTATCTAAGTCCTACCATAAAGGATTTGCCTAAATTATTGAAGCCCTTGAGGTCTTTTAACTTTCAACTTGTACTTGAAAGCTGTCTGAAGCTCTCCTTGTCATCTCTTGCCCTCATTAAATGACCATGTATTCTGGTTAATTGTTGTTAATGTCACTTCTTGTGCTCAAATTATTGTTAACAATGGGCTAAACTGGGCTTCTAAATCCTACATGTGCATAACACCATGATGTACAGGAGACCAGAAACACTGAATACAGTTTATAGCATCCTATGTATCTGGTTGGTCTCCAAATTGACAACTGGGCAATAAGAGACAACTGAGCATATTATACTTCAAACCTAAACATTCTTGAGAACAATGGGTTCTACATTTAAACATAATATTGAACATGTTGGTAATAAGGAGTCCTGCAGTTTTTCCTAATTTGGGAGAAATTACTCAGGATGAGTTTACAAAGCAGTTTGAATTCTTTAGGAATTATCAGTCTTTAGGAAATAAGTATCACTATTATAGCACAAAAGACAAAACCAATTTAAATACTTTTCAGAACTTAATACATTAAAATATCCATAAATTAATGATATTCTTATCTAATAAGCATTTTAAAGTACCATTTTTTTTCTTATGGCCAGTAACCAGTATTCTTGGTAATAAGTTGGGTTAACTCTTAGTAGCATTACAAGTTTATCAAAGGCCACTGAGAAAAAAATAAGACTATTAGGGCATTCATATTGTTGAATTTGGACTTCCATTTGTCATTTTATAGTGTGTTTTGTTTCATCAAAATTTTCACATTAATTGTTTTTGAGAAGACCATTTTGCCTAAACACTGACTTTAAAATCCCGTTAAGACTTAAAGATGGCAAATCTATTTAACCTAGTTTGCTTTTATAAGAAAATAATTTCACCCAAAAGTGAAATTATTAATTTTATGTAGCATTTACAGATAGAACATAGATGACATATTTTAAATAAGGTGACAAATTACTTGGGTTTATGAATACAAGCAAAAGAATAAATTTTGTCAGGCTACTGTTAAGATACAATTGGTTAACCTGTAATTATAAATTAATCTAAGATGATAAAGCAAAATATCATTGGAAAAATAGTGCTAACACTAACAAAAACTGTCAGGTCTCAACCACAAAATGAAAGGAGTCTATGGTATAGATAATCTCTGCAGTGAATATTAAAAAAAATTGTATAAGGGCATAAATTATGAGTATGTGTGGAAAAAAAGATTAACTTAATGTTTTCATCAGAGCAATATTAGAATTCATTTTCAGTTCCTGTTTTGTGCCAGTGGAAAGTAAAAGTAGAAGTCAAACAAAAGAACAAAAAAAATGGGAGTTAGGATACTTGGGTTCTACTTTCAGATGTCACTCTTTTAAGAGCATTACCTTGTGCAAATAACCTGTTTTCATATTTCACCTAGAAAATGCAGAAAGGCAATGTTGAAGAATGGACAGAGAGCTGGCCTTTGAGGCAGAAAGACATGGGTTCAAGTACCACTACGGATATATGCAGGCCCTGTGACAATGGGCAAATCATTTAACCTCAGAGACCCAAGTAATTCTCTTTGAATATAAATTGCAAAACATATGCTAATCCTCACTGATAGCTGAATTTCCTCATTAGAATTTCCCTATACCTACCAAGTCATTGGGTCTGGTCAACACTCAACCCAATTTACAAAGTAGATAATCTCTACATACAGGAATCAATAGATTATATATTTAGAAATCTTCCAATTAATCAGGGCAGTGTAGTGGGAAAAGGACCACTGCTAGACCAAAAGATTAGTCTTGGATTCATAAACTGCCTCTGGCCCTTACTAGTTGTATGAAGTGGACCAAGTAACAATCTCCCTGAGCTTCAGTTTCCTCATCTTCAAAAAGGGCAAAGAACCAATCCACCCTTACTTTCATAGTATGACCCTCAAATGTGATAATATGTGTATTGTGCTTTAGCATTGTGTTTATACACACACACACACACACACACACACACACACACACACACACATATATATATCAGTTACTATTCCAGTAGGATGAAAGCTTACTGAAGGTAGAAGAAATTTTTTTAAGGGTGAAATACTTATTTTTAGACTTCTAAGGGCCTATCAAAATTTCTCCAATTCAGATTTAAGTTTATTGATTATACATCACTTTTGGTTGCATGCATTTTTTTATACGGATTATTTGATTATGGAAAGTTGCAACTGTTTATAACCTCTATTTCCATGACCATTCTCTAGTGTTAAAAACTTAAGTCCCAACTGGGTCTATTCATAATTATAATGGCTTAGCAGTGAGTTTGTTTATACTAGTAATTTTGGCATATAAGTTTGGCTCAAAAAGAGAAGAAAACCCATGAATGCAAAGGAATTTAGGAAATATGAGCCATCTTATATAATTACACTGGATGTATATGATTGATAATTTTAAAATGATGTGGAAGAGTCAAGCAATACTTGTAGTTACTTCATTTATTTTGCTCCCTGCTGATGTCAAAACCAGCAGTTATGAAGGTGATTGATATCATGCAAAAAAATACGAAAAAGACCAAGTCTGAATTAAAAAATACACCTAAAAATGAGTGGATTTTGCTATTTTCTCCAAATTGATAAAAAGTATACATTTAAAGGTCAAGTCTGGATAATAAAATGAGAAATTGGTAACAAGAAAATGAACTTTTCATGATAGGTACACATTATTACTTACAATTAAATACACCTAATTTCCAGCCTATATCCTTCCAAATCTTTGGAAAATATAAGTCTTTGCTGAAGTGGATAAGACATTATTAACATTAAAAGTCACTTTTATGTTTGAAACATAACATGCATACAACTACATACACAAAACATCAATTTCAAGTAGCTTTGGAAGTGCTGGCTTCTATTCTTTTGGGGGGTTAGAATACATTTATAATTCTAACTGCCCCTACAACCACATCTTCTTGTTACCGGTTATAAGAACCAGAAAAAATTCTTGATGACAACAAGAAAATGAATTTTCATTTTAAAAGGCAGCTTCTATACAATCACTGGCTATCCTGCCACCCGGCTATTCTGTAAGCATTCAGACACTTCACTGTAATGTCTCAAAAATCAATAGCAATTTATTCTCTTTGGACCCCAAGCAACAAAAGTAAATAATACTGTCACCTCTAGTCTGCCTACAGAACATGGTCACAAAAGAGTCTTGCTACTAAAATACAATCTTACGTAACTTTTTATCTATGCTTGCTCTCCTGATTGTATTGGCTTTCATAAAGGACAAATCCTTCAGCAAATCCACACAAAAGAGTCCAGTTCTTATACCATAACCAGATGGAATACTGCTCTGAGTTAAAAAGGAATCTTAACATCTACTTTCAGGCTTTAATCCTGTTCATTTCATTGGTAAAAATAATCATAGTTTTAAAAATAGAATATTAAAATTAAATGAAAAGAGAATCATAACAAGTTTTGGCATATTTATTTCCACACAAACCTTAGGAAAGCCATCAAATAGTAAAGATAATCAACAAAACAATAAGATATTACATAATTCCAAGTAGGCTAATCTTTACATCAGATGACAAATTCCTCTACTGGCTATAACAGGAAGATATGTACTGAAATAAAATGAGAAAAATCACAACTCAAAACATGGCAGAAATTGCTAATATAAAGTAAGCAAATACCTATGTCATTGTTTAAATGAATATGAAACTACTGACTCCTTGACTACGTGTTTAGATAATTGTAGAAAATATGTAAATTATATTTAATTTAGCTGATTGATGTCAACATTAGTTGCAGTTTGGATTTGATCATGAATATATAAACAATTTTTGTGTATGTGTTCAAATATACGTTCAAATTTAGAAAATCTGAGCTCACTGGGATGACTAAAAATTTTAAGTGGAGCTACAGGATATTTTCACAACTACCAAGTTATAATTTATAGTAAGCCAATTGACATTTTTGCTGAGTCTCCCTATAGTTGAAGTTTGAAACTCCTTGAACAGAATGTATAGCCTATTTCTTGGCTAAGCAGTTTAGAATCACCCAAATTGCCCCCAAGTCCAGGGATAATTGCTTGCTCTCTGACCTCAAACCATGCAAGAGCAGTAAATACTTACAGGTTCCATACTCATTTCTTAACCCCTTTCAATCTGGCTTCTGACCTCATCACTCAACTGAAACTGCTATTCCCACAGTGACCAATGATATCTTAATTGTCAAAACCAATGACCTTTTCTCAGTTTCCTTCCTTCTCATCCTTTCTGCAGCATTCGACATTGTTGACCTCCCTTTCCTCCTGGATATCCTTCCCTCCATGGGTTTTTGTGTCACTATTTTCTCTTGATTATTCTCCATATCTTATTCCTCCCTTCTGTCTCCTTTGCTGGATAACCATCCATAGCCTTCCACAAACTGTGGTGATACCTGAAACTATTAGCCTGGGCTCTCTTCTCTCCACTCTCTTAGTGACCTTATGAACTGCCACAGATTCAGTTATCATCTCTATAGAAATAACGCTCAGATACACATGCCCACCCCTTATTGTTCACGTGAGTTCCTGTCCAACATCACCATCTGACCATTGTACATTTTGAAATGGACTTCCAAACTCAAACTGGGATCTCAAACTCAGTATGTCCAGTCAGAATTCATTCCCTTTCTCTCCCAAATCCATGGCTCTTCTTAACATTATTATTTCTGCCTAGGATACCATCATTCTTTTAATCACACTAATTCTTAACCCTGGAGTCATTCTCAACTCCTTTGTCTCATCCAATCCATATAGTTAGTTGACAAATCTTATTAATTCTACATTCAAAATATCTTTTACATCCTTCCCCTTTTTCTACCCACACAATAACAACCCCAAGTTGTCACCCCTCATCACTTAACCTCCTAATTGGTCTCCTTGTATCAGCTCCCTTCTCTCCTCATAGCTACCACTGATATTCCTAAAGCACCTGTCAGCTCCTAGCCCACTCTCTGCTTAAAAAGCTCAAGTGGTTTCCCACTTTCCTCTAGTTTAAAATATAAACCTCTCTTTTTTATATTTAAAGCCCTTTGATGTCTAGCTACAGTCTACTTTTCCAGGCTTTTTACACATTATTTCCCCTCACGCCTTCTGTGATCTAACTAAACTGTCCTATTTGTTGCTACTCCTACATGACATTCTCTCTTTTTTTCCCCATGCTTCAGCACATGCTCTGCCCTCTTCCTGCCAGGAACATAATTCTTCTCGGTTGAACTTCTGTTAAACAAGAGGTACATGTAAGTAACTCTGCTGCCTCCAATAAAATGTTACAGCTACACAATTCTATATTCTAACTACTTTAATGGAGAGGAAATGAGCGAATAAAATATTTTAAAAGGGCAAAAGAAAATGGTTTACAAGGCAGAATAATATCTGGCAAAACTAAGGATAATCCTATAAGGGAAAAATGGAATTTTAATAGACTAGAGGACTTTCAAGCATTCCTAATTAAAAGCCAAGAGATATGTAGAATCTTTGAATCACAAAAGAAGAGAAACCTAAAAAGATAAATACATTGGAGCAATTCAAAGGGCTTGCTAAAGAATTATGAAGTGTTTACATTCTAACAGGGAGAAAACAGATAAGTATCCTCCTAGTATCTTGCTGACTTCAAGAATCACAGACGGAGTAAAGGAAGACAAATGTAGGCTCTGGGGTGGCTTTGTTTTGTTTTATTTGTTTTAAAAGAAAAAAAAAGAGGAAAATGGATTACTCTGGAAAACAATTGAGGCACAAAGAGTAGAAATTTGCTATTTCTCATGACTGAGGCACTCCAGAAGGTTACCCAGAGATGTGGGGATCATGGAGTAGGTATTTTATAAACCTCACTGTTATTAGAACCAAGAAAAAGGAAAGATACACACACACAATTTGGAGTAGTAATTCAATAGGGAAACAAGCAGGGACAGGAAGAGGTGAATTTAAAAGGGAGGGTAGAGTTTGGTAGGAAAAAGTCACAAGTAAAACAAAGCTTCAGAACTTGGGTCATAAAGAGGAGATTAAAAATAGAGAGAAAAGGTAAGAGTTAGTAATCATGGTCAAGACTGGATGAAGAGTGAAGGAGCAAAGGAATGAAATCAGACTACTTCAATTATAGATTACTAGCACTGATCACTCTTCTTTTGACAACTTCTTAGTAAATAGGAAATTGGGGAAAAGAAAAGAAAAAGGTAAGAGCATAAGATGAAAGGAAAAACAATTGACAATCATATCTTTGAATGGCTAACTTATCCATAAAATGGGTAAGACCATCAGAACAAACTAGAAAACGAAATCCAACAATACGCTATTTAAAAATTACACACTTAAGACATAAAGGTTAACCCACGCTAAAATTAGTTGGATCAGAATTTATTATACATCAAGTAAATTCGGAAAAACAGGGATGCGAGTCATTACATAAGACAAAGCAATAGTAAAAAGAGGCATAGTCAGAGGAAGTATAGTGTCCACAGGAGTAAGGCAGAAGTCTCTCTCTCTCGTCCCCCGCCTCTCTGTGCATATATGCATATAGATATGTATGTATACATACACATGTGTAGATATTCTCCCTCATGGGACAGGGGAAGAAGAGGGTGAGAGATCAGGACAGTGAATAGTGAGCTACTCTGCATCAGGAAGAAATGAATTCAATATTAGCCTCTGACACACACACACACACACACATATATATATATATATATAGTGTATATATATATATAATATATATATATATATATATATATATATATATATATATACTAGTTTGTACAATCCTGAGCAAGTTATTTAACCTCCGGTGAAACTCCAAAATTCTACCCTCTGCTGCAGGAAACTGCTACTTCATGCCTGGCTTTTATAACAGACTGTATCCTTGGCAAAATATAATACAAAAAACATTTAATAAGAGCCCATTGAACTTTATTGGGACAGCACTGAACTAGGAATTGGAGATTCAAAAATTTAAAAACCCACAATCTTCACTCTCAAGTTATATTCTGTTAGGGGATACAATATATACATATCAGATAAATTACCACGAGGCATTTTGAGAACAGAAAGTACATGAAGACCTAAAGGATATCAAAGATGCTTTTAAGAGGTGGCACATGAGCTGAAGCTTGGGAAAAGATAAGGATTTTAAGAAGCAGAGATGAGCAGAAAGGCACAGGGGATGACCTCTACCATCTCTTCAATTTTGAATTTCTATTATTCTATGAAAGTGACTTAGCTAAATTAGAAAGTGGAAGAGCTAGGATTTGAATCCAGTTCTTCTGACTAATATATAAGTCCCAGTGCTCTGATCACTGCATCCAATGGTGTACAAATTGCAAACTACCTTGCCTTTTTCAAGTCTTCTGCAATTGGCTCTAACCTACTTTTCCAGCCTTATTTCACATAACTTCTCTTTACAACCTTTATGTTTCAGTTGTCAGCTATTCCCACATTGCATTTTATATTCTCCAACTTTCATGCACTGGCATAAACCATTGCCTCCTCTCTAGAACACACTCCCAATTTCTGCTTGTTGAAGTATAAGGTCTAGCTCAGATGACACCTTCTCCAAGAAGTTATACATGATTCCTAGACCTGAATGAAATTTCCCTTTCCTCAAACTTCCATATCATTATGACCCTTATCACATCACATATAGGAACACAGATTTAGATCCAAAAAAAGAACTTTATATCATGCTGATTTATATAAAGATTTTAACTAACCCTTCATTAGATTATAAACTCCTTATGTCTCCAAAGTCTAGCATAATGATTTGCATGCATTAAGTGCTAAATAATGCTTGTTTGAATCATTTAACCATGAATATCTGAATGTAAAAATTCAAAGGAATAAAAACCTAAGCATATTTTAACACCTTTATTACTAATCCTTAATTGTGTTTAAGGATAATTAAGTCTTAAGACTTTGGTTAAAATGGTACTTTTCCTATTTGCCATGAATTCTGTCTTGAAAGAAGGCTTGCTCCCTAGGCCATTATCAAAGTGCCTCTGGTACATTTTCCTTACAGACTGGCAGAATCCTTTTATCTTAGTCACAATCAATTTACCTGGTTGGGGCAGTTTAAAAGGAAAATCATACTTTACTTCTCTAGCACTCCAGAAAGGTGAAAATTCTCTATGCTCCCTCCTATTCCTTGCCTCTTTCATTTTACATAGTAGAAGCAATAGGAAAAGAATTATGTAAACTAACTCCGAGTCTACTAGTAGGAGATAATATCTCACTTTACTATTAAAGAAAAGTAAACCTGCCCAGCAAATCAACCTTTAGATATTTAACAGGGAATTTAAGTACATTTGCTTACAAAGGTTCCTCAGAAATCTTCCCTACAAACAGTAGTAATGATGATGAGGATTATTATAGTATTTTATTTGATTATTCCACAGATATATCAATTTAAGTTTGCAAATAAATAGTTGGCCATAGATATGTAATCTCATTTGATCCTCACAACACTCTTAGTTGTTGTGAAGCTAGTGCTCTTATCATCACCATTTTACAGGTGAGAAACCAATCAAAGCCAGGACAGGTTAAATGACTTGCTTGGATTATATGGCTAATTAGTGTCCAGGGCTGTATTAAACTCAGGTCTTCCCAATAACAAGTCTACTGTTCTAATTACTATATCCTTTAGTTGCCTCCAACTGAAGCCCATTTAGAGATTTTTCATGCTGCTTTTAATACAAAATTAAACTATTTTTAAGTATTCTAAAATCTTTATCTCTTCCCTAAACATGAACATATGCGGGGGTACAGTGAAGACATGGGCTTAACTGGAGCAAGCTTAAGTGTCTAAAAGTATTGTAAAGTACATTAGATTTGTATGGCAGACTCCAATGAATAACTATAAAGTCAGAAGACATAGTTCAAAACCTTAATAGAGTTTTGAGGGAAATGATATGATAAAAGTAATATTTTATAAAAATTAGTCTTACAGCCATATGAAGAATGAATTGGAGACTGAATGCAGGGAAACTCTCTAAGAAGCTGTTGCAATAATATATTTTTAATAATTGCATACTGAACTGAACAAATTACCACAGTTCCCCAAAGCACCTTATTCTAAAATCATACTGTGTATGCTAGTAATATTTGACTAAAAATAATAAAAGGGCATGCCAACTGAAAAATTAACAAAGTTTATACAATAGTTTACAAAGCACTTTCCTCCTAACAATTCTATGAAAGTACGAATCCTAAATCTAGCAAGTACTACCAAAACAAGAAAGTCTTAAAATGTGGGCCAGGTGACAAATTATGTCTCTTATCTGGTGGCCAACCTGAATGAATTCAGAAACACATCAGCAGGTTTGGCACAGGTGATTGATTTTTCTGCCACAAAAACTCTTTAAAATCATTTACTAGAGGCAGCTAGGTGGCACAGTGCATAGAGCACCGGCCCTGAAATCAGGAGGACCTGAGTTCAAATCCGGCCTCAGACCAAACACTTGACACTTACTAGCTGTGTGACCCTGGGCAAGTCACTTAACCCCAATTGCCTAAAAAAAAAATAAATTAAATAAATAAATAAATAAATAAATAAAATAATTTACTAAAGGCTACATAGAGGGCTTGTAATTTACATCAGTGGAGAACATAACCATACTGACAACATTTCAGATTGTTTATGTACTGAAAAATATCTATCTACTATACAAAGAAATAAGGTATGGGCACGAAGCACTGAAAAAGTGTGAATCACCCAATTAATTTTTTTTAAATGCAGTTTTAGTACTTTGGAGCCCGTAAAATAAAACAAACTAATAGCTAACCAAGAGCTATCAAATAGACTGGGTACTTAAAAGAAAAGATAAGAATCATTTCTACCTAGCACATTAATTTTTATATGGAAATAGAACTGAAATTGATTTAAGTGTCAAAAAGAAATAGCTTGCTTCCTTACCGAAGAAAAATCACCTGTAAAATTCTTTACAATATCACTTTATTTAGCAAGCCCCTATTTTAAAGTAGATAATGCATAGGGTACTTAGGCTTTCTAAGTTATCAAAAAATTCAAATTAATTATGTTTATATATATATATTTCACAGACTGAAAGAATGATAGTTTAATCTTCTGTACATCCTTCACAAATTTCTTCATTTGTTAAAATGTTATCTTTTGCTCAATTCTTATGTTTTTTAAAAAACACTGATTTGCTTTTTGAATTATAGTCTATTTTTTCATTTCTATCTCTAGATTTACTTAATGCTCTCCTATTCTTTTCTTCTTTGCTCTTGATTTAGTGATGTTTCATTTTCAAAGTTACTCTTTAAAAAGACACTGCAAGAGGTTGGGGACTAGGGTGTAAAAGATTCCAGATGTCAGGTGTTTTTTTTCCCCAATGTGTTGGTTAGTTTTGCTGAAATGTTTCATTTTCTCTTTTTTATTCTCTGTTTTAAAGGCTCTCTGGAAAGGGGGTGGGAGGAAACTCCTCTTTGTAGGCTCCTATGTGACTACATTGGGAAACATGGGGGGGTGTAAGAACAAAAGATAAAAACAAAATTGTACTTTAGAGAAACAAAAAAAAATTACGTAGAATCACAGATATTTATGCTAGAAAGCATCCCAGAGGTAGTAAGTATCAAGAGGTGATATTTGAACGTAGGTGCTCTGACTCAAAAATCAGTATTCTTTCCACCACAGTAACAAACAAGGCATAAAAGGAGGATACTTTGCTTTAAGCAAACTTAAGATATCAAAGTTTTAATTTATAAAACAATACTACATGGAAGCTGAATTCAGCTTCATTCTTGACACTAAGGACTTGTTCCCAACAGAATACACTTTCATTGGAAATATGGAGTTCCCTGTCAGTAAAAGTCTACCAGCAGAAGCTATAGCCACTTAATACTCATGATGTAGTAGAGACTCCTGACTTAGCCAGAGACACAGGATCAGATAACCTCTAAGACTCTAAAACGAACTAAAGATAAATTTAAAGATTGACTATAGTAGTCCCTAAATAGAAAACTTATATGTATTTAAAACATGCTTCAGTGTAGAAGAATAAATGTTTATATGTAACTTTTTTGAGAACCACTGGTTAACTAATGTGGATATCCTGTAATATAGCATACAAGAATGTCTACATACAAAAATAATTTTTATATCTCAAAAATAAACACTTACATCTTCCTCATTAATGCCACCAAGGCTACTATGTTGAATTAAAAATTACAGTGGGAATTAACTATTACATCAGCTAAATTTGAGATTTGTATGCCTATAATGTTTATTCCATAGTAGAGTTTGCTATATTTCATAACATTCAGTCAAGAGAAGGAAAAAACTAGTTACATTCATTCAGTAATCTAGAAAGACTATAAAACAATATTAACAGAACTAGGAAAAGAAATGAAAGACCAACATGTTTACAGGCCCTTCAAGAGGCATGACAATACAGTGGAAAAGAAGGGTGGATTTGAATTTTGGACAGTTTAGCCCTGGGTTCAAATCCCAAGTGTTCAACTTATTATCTATATGACCCTTAAAAGTCATTTAATCTCTCTAGGTCTCAGTTTTCTCATCCATAAAATGGAGGTTGGTGTTGATTAAACAAACCTCTGAGATACCTTCCAGCTCAAAATCTATGATACTGTAGATTTTTTTTTTGCTTTTTAAAAATACATTTTTGTTTCAATATTTTTGTTTTTTCATCAGCTATGTTCCCCAATATAGCTACGTTAGAGGCTACAAAGATGAACTTTGTCCCACTCCCTTCCCAGAGAGCCTTTAAAATGAATAAAAAAGAGAAAAGGTGTCCCAGCATTGTCAGCAGCAGCCAGCATTAATGCCTAAATTAAGAGCCAGGAACAGATTGGATTTGATCTGAGACAGTGAGCTCAAGGATCCACAAGTGGCCCAGCAAAGAAGCTTATACATCTCCTAGTGGAATTCTTTGAACACCCTATGAAGGAAAGGTAAATCAACATTTAGTAAGTGCCCACTATGTACCGGCACTGAGCTAAGCGCTGGGGATACAGAAGGAGGCAAAAAGATTGTCCCTGCTTTCAAGGAATGTATAATCTAAAGGGGGAGATGAGAACTTCCTGGAATTGTGAAGTTACCCCTCTGCCACATGTATTTTCTAAGCTAGAGCCCACTTTCCTCTGGATTCTGTGTGTACTAGTCTTTTAGAGGGGTTTTTGTCAACAACTGCTCTATTGTACCTCCTTCATAAATAATCCTTTGTTAAAAGCTAATTAAGTCTGGCTGATTATTAATAACAAAATTATAATACTGGAGAGAACACAATGAAATGGACAATAGCATTTTAAAGATACATCCAACCCCTCAGGGATGAGGTTTAAAATGCTTGGAGGACCTGACTCATAAAGGTTTTAGTGGACTTCAAGTCAATAATGGGATATTAAAGGTAGCATGCTATACTGAAAAAAGTGCTATACTTAGAATCTAGGAACAACTGATCTCAATTGTCTTTTGGACTGAAAGTCAGTCAATAAATATTTACTAAGGACCTATTATTAGGTGCTAGGCACTATGCTAAGTGCTAGGTAAACAAAAAGATACAAAAGACAGTTCCTGCTCTCCAGGAGCTCACAATCTGATGGGGGAGACAATGAGCAAAAAATATGTACAAACAAGCTAAGTACATGATAAATAAGAAATCATTAAGAAAAGGTAGACACTAGAAATAAGAAAGGTTGCGAAAGGCTTCCTGCAGAAAGATGGGATTTTAGGTGGGACATGATGGAAGCCAGGAAAGCCAGGAGGCAGAGATTAGGAGGGACACTTAGATGTTATGTGATCACTTACCCTCCTGAGTCTTGGCTCTTTTAGCTGTATAATGGATCACTTGCCTTGCAAAGCTGTTGTGTGACCCAAATGAGATAACATGTGAAGCATTTCACAAACTACAAAGCACTATATAAATGTCAGCAATTATAATTAAAATAAGGTAAAGCCTTGAGTACAGAGATTATTTTCCATTTTATTTTTTTATATCCAGTATCTTAATATGGTGCCTTGTGTATAGTAGGTGATCGATAATGACTGTAGGAATGGATTGGCTGTGACAGTGATGGAAAGAGAGACAGACAGAGAAAAAGAGGTACAGAGACGGGAAGGAAGGAAGGAAGGAAGGAAGGAAGGAAGGAAGGAAGGAAGGAAGGAAGGAAGGAAGGTAAAACTAACATAATCTTAGGGTGCAGTAAAAGAAATAACCTGTTGGTGACTTTGGAAATGACAGCCCATTGTATGCTACATTGATTATATCACTTCTGGAATATTTTAGGAAGGATATTTATAAGTGAGAGAATACTAAGAAGAGAGTCATCAAGATGATGAAGGGCCTCAAGATCATGCCGTACCGGGAATGACTGAAGAAACTACAGATGTTTTGCCTAGAGAAGACTTGGGAAATGGGAAGCTGTGATGGCTTTCATTTATTTGGAGTTCTGTCATGTGGAAAAGGAGAAAAGATTTGTAGTTGGTCCTCAAGAGCCAACAGTGGTTGGAAATTTCAAAGAAGCAAATTTAGACAGTGTAAGGGGGAAAAACTTCCAAAAATAGAGCAATCCAACAGAGGAATGGACTTTCTTGGGAGCTGATGGGTTATTCTTCATGGAATTCTTCAAACAACAGCTGAATATTCTCTTGGTAAGTAGTTCGTGAAAGTGATCCTACTTCAAGTATGAATTGGATTGGCTTCTGAGAACCTTACTGAAATCTCTTCCAAATCTAAAAATGTGTAATCCTGTCTTGTATTCTATAGGTGGTAGTTAGATATGTTGCCTCATGGGTATAGGTGGCTTCTTGGGTCAGTGAGACTAAGGTTAAAAAGGACAAAGAACTTACCATCTCTATCTTCCTAGCTCTAGGTTTTATATTCATTGTCACCTGGAAACCTCGAAAAGGTGCAAATCTGCAAGTTCCAGGCTTGCCTTTGGTTGAAGTTCTGCCAATAGACTGTTAAGGCAACTTCTAAAATAATGATGTGGTTACAAAAGAAATTCCTAGTAACAAGGAATACTAAAAAAGGAATAAGACTGTCAATTTGTCTGCATCACTGATCAAAAAAGAGGACTATATGGTTTTAGAGAATAAGCACCAGCTCTTTAGACAAGAATACTCCTAATGTTGTTCCTAGGTTCATCAAGCAATTTTCAGTTCTGTTTCTTCTAAGTAGATCTACTCACCAGGAAGGAAAGACATAAAAAGATGACTGACTAGGAGGTCAGGAATATCAAGTCAAGTCAACAAGCATTTATTAAAGGCTTATTTTATGCAAATCATAAAATCTGATTTTTGATTTTGCAACACTGAGAGCCAAAGTCTGGCATTCAGTAGCCATGCCAAGGTGTGACCCATCTTGGGAGATCAGCCTAAAAGAGCTGTGTATTCTAATGATTATTTGCCTTCCTTCAATGTATCATAGAAATATAAGGAAACGAATACTTCATTTGTCCCTGAAGTGTATTTTAGCAATTTCAAAAGGAAGATTTTGAAAAGGAAAAAATTACATTTTTTCTTCCATAGATCAAAGAAAAAAACACAAAGTAAAAAGACAAATTCTATTTTTAACACATAGCACCTGTGTTTAAGTCACATAAGAATCACTGAGTAGAAACAACTTTAACAAACCAAAAAGGAGTTTCCCAAAAGCTTTATCATTCTTTCCAAGTCAAAGAGATAGGCAAATGCAACACTATAAAACAGCTTAAATACAATATTCCATGCTATCATCAATGCAGGCTTTATCTACTATAATATTTTGTGCAGCTGGTATTCCATTGCATATTACATATTTCCCATTAGAGAGTGTATTTAATTTTCTTGATTTACCCTCATCATTTCATGAAGTTGTTCCAATCAATTTTAAATTAATAGACCTTCATTTCAAATATGCAGGCTATATTTTACTGATGTATTCTGAATACTACAAAAGGCCGATTATGTTTGCTGAAGTATGCCAAGATCTCTGATTTTAATGCACTTCTTTCTACTCTTGAGAGTTAAAGCTAGCCTCTTTATCCAGGAAAATCAAGGCAGCAAAAACTGTGACTATGCAGTCTCAAGACACATTTTAAAAAGCTGATTTTCCCTAAAAGATTTATTCACATACCAAAAATTACATATTTTAAAAGGTTACTAAATGTTCCTTAGGGATGGGAATTTTCTCCACAGCAATTAAAACCAATGGATGGTCTCCTAAGAAAGAAAACAGAAGTTTAACAGTTGCCTTCAAAATTCTAAAACAAATGGCTTCAACCAAAACACAATGAAATGGTTTTATGATTCCTTTCTGAACAACAAATAATATCATATCAATAGAATCTTACCTTGTAACAAGCATAGCATACCTGATACATGAACAAATACTCCGATTTCCTGTACTACTACACCCAAAAAGACTGAGATAGTAATTATTACGTTCTCTTTAAATATTAAGCTTACCTAAGACCTGAAAAGCGTGACAACTTAAAAAAAGTCAATTTACACATCATTTTTGTTAGAAACACATTTATTACATAAAGTGATTTGTACCTATAATCTGATATTATTTAGATTCATGATTCTATATGGGTTAATTTATTCATTACTAATCCCTGTAAAACTTGGCTTTACATTTGCACAACATCAAATACCTTATGGGCACATTTTTTTTTTACACATTCTATTCAGATGTTTGCAATAACAGATTTTTTCCACACAATAGATGTTGCTTTACTCATTCTAACCTTTGAAGTATGTATTATTTTACTAGTTTAAATATAATTGAAAGACCACATTACAGTACTCCAAACTATACATTTTAAAGGGGAAAAGCCAATTGGATCTTGAAATTTGTTGAAAAGTATGGATTTTTTTTCATTTATTTAACAAATATTTATTAAGCTTCTACTGTATGTGCACAGTACTAGTAGTACAGTGCTAGGTACTGAATAAAATTAGGTAATGTGGTAGAATGGAAATAATCTATAAGTTGGTTTAACTGTTCTCTAAATAATTTTTTGGGGCAGCTAAGTGGCTCAGTGGATAGAGCACTGGGCCTAGCGTAAGGAGGAACTGAGTTTAAATCCAGCCTTAGACACATTAGCTGTGTGTGACCCTAAGAAAGTCATTTAACTCTGTCTGCCCCAGTCTCCTCATCTGTAAAATGACAGAGAGGAGGAAATAAAAAACCACTCCAGTATCTTTGTTAAGAAAGCCCCAAATAGGGTCATGAAGAATTGGACATAATTGAAACAACTGAACAACAACAAAATAATTTATCATAATGACTCTGAACAGAGCACTTGAGTGCCTTATGTTTAAAATAAGGGCCCTCAAACAGTATTTTGTAAATTCCAATAAATTTCCTCATTTGCCAATCAACCTGAAGCACAGGAAAGTTTCCTCTTTCTGACCAACACTCAATTATTAGTGATTCCTGATATTAATACAGTTGATATCTCCCCCATTCAAAATATACTAGTAGATTCCAATAGCAATGTTTCTATATGCCATACAAGTTTAATATAAATACCATCATTATGATTTAGCCAGAGCCTACCACTTAATATGTGAATTCTTTCAGACCACTAGAATACCATCTAGTACACAGCTGTCATTAAAATCCAAATAGCACTTTAGTGTTATTAGACTGCCAAGTAGAGGTAGCACCCTATGTAAGAATGGATGCTATCTCTTTTTCTGGAGATTAAAAAAATAGAAATCACAGAAATTGACCTTTTATAACCTTTAAAAACTGATCATTTTGTAATCAAGAACTATCAAATTATCTAAAACATCATTTAGTAATTTAAACCTAACCAGAAAAAAAAGTTATATTGGCAATGATTTTTACAAAGAGTATCTAGAACTACCTTTGTCCTGAACTAACAATAGAATAGCCTCGAAACTGGAGGACAGACTTGAAATACTGGCAGTATGAGAATCTTTTATAAGTTACATCAGGCATTTAAAGAAAAGCACATCTAAGTAACAGATTTTTGATTTATCGATATGACAATGCTTTTTCCTTCTACTTTCTCTGATACATCATGAAGTTAGGGTACATTTAAATTAACATTTTTACGAAACATGCCCCCTCTTCATCATGGCTACTCTTCAGAAGACTCTGTATACCCCCAAATTATAGACAAATCTATACAGTGACACATAGGTAATTTATAGACAAACAATTACCAATGAATTATTTTTCCTTTTAAAAAAGGACATGTATACAAATTTTTCTGGTTGTGTTGTCTTTTTATAATGGACAAACCTACCAGAAATCTCAAATTATCACACCAGTAGGACAGCTTAACAAAGGTGTTACTTTTCTATAAATGCAATTTGATTCTCAGCATGACTACAGGAATGGCAATTTACAACCTCCAACTACCATAAGTAACAATGAATGTTAAGGTCTTGCTAATTTACACAATGGGTAGCTCGCTGCTCTTAGATGCCTCAGAAAAAACAGAAAAGGAACAATTTAAGGACCTTTTGCATCAATAAAACATGCTTAAATTTGCAGTTAACTTTGCAATAGTGAAATTTAGGAGACTAGATTTAATTGTTGTTACAAATACTGATGTACCAGACACATCAGCTCTTCTCCCACAACAGAAATTCTTGTTTATATCAATAAGGAGCCTGAGTTAAAAGTTAAACCCTCAGGTTAGAAAGTCTACAAATTAAAGGAATAGCTATGTAACCAAGAAACTAAATAAAATATAATTTGGTTCAGAGAGAAAGCTGTCCAGAGTTTCACTATGTTAATACTAATTTGCCTTTATATTAATATGTTATAATTTTCACCTTTTTATAAGAAATATGTTAAATGTTACATTTTAGCGACAGGACACATTTAGAATCTTGTAGTGTACAATATCATCGTACATCTCAGTGTTGGTACAATTCCTAATCCTCCTCTCAAAATGTCTATAGAAGTTGGCACATTGATAAAACAATTGCTACTGTTATAAAAGGAATTATATTTGCTCCTTTTGACTATTAGATTAATATATGAGACAAAACATATTTTAAAAGAATAAAGTCCTCTAAACAGAACTAAATGATTGTGCAGCCAGCACTTTATAATTGTGTTTTTACTTTTTCAGTTGTTTCTCAAGGACTACAGCAAAAATTGAACCATAAAGCTTTACTTGACAGAAAAGGAATTAGCCTACCACACTAAACCACAAAGATAGGCGAGACAGTTATTTATGAAGAAACACTGTTCACTATTACCCTTTTGAGATTCTACAAAAGGGCTAAATATTGATGCATTCCCAAATCACCTTTCCCCCACTTCTTGTATTAACAAGTAGAAATGTGCTTTTGCTGCTCTCAATTTATCAAGATCAGGTGAACAGAATTGTTTTTACAGAGTACACACTATTCTCTGCCTTACAGGGACTATGCAACCACATTAAACTCTCATGGTTATTAATAATTCATGGAACTTCCTTAGTTCACTACAAGGGCATCATTCATAGGGCATCACTCTTATTGAAAGAAGCTAACAGGAACAGACAGATAAACAATGTTAAAAGTCAAATGAAAAAAAGTCTCCTATGAATTCTGGGACATTCAAGACCAGTAAAAGACTTCAATTGCTATCATCTTCGTACAAGGTTTAACATCCTTCACCAGTGCTCACAGTGCCTGACAGGCATAGTTTAACCATCCTGGAGAATAACATCTGTTCATCTCTGTGCTTAAGCTTTGTGGCAGTTTTAATTATACTTGGGTAAAGTGGCACAGTGCAGAGTGCTGGACTTGAAGTTAGGAAGACTTGAGTTCTAATGAGGCCTCAGACACTTGAAAGTTATGTACTCAGAACAAGTTGCTTAAACTGTTATAGTCTCAGTTTCCTCATCTGTAAAATAGAGATAATAATAGCACTTAATTCACAGGGTTTCATGTGGGGATCAAATGAGCCCATATATGTAAAGCACTTTGTAAACCTTAGGAGCTAGATAATATTAGCTATTACTACACTTATGCTGTCTTTTTCAATGGATTTTCCTAAACTTATCTCTGGCACACATATTATTTTGCTTTTTGGAGACTCCCAAGGATAATCTGAATTTCTTATTCATCAAGGAGCTCAACCAGAAATGATTCCTATACCTTTGATACATGAAAAATGTCTCCATCAAAAAGGAACTTCCACATTTTATTTTATTAGCCTCCCTAACTGAGTGACATTCAAGGTGAGTGTTTCATGTAATCTGACATTTGGATTGGCACAGCGAAAGAATTCTTCCCCTACTGGCCAATCTGCTTTTCATTAGCTTGATTTAGCTAGGTTAGTCTTTGAACAGCAATGCATAACTGGGACTATGCTTTTGAGCCTTTTCCATCTCAAAGTATAGTTAACATAATTGGTAAACTTCCTTTTCTATGACCACAAAGATAGTACAAATAGGACAAGTTCATCTGAAAACTTGTAATACTTAAGTACATGTAAAGTCAACTGCACTGAAAATCATCTAATAGAAGTTAATATAGATGAAGTAGTTTGTTGATTTAATAATACATTTGAGGAAAATACATTTTACTATATACGTACAGAATTTGCCCTAAATTAATTCATAAAATTTCAAGTTTGAGCTACCTGAAAATCAAATTCTACTAAAAACACACATACATATGTATGTATCTACATATGTACATACAAAAATGGCTTAACAACAAAAGATTATATATTTCATTCCAATTCAGTTAAATTTAACACATTTACAAAGTAACTACTATATATCTCCAAGAGCACAATATCCAAATCACCAAATTGCAATAAAACTTTTAGTTAAGGATGTGATGAAAACATGCCTGTGTAATCACTATAATTTTCAAAGGAATAACGTTATTATATTTCAATAATTAAGTTAAAACTATTCATTTGTGTCATTCATGGTCATTGAAAATAAACAGAAACCCTACCAAAGTAAGTGAGTGTAAAAATCCTAACACACAACCAAAACCTACCTCAACTTTTATGTTTAGCGCCAATGACTAATTTGTGGAAGAGTTTCATGGGTTGAGAAAAGAGAGAGAATCTAGAGATAAGTAACGCTCTGGTTGAGAAACACTGAACCTCAAGTAAACTAGAGAAAAAGAGACAGGGGACACAAAGGCAACCAGTTAACACAGAGGAAGAAATCATTAACTTAAATTTATTTTACCTGTTATTTGGGCAAGCTTTTTAGAATTTAACACCTAATTGAAGCAAATGCTCCACACCTGTTCTTCCATGTTCTTAGAAAGTTAGAAAGGTTCTTTATTGATTGGTAATTCAAATTTTAAAATATACTGACCAGACATTCTGACGTTACAGAAAAATATTAATATACTAATTTAAGGGTACTAAATGTCCAGCTGTAACTGGAAACAATGCTACAAAAAATCATATTCACTAAAAAATTTAGAGCTTTTAAAATGGTGTCTTCATATTTTTTCATAAGTAACACACCAATTAATAATTGTTTTTTTGTTTTATGGTTGTTGATGGTCTGCAGCTTTTCTTTTTGAAATTTCAAGTGCAATAGCATAATTCCAACATTGACCTGTGTCCCATTCTGAACTCCTATTCTTTTTGTTTCATGATTCACTGGTGCTTTTTATTCCTTTTTAAATTCACTAGCACTTCCTCCAGAAGAAAAAGCAAAGCTCTCAAAAGTAACAATAATATATATTTAAGGAAAACAGCTGGGTGGTACAAATGGATAGAGCGCTGGAACCAAATTCAGGAAGACTCCTCTTTCTGGGTTCAAATCTTACCTCAAACACTTACTAGCTGTGCAACTCTGGGCAAGTCACTTAACCCTGTTTGCCTCAGTTTCCTCATCTGTAAAATAAGCTGCAGAAGGAAATGGCAAACCACTCCTGTATCTTTGCCAAGAAAACCCCAAATGGAGTCATGAGAAGTCAGATACAACTGAAATGAATGAACAGAAAAAGAAAAACAAATCTGAACAGTGGATGAATCTGAAAAGACATGCCCCATTCTGTACCTCTAGTCCAGCAGCTCTCTGAAAGAGGTAGGAAACATGATTTGTCATCAGTCTTTTACTGTTTTAATTGGTTAGTACATTGACCAGAGTTCTTGAGCTGTTCAGTCATTTTTCTTTGCATGTTATAGTAATTAAATTTTTCTCTTGGTTTTTGCTTGCTTCATCAGTTTATAAAATTCTTTCAAGTTTTTCCTTTCTTAATCAGTTTCTTTCATCTTATGATATAATAATTCTCCCTCTTTCATATAAGATACTTTGTTCAACCATTCTCCAATTGATTGATTAGGTACTCATTTTTTTCCAGTTCTTTGCTATAATAAAAAGTATTACTTGTTGATATTTTTATACATGAGGTTCTTTTCCCTCTTTTATCGGTCATGCTGAGGTATAGGCCATTTCATAGTGGTATTGCTGGGACAAAGTATGCACCATTTAGTGAATTTCAGGGACATATATGTTATGCAAAATTATATTTGATTATGCTTTCTGGAACTGCCTGAAAAATAATAAATTTTGTTCCAGCCTCTTGTCATAAGTACTAAATTGTATTTCCTTATGCAGCCAATTTTAGGATGCTGGTTTCTTATACATTCTACTATTTTTTTTCATTTTAATGAGAAGTTTAATTCATTTACATTTAAGTTTATAATTGTCAAGCTTGTGCTTTCCTCCATTAAGTGGTCATATTGATATTTCTTCTTTGTTTAAATCAGTACTTAGTTCCACTTGTTTATTTATACTATTTTGATCACATCTCCCACATTCCTCCTCCCACCCCAATTTCTACTTCCTGGAGTTTACTTTTAATATTAGTATCTTCATACTTTTTTGTAGCCCAGGCAACAATACATTACAAAAAATTTTTTAGACTCCTTTCCCCTGTGATCCAATCTCTGTTTGAATAAATTTTACTTGTAGGGCCACTTTCTAATCAGATGTTAATTCAATCCATCATCTTCATTTCTCCTTCTCTCTTGTATAATACTCTAGAATCTAATTTACTGTTTATTACCTTTGTGTTTATCTGCTCTTTTCCTTATTCTTTCTGTGACCTTCATAAAAAAGCAAGACTTTCGGAAGAAAAATTTCACTCCTCTCTTTAACTCAACTATTAATTTGATTATGGATCTTCCACCTTTTTTCCTAGTCTGTTTTAAAAGCTCTGCTTCACTGCCCAAACTATTAGTAATAAAATAAGCATGCATAGGTGGAAGGACCCCATCATGTGCAGTCCAAGTGTCCTGTCCAACTCTATATGCCCTAAGGCCAGCAGCTCATCCTTCACAAACTGCATCTCCTTGATCACTCATCCTTAATAATGGACACACCCCAGGGATACAACAAAGTTATGAGAGGCAGTGTTCTTGCCCATCTCCCTGCTTCTCCCCAAGGCCTCAGGGAGAGTGAGAGATGGAGACACACACACACACACACACACACACACACACACACACACACACACACACACACACACACACACACACACACACACCCCCTCCTGACCTAAAGACTTCCTCTGTGTTTTCACATAATCTCAAACGTTGAGTTACTAATAAAGGTACTTGGTTTCTTTGTATTATACATATTTATTTCAGGGACGGATTCTCTTAGTGGGGAATAAGTTGCTGAAGAGTAACAGATATACAAAAAGGCATCAAATAAAACCTTTTAGTTAAGATTTTTGCTAATAGCAATCAGATTCTTAACCACAATATTTCCTCTCATTCTACAGGCCACAGAAAATGGCAGGGGTAATTATCACAGCAACTGGCCGAGAGAAATTGCCTTCAACGGTATACCTAAATAGGAAAGAAGAAAATTTATAAAATAGCCCTCACATTCCTATTTATTCATAAATAGTGGCCAAAAATGAACATGGAGCCCTTTTTAAATGTCAAAAATTAATTCAGAGGGAATCAACATTTAACAATAACAATTGTTATCACAATTCTATGAAACGTCAAGTTTTGTAGTTTTTATACACATTATGTTATTAAAGGCTCTTGACAATCCTCTGAGATAGATCCCATTAATATTCCCATTTTTACAGATGAGGAAAATGAGGCTGAGAAATGTCAAGTGATTTGCTCATGATCACATACAGAACAAGGATCTGCAGTAGCATTCTCATCCAGTTCTTTTTGACTGCAAGGACAATACAAAATGAAGTGTTAAATCTTGTAAGAGGGCATATAGTAATATGTATCATGTTATTTTTTGCTTGAGCTAATAACCATGTGAATATGGGCATAATAAAGGATTAACATTTTATCTAGCAAAACTTTTTAGTTAAGATGTTTGCACATTGTAACAGTAAGGAAACTTTAAATTACATGAGATCTTTGACCCTTAAAATATCTATATTCATTTGATATGAATTAAATAATTTCTCAAATTTTTTACTGAGTGAATAACTGATTAAATCAAAGGAATCTGGTACACAATGAATATGTTTGGAACAGAATTCAAAAAAGGCTTTATGTGGTCTTCATATGAATATATATTTTCTATTTAACAATACAGCAACCAATTCTAAGATTTAAAAAATCCAATTTTCCTCATCTTATCCTTTTGGTAATCAGTCCTAAATCCAGATGTACAAATACAAATATACAGTTTATCAGAAATTTTTGATCAAGATTCCACTTGACTTTTTAACACTGTATTTGAAGCTGTGAAGTCAGACTCTGACAATTGTCAATAAACTCCTATTATGTCCATCTGCACCACATGTCAGTATAATCTGCAGGTAAAAATGAGAAAAAAAATTGAAAATATTTGTAACTTCTGCTTGAGGGACTAAGAATAAAGCAAATCAATATAAACTGTCATTTCCTTAGAGAGCTGCATTCTCAGAGACATTTAGATAGAGTTTACCCATTTAAACAAGGATAAAGGCAAAAAAAAATTTCATAGAAAATGAGTAATCATTATTTTGGCATCATGGAAACTGAAGTCATATTTAGCATTATGTCAAAATGTAAGTTAAATACTCCCAACAGTTGTAAATATTTATGATAATCTAAAATAAATCAGTAATGGATAGTCATATTATTCATTACTATAACTGATATGAAACACTACTAAGTTTTTAGATATGAAATGTTACCAATACCGCCTACCTCATTTTATTTAAAGTACCAACATTTAAGAACATAAAATGCTATAAACATGTTTGCTATGTATGTTTTATATTATCTGCACGTTGTCATATTGTTATCTATATTGGCAGTAAGAATAATCTATAAAAATATATGAAATTTTATAAGATATAATTCCTAACATATATATTTTTCTTTAAATTTGGCAAAGTGCTTTACATAACATTTTATGTGAGCCTCAGAATACCCTGGCAAGGTAGTTGTTATTAGCATATGTAGGGGGTAGGAATATAACAATAAGTCCTTTAGTATAATACTATGAAAGTTTGTTTTAGGAAGATTATTATGGTGGCAGTGGGTGGAAATGATTATATGATGAACAGGGAGGAAGAACTGTTAAAATAGTAATCTAGGCAAATAGTGAAAAAGACCTGAATCAGGATGGTGGCAGTAAAACAGTTAAAAAAATTATAAAGGACTCTCTGATAGACTGGATATAGAGAATGAGAGGAAACAATGCAAAGATAACTTTCCAGTCACTCATCCTACAAGCATGGATGATGGGAAAATGGTGAGACTTACAGAAGTAGAGGAGTTGAAAAGAAAACAGGAGTAGGATTAAGAGATATAGATTAGAGATGTACACTGAGGCATCATGAACATATAAGTGAAGGTGAAAGCCATGAAATAGAAATAATAAAATCAATTATACACTCAGTTAACATCATTCTAGAAAGAAAGAGAAGGAAAGAAAGAGAAGGAAAGAAAGAAAGAGAAGGAAAGAAAGAAAGAGAAGGAAAGAAAGAAAGAGAAGGAAAGAAAGAAAGAGAAGGAAAGACGGAAGGAAAGAGAAAGTTGTTCAAGTAATTTCAGGTTGCTTCACTCTTATTCAGTAAGTGGAAGATAATATTAGTCATTGGTGATTGTTGCATTAACTGAACAAAGAGCATCCCAACATTCCTAATTCTGTGTTATCCAAATTCCTTCACCTCTGGACATAATGATAACCCTCACACTGAAGTGCCTTACGGTAATTACCATGTTGAGATGTTGACATAGTCTCATTAGGTCTTCTAAAAAGATTATCATCTCAATGTTTTTAAATTCCATAAAACTGCTGTTGCTTTTAAAAATTAACTTTATTTAATAATAAAAAACTAAACCTTTCCTATACATGCAGGTAGGTTTGATTAACCTTTTAGCTGAAGAAAATACATCAATTCAGAGTTCTGATCTTTGTCATCTTATCAACCAAAAACAGAATACGGTTTGCACTAAAACCTTCTATTGATTTTTATCTGAGGTTAAAACATAATAAACTTCCTAATTAAGATACAAATAAATTTTGAACATATTTATGTTAACAATGATCAGATAATTCCTAGCCTCTTATATGCACAACCAACAGAAAATAATAAGCATAATGAAAAGTGTTTTTACACTTTTCCAATACCATGTTTCACTGCCTGAAGTCTTGGAAGGACTAACTTGGGTGTGGGGAACCTGCAACCCTGAGGTCACATGTGGCGTTCTAGGTCCTCAAGCGCAGTCCTTTGACTGAATCCAAACTTTACAGAACAGATCCTTTTTTAAGGATTTTACTATTTACTATTTACTAACTAGCCTTCTCTCTCTTTCTCATAATGTGGCCTTGGGCAAGTAACAACTTCTCTGAACCTCAGTTGCTTTACCTATTAATTAGGGATAAAAACCGCCACCTCTTACTTTGAAGACTATAAAACAATACACAGGTACAAAGCATTAGTTAGTATCCATATTTAAGACCTATCTTTTTTTTTTAAGTGAGGCAACTGGAGTTAAGCGACTTGCCCACAGTCACATAGCTAGGAAGTATTATATGTCTGAGGCTGGATTTGAATTTAGGTACTCCTGACTCCAGGGCCAGTAGTCTATCCACTGCGCCACCTTGCTGCCCCAAGACCTACCTTTCTAAAATAAACAAAAAACATCACTTAATTGCTACATTAAATTCTCTAAAGTTAAAAACACTGTAGATTTGGCAGGAAAATATGGGTGTGAATAGAAAGCAAACAAAGCTTTAAAAGAGCAAATGAAAGAAAGCTGCATATTTCTAGAACAAAAAATATAAATATGCTGAGACTATTTTGTAAAGTGTACAAATCTGCATCTTTGAAACTTCCAACCACTGCTTCTCATTCTTCCCTCTGGAGAGAGGCACCTTTGCCTCACCTGCAAATGTGGTAATAATACCTAGCATCTATACAGTGTCTGTGCCTACTATATTCCAGACATTGTGCTAAGCTATTATCTCATGTGAGTCTCACAAAAACCCTGGGAGGTGGGTATTATTATCCCATTTTACAGATGAGGAAACTGAAGGTAACAGAAATTAAGTAATTTGCCCAAGGTAACACAGCTAATGTTAAAGGCCAAATATTAAACAAGGTCCTCTCTACTCCAGGCTCTGAACTCTATCTACGGTACCCCCTGGCTGCCTGACAATTATTAGAGCCCCTCCCCTGAGTGGTACTCCCTTCTTTGATCCTCCTTTTCTCCCTAAAATGACTAAAAATTCTTTTGCAGAGGGCTGTTCTTAGTTTTTCTGGGAAGTCTCAGTTCATTTTGAGCTTCAACATTCCTAACACTACTTATACAAAATCATTCTCCATTTCACCTTTTATCGCATACTCTTGATTATGCTTGAGTCAAAAAAAAAACAGTTTCAGAAATGGACAAAGTAAGATTAGACAGCAGTTTTCGGGGGGGGGGAAAGAGTCATTTAGTGAATAGAAAGTTTGATATGAGTCAACAGTGGCATGATACCACAAAAAAACTAGTATGCTCTTTGGCTACACTGACAAGCATAGCGTCCTATATTAGGATGGGGTTAGTCCTGTTGTCCCTCCTAGTCAGACCATATTTGACATAATGCATTCGATTCTGGGTGCCACCATTTAGCAAGGGACATAATTGGTATGCTGGAAGGTTTCCAGACAAGGGTCGTGAGGATGGTGAGAGGCCTTGAAATAATAAGCTAGAATCAGATTAAAAAAAAAAAACAGGAAGGGTTAATTATCTTGGAGAAGTGACAACTTGGGAGGGATGTGACAGTTGTTTTTGAAGTTGTACTTGAAAGTCTAAGCTGGGTCAGTGGCATTCTCTCTTTTGCTTGCGCCCAAAGAGTTGCAGAAATTTAGACCTGAAATAGGGAGAAACATCAACACCACACTGCAAATAATGCAACTGTCTGCCTCTGGAGCTAAAAATTAATAGTATCTTTGGAAATTATTTGTTGCAAAGACAAACTCCAAACATATTCAACTGAATACGCAAACCAAATTGTCTTTCTGGCACTTGTTTCAGTATAAATTCTGTATGGTATTGAACTTAAGGTTAGATATGCGCTTGGCAATACAGTGAAAGCAATGTTTCCAAAATGCTTGTCATGATATTTTGATTTTCTTGGCTTATTTAAAACTGTTGCTTAAAAAGCAACTTCAAGTAGCTCAATAACAAAACCGCCTCAATTTAAAAAAAATTCACATTGCCAGTTCCTCCACAGGGGGTCATTGTTAATGAAATTCTTGAGAAGGCTTTAGTTTTCAGCTAATCCTATATAGAAAGCATATTTAGATCGAATGAACAAAGAAAATGACCATTTCTTAATCTTCAGTCTCAGCCTCCTCCTGCCCCCCCCCACCTGGCTTCTGCAAGTAACAGAACCTATGAAAGTTCCCTTCTTCGACTTGGGCTCTTTTGTCCTCTCAAGGTTGCCTAATCATATTCATCTCTAAAAATGAGGTAAGGAATATTTCAAAAGCTGCATTCACATTAAATCAACTTTCTGATTCGTGCGTTGCAGGAATAAAGCAGTGCAATCACATCTTAAATTGGTTTACAGCAGGCTGTCTACCTTACTCTTGTTCTCAGAACTGATGAAATGAATAGTTTTAAAATAGCACTTTTTGAAATGACATGAGAATTAAAGTGCGTCATTATTTCACTGTTGACAAGTGAGAGATTTTTAACTCCTTAAATGAGCAATTCTAATAAATCAGTTTTAGAGATGCACCATAGCATGTGTATACTGACATGCTGTAATATAATTAACAAGTTAAATTTGAAAACATAACAAATTCATGAGAAGCCAAAGTTAAAATTTCAAAAGCAAAATTTAACTGGACCAACTTTAAAATAATATTTAAGGTAGCCATTTGGTAGATAGTATACAATGTTATGTGGTGTGAAATAATATGCTAGTTAATATTGCTAAGAAAAGCTTATTTTATGTTTTACTTTTCTACTGAGGAATATTTGACCTTTCAACACAGATATATTGCGGTAATCTTTTGGATTCAATTTCCCATTATTTAAAGGAAAACAAAAAATACAATTTTATACTATTGTGCCTTGTGGTTAAAGCAGATCTCTGACCTTTATTTAGGTAGTTCCAAAAGTTTTAGTGTAATTATAAAATATAAAAAGCTCAATCCTGCCCTAATACTTTTGAAGAAAATTGTGGTAAGTCAGAGAAAGTTTTTAGTTTCATCTGCCATTTCAGTATGCACTCTGATTATAGGGGATGGCTCAGTTTAGACAGAAATAAGATGGCAAGTAAGCAAAATGGTGGAATAAAATAAAGTTTAATCAAAAGGCTTTTCATCACATTTGCTATAGATTTTACATTTAGAAAAGAAGCTAAGAGCATAATGACATCAACCAGGTAGATTTAAAAAAAACTTTTCTTGGACCTACTGTTAAATTAATGTACTGACCACAATACACAAGAATAAAACGCATTTTGTACTGTAGGAGAGGCAAATAATTGGGACAGCTTTCATGCCTGAGGCCAAGGACTGTCCACTTCTAAAATCCCAGAAAATCAGTCCTTTAAGAAGCTAGAAAAAATTCAGCCTGCATGCTCCAGGAGCTGAGGTCAACGTGTACTACTGCATAACTTGCCTGCTTTGCCTCGGCTTCATGCGCAAAAAAATTCTGCCAACCCTAATTGCTGATTCATGCATGTTCTTCACTTTGTCCCCAGTGTCCAGCAGGCTACTTGCTGATCTTTCTTTAACTTGGCTTTTGTCCTGACATAATCCCATCCCTTGGGTATTACAGCTCACTCTTCTCCCTGACTCCATACCACCACTCAATTTCCTGGTCTAACTCTATGATGACCATGATCGTCTGTATTTAAATTCCAACATTCCAAATATTCAGGCCACTGCACTTTTAACATTAACCTACTTCTCATCTACCTAGAATTGACCTCTAAGAAAAATAGCTACAGATTGAATGATAGATACAAGATATGCTACATTATGAGCTAATCAGGGCTAAATTCCCACACTAAGACTCAGAAAACAGTGGCAATCTGCACAAAGCAAGATAGACCTCATCCATGAAAAAAGGAGGAAAGATTGTCAGCCATATAGGGTCAGAGCAACAAAAATCATTACATAGTAATGTACATGAACAACAAATGAATATGGAAACTACTACAAACTTTAAGTAGAACTCAGTTGACCTGAAACCAAAATTAACCAAAATTTTCAGCATTTCACGTTAAAAATTAAAAAAAGCAGGTAATCTTATCAGTATTAATAGCCCTCCAACTAAGTACATCACATATAATCCATGCTTCCTCATCCAGTGGGACTGCTGCTCATGCTCTCAAGTACATGCATCATCCCCAGGAGCCTACCTAATATATTTCAAGTTTTCCACTAAGTTTTGGACAACATGTAGATGCCAGCGCAGGGCAAAGGCTGTCCACCTACATGCCCTTGCTTTCGTTTTGTAACTGTCCCATTTTTACATTCATATAACTGTTAAATCTCTCTTCCTAAGCAGTTTTCATAAGTAATATGCTGCAACATGTTTACATCCATACTGCAATTCCCTCCTACCTTTTGGGTGACCCACAATGTAATTCCTTACAGATTATGGTTCCCTATAATTTACAGTCACAGAATAGCAACAGAGGAACGACTTTGTTGTTGTTGTTGTTTTAAGATAAGCATTTATTTAGTTGAAAAGCTTATTGTCAGTAAAAAAGCAAGGTACCATTTCCCATATGTAATCAAGTAATTCCCTCTTGTGCTACTAAATACTCTGCTCAGTTGATTGTTAATCAGCAGTACTGTCCTTAATGGTGTGCCCCATTCAAATTTTGGCAATTTTAACAGAATTCAAGAGGCAAATGTCCTGGAAAAAATGAGATTTAAGTATGGGCAAGAATCTTTCAGTTTTTAGTGAATCAGTTTATACTTTGTTAAGAAAATACAACTGGCTGATTTGCATTTGAAAAAGGACAGGAAAGCAGCTGAGCAAAAGACCAAGATAAATAAACAGGGATTCCACTCATAGATTGCCTCTGTCCTTTTTCCCTTGTGGACCAACAGGAGAGCTTTAAGAGTTAAAAAAAAAAAAAAGAGGGGAGCAGCTAGGTGGTGCAGTGGATAGAGCACAGACCTTGTAGTCAGGAGGACTCAAGTTCAAATCTAGCTTCAGACATTTGACACTCCTAAGTTTCTATACACTCTCCCCACTGATGCTGTATTTGTGGATGAATTTACCTCAGTTTTATTGGAAGCATATTCTGACCTACTCATTGTTGTTTTCACTCAGCCATCTTAGTAAATATCTTTGTTGTGGGCTAATTTGAGGTATTAACTTATTAAAGGTAAGCATACTGATGTAGGCTTAGGAGTTACAGCTCTGAAAGTGCAAATCCACAAAACACCTGTTGAATCTGATTAGCAATTGTTCCTTCAAGGGTTCCAACCTGGGTGGGTTGGGAAAATGAGAAATAGTTCCCAGAAAGAGCTGAGACACAAATACTGATGGATTAGTTTCATGGGATATCTATACAATGTCTATCATATTTTAAAGAATATGTATTCATTCCCTTGGTTTTTCTGGAAAGAGGCCATATTCCTTTGAGTGAATTTGGAGTCTGGAATAGAAATTTCCCCATAATAATGGCACTGTTTGGTGAATATATATATACATATATGTGTGCATATCTGTACACACATATACATGCAACATATACTTACATATATATCACCTGGCCAATGCATTGTTTGAAATTAATAATCAGAGAATCACCAAATAAAAAATACACATATAAATACAAATTTAATATTTGTGATTTAAGTAAAAAAAAACTTTATCAAGGATAAAACATTCTCAATCTAGTCTCCTGTACATATTTTGCAACTATATCATCTGTTGTGTTAGGCAGTTGGGTGGTAGAATGCATTGGCCTTGGCATCACCCAGACCTGAGTTTGAATTCTGCCTTTGACACTTACTACCTATGTAACCCACAGCAAATAATTTAACCATTCTCATCCTCAGTTTCATCTGTAAAATGGGGATAACCACGACATCTAGCTCACAGAGTTGTTGTGAGGATCAAATAAGAATACATGTAAAGTGCTTTGCAAACTTTAAAATCACCATATAGATGCCAGTTACTGTTGTTATTTTTGTTAGGCTGCCCAGGGGAATAAACTGTGTTAGGGCTAAGCTAAACAGAGTAAGCCTAAGAGCTGCTTGAGTCCAAGGATATAAAGATTGCTAATACACCTAATGTTTCAGATGTTATTTTCTCCTTTCCCCTCCCCAGCTCTTGCTTTTTAGGGAATATCATAACTGGTTAAGGCAGCTAAGTGGACCAAGGAACAGAATGCAGGGCCTAGAGTCGCTAAGACCTATCTTCCTGAGTTCAAATCTGGCCTCAGACTCTTACTAGCTATGTGACCCTGAGCAAGTCACTTAATCTTGTTAGCCTCAGTTTCTCATCTGTAAAATGAGCTAGAGAAGGCAATGGTGAACTATTCCAGTATCATTGCCAAGAAAGCACCAAATGGGTCTCCAGAGAGTTGGACACCACAGAAATGACTGAACACATAACTGGTTTACAGGAACTACTATGGACTAGTTTCATGACAGAAGGTCGCTATCACAACAAGAAAGAAAGGCATCTTAGATAAGAATGACAACTGATGTTTACGTAGCACTATAAAGTTTATTAGACGTTTTATAAAAATTACCATTTAAGCTTCAAAACAATCCTGTAAGTCACACAATTACAAATATTATCCCCACTTTACAAATGGGAAAAGTGAGGGTCAGAGAGGCCACATATTTTGTCCAAAATCATGTAGCAAACACACTGGAGACAAGATTTGAACCTTAGTCTTCCTAATTCCAAGTCTATCAATTCTATCCACTACACTACACTGCCTCCCGATACTTTAAGGTATTGTTAGACTCCATAGGAATGAATGCTAATTGCAAATTGTTCCCTAGTAATTTTAATGTGTGTGTTCATAATAAAAGATGTCACGTATACTAGGAGCCTAAAGGGACAGGGGAATTTTAGGGGAGAAGGTGGACAGATAGTGTAGGGATAGGGTACATTAGATGGTGCAAGCTTCCTAGAGGAGTAGGTGAGGAGAAATTACAAACTTTGTATTTGCTTTTCTGAGGGGATTCTTACGCAGTTAACATGTTAAATGGAGGTCATCAGTCATGCCTGTCACCAGTATGTGGATAACCAATATAGTAATTAACTTACTGGCTAAGTCTTCTTAGCCTCTGTGGCATGGTCATCTCAGCTACATGTTGATGAGTTGCAATTTATGTGATATAATAAAACATTTGTACAAAGAGAACTGATTTTTCATAATCACCTCCTTGAGATACTGTAAATCTTTAGTCATCAAGGAAAGTTATTTTCAGCATCATATTTCTTTTTGGGGGGAGAGGGTTAACTCTGAGTCAATAGGTTTATTAATTTACCCAGGATAGAGCTATCTCCAGAGTATTGTATTTAAGTTTTGTTCTAACATGTATTTATCTGTTGGATTTGTATACACCAAATTCCCTTTATTAAAAGAGAAAAATGAACACTAACTTAATTTCCAAATTCCCTTGTTGAATATTTGGAGGGGGGAGGGAAGGGAAGGAAAGAGAAATGCCATTATGATTTGAAGAGTATGGGGAATTCCTGATAGGTATGCAAGGTCTATATCATCAGTTAAGAACTCAGAACTATGTGTGAGAAGTTAAATGTCTTTTCCAAGGTCAACACAGTCATTGTGTCCAAGATAGGATCTGAACCCATCTTTCTGACTCCAAGACCAGCCCTCTATTGCCTATGCCATGTTACCTCTGTTGAACAAACTCCTTTAAAAACAGTAGCATTTTTATATTTGGTAGACACTTTAAAAGTCAGAAGCTTTACTATATTCTTGCTTTATGCTTTCACATTTTGAATAACAGTACAATTCTGACGTTGTAACCATGTGATTCCTGGGTGACAACAGTATGAAGTATATCAAAACATAGAGGCAGCTAGGTGGGGCAGAGGATAGTGTGCCAAGACTAGTGTCAAGAAGACCTGAGTTCAAATCTTGCCTTAGACACCTATTAGCTGTGTGACCCTGGGCAAATCACTTAATCTATTTCCCTCAGTTTCCTCAACTATAAAATGGAGATAATTATAGCACCTACCTACAAGGTTTGCTGTGAGAGTAAAATGAGATTTTGTAAGCACTTAGCTCAGTGTCTGGCACCTAGTAAGCACTTAATAAATGCTTGCTTTAAAAAAAATTGCTTTCATTTGTAATCCTATGCATTTTATTTTACATATGTAAAATGTTATTTTGAAAAAGAGGTCCAAAAAGCTTTACAAGGCTGTGAAAGCCTAAAATGATTGAGAACCACTGTCTTAAGGAATTAAAGAAGCTGTAAGTAAGTGGAGAAAGACAGGGCCCAAGATGCCTTCCAACTTCAGTCTCATGCTGAGTGTCTCTAACTTAAATCTTCAGCCCACAGCCAGCCATCCTACTGCCACTTCCTCAGCCTCTTGAACAATTCCATAACTTTTTCTCCCTTTCTCTCAGAGCAGTAAGAAAACAGAACCGTTTGTCTGGGGCTACACTGCCCAGAACTGATTTGGTTAGGTCTCAGTAGCTCCCAAGTTCACCCAGGGATAAGGAGAAAAGCAACCTACCCCTTTAAGTCACAGGAATGGGGAACCTGCAGCCTCAAGAAAACGTGTGTGGCCCATTAGGTCCTCAGGTGTGGCCCTCTGACCACACTCCCACACATACTTTAAGACATAATTCCTCTTATGTTCTTCATCTTTTGATGTATCTCTACTTTGGCCAAGGAGATAACGAGGGTTATTTCTCCTTGGCAAAGAAGGAACAAGGTTTACCACATATTAGGAGGTAGGACCATACAAGCCAATTATCAAGCTGCTACAATGTTAAGTTCAGATTTCTAGCTGCTTCAACACACAGTGCAGTAGTAAATATTTTAGATTAAGGGCTTTGAAAAGCATTGATTAGAATATAGACTAAGAAAATTAGGTATTGGAAACTAATAGCTACCCATCAATTGGGGAATGGCTGACGAATTTATGGAATGAGAACGTAATAAAATATTATTGTGCCAGAAGAAATGATGAAAGGGGACATTTCAGACAAACTTAACAAAAAAAACTAGGAAAGGCTACACCATTTGTGTCAATCAAGAAACATTTATTAAGAGCCAACTATGCACCAGTTACTAAGGTAGGTGCTGAAGATACAAAGAAAAGCAAAAAAAACCCAATCACTATCCTCAAGGTGCTCACATTCCAATGCTGGAGATGACATGCAAACAACTATGTGCAAATTATATACAGGATAAATTGGAAGTAATCAGTGGAGGGAAGACCCTAGACATAAGGGAGATCAGGAAAGGCTTCCTGTAGAAGGCAAGATTTTGGCTGCAACATAAGGCAAGCCAATAAAATCAAGAGGTAGAAACGAGGAAAGAGAGCATTCCAAGAGTAGGGGACAGCCAGTGAAAATGCCCAAACAATGAGATGTCTTGTTAGAAGAGTAACAAGGAGCCCAGTGACACTGGATAACAAAGTATTTTGGAGGGTGGATGTGAAAGGTAAGGTGTAAGAAGATTAGATCACTTCCATAATTAATTAAAAATATAGATGAGTTTAAGGCCACATTAGGATACCTATAATCTTAAATTTGATGGATAATCATTTCTTCATTCTCCATGATGTGAAAAAAAAAGCACATGCATTTATTCATAATGCTTTGTTTCTTCACAGATAAGTTATTCAGTTGACATGTTCTGACAAGTCAGTGGTTGTAATGTTATTTAATTAAGTGAAGCCAGAACAAATGTGTCATACAGATATACTGACATGTGTTTGCCTACTTTAAAAAGAAGATTCAAAACTATACCAAACTTCTTAAAAAAAAGATGTTAGTTCATTTTTCAAAAGAAGAAAGAAAAAAGGACTGTTTTCTGGGTCCCAATGGGTAAAATTCAACTGCAGTCTTTGTTTAAGAACTATATAGGGCCTTCAGTGACTACAAGCAGTTTCTTCTCTGAGATAGACAAACAAGTCAAAGATCTTCATCATGATGCCTCACATATGATAGGAGTGGATAGTTAACATAGAAACTAAGCAAGAAAACAGAAAATTTAAACCAAACCTCTTTCTCTGGGGATAAAAAATAATTAAAATGAATTTCTGCTCCAAATTACATTATCTTGATGTTTTCTGTACAAGGTTTTAGGTACTATAAACACGCTTTGACTTTGTCCTGTAATGTTTCTTCAATCAATCACGCAGTAGTCTAGAATTAAAATGAAATGATTAGATCAAGGAAAATCAAATTTTTTAACATTTAGTTTCAGTAATGTAATTATGAAGCTTTTAGTGATATCATAATTACTTTGAAGCTTTGAGCATATGTTTCTACTGAAAGTATTCCACTGAGATTCCACATTAGTAAAGCCAAAAAATTCAGACATTCAATGTAGCAAAATATATTGGTCTTAAAAATAAAAACTTAATGTAGAAGAAAAAGGGTCAGCTAATTCATTATTTCCATTTGATCTATACTATACAAACTACTTTTAAAATTTACCTGACGTTTATTATACTCTATAGCAACTCAAAATTCAAATCATTTGATATTTCTCCCAAAGGGCAATTATTAGGCAAAGCAGTAAGGAGAAATATCAGTTAAAGAAGAAACAAGAGATAAGTCCACTTTCCTTGATTTCTAGTTCTAAAGGGAATATTTCCAATTAACTTGTGTCCATTCCAATTTTTATCTTGTCCAAGGTAACAGAAAAAAAGCCCATCCTAAAGTTAATGAATCATAATCTAAGAATGTGAATACATTTTTCATTTATAATTTTCAGTTCCATGATGCCACTTTCTGCCCCCAAAAAGGCTTTTTAAAGCAAAACAATTACTACATTTTTCATAAAAGTACAGGTTTTATGGAGGCATTTTAGAGACAAGGTGGATTTGATTGCATAGTACTTTACCAAAAAGCTTGGTGAAAAAGAACCAATGGTGGGTTTGGCATCAAGGGACCTGGGCTAAAAATCCAGCTTTGCAATTTATAATCTGTATGATCTTGAGAAAAAACAATTGAAACAACTGGCATGGATAACTCACCAGTCGGGGCCTCAATTTCCTCATCTGTAAAATAAAGGGGAGGGCTAGCTGATCTCTAACTTTCCTACCCACTCTAATTCTATAATCCTCTTAATCTAGTTAAGAAGAATGCTCTATAAGTAGAGATCTATAAGTGAGCTCTCTGATTCCTAAAAAATCAGAAGGTTGCCATAATTTCTCATTATTTTCCTGAGTTGTCATTAATTATCAGATGTTTCATGCCCTACTTAACTACAGAAAATCCATTCAAAATCTTAATATAAATTAAGATAATTTTCTCTTCTCTATCATCATTATAAAATTCTCACAAAAGACATGATGGGTGGCATTATTCTTTTTTTTTCACAAAATTCTATGTTAATTTTCAAAAAAAAAAAAAGAAAACTCATAAAAACCCAGAGCAGAAATTAGGAATAAATACAGAATATCTCCAGAGTCTTAGATTTTAAGCTATTAAAGCCTGAAACTGTACTAAGATTTTTCCAGACACCATATATAAGTCAGAATGTTTATCTCTGGTTTTAAAAATAAGAAATCAGTCACTGACTTCAAGACAGAAAGCACAAGTAGGGTTTAAGAATCATTACCTCCCAAAATAACATGACAAAAAAACCTGAATACCACAAAGCAGAAAATAAGATAAGAATTTCTGACTGCAGAGAATAAAGTACTGATTGAAATGATCCACAGATCACCTCAAAAAAAAACCAACACAACAAACCTATGCTTTCAGTTTCAAGAAGTAAAGCAATTAAATTTAAAAATTCCAATGTCAAATAAATTCTGTAAACAATCATGATGATTTTCAAACAAAAAGTATTGAGTTCAACAGAATGGTTTTGCAGTCTTTGAGAATAATGTGTGTAAGTATTAACTGTTCTTTAAAAATGTGATAAAATTTTCCACAAATTTATCGCTACTAATAGTTTTTCCCCCCTTTGGAACTCAACAATCCTATGTTTGATAAATTTGAAAACCTAAATTACATAGGAAATAACTCCACAATTGGCAAGAATCACTGGGAAAATTGGAAAGAAGCCTATTAGAAATTAAGTTTAGACCAACATCTCATACCTCATACCAGAATAAATTCAAATAGGCGAATTTAATATTAAATATTCATACCTCAAAAAATTAAAGATCAGTAGATCTTATATACAGATACAGTTATAAACATATAAGTATATATTTATGTATACACACACATACATACACACACATATGTACACATACATATAGTTGTGTGTATATCTATACTGGCATATATATATATATATATATATATATATATACATATATACATATATATAAGTACCTTTTACAACTACAGTTATGAAGTGAATTCTTAAAGAAACAAGGGTACAGAGGCAATTCCAAATGATATGCCAGAACACAGAATCACAGTTCTAGAAGAAGAAGAGACTTCATAGGTCATCTAGTAAAAACCCATTTTACAGTTGAGGAAATTGGGGGCCAAGGAGGTTAAGTAAACAACGAAGATAAGAAGGGAAACAACTGACTGAGTAAACAATCTTTGTATCAAGTATCGCTGATAAGGTCCTGCTATCCAGAGAAACAAAATATAGGACCAAAAGCCATTTACCAATAGGTAAATTGTCAAAAGATATATAGTGATCAAAAGAACTACAAACTGTTAACAATCATATCAAAATGTTTCATATGCAAATCACAAATAAGAGAAACGCAAATCAAAACAAAGCTGAGGCATTACCTCAAAGACAGCAAACTGTCAAAGATTAAAAAAAAAGATGGAAATATTCAATGTTAAAGAATTTGCAGAAAAACTGGCAAAGTAATACATTGGGGGAAGGGCCGTGAAATGGTTCAAACATTCTGCAGAGCAATTCAGACTTATGCAAAGAGAGTCACTAAAACGTCCCTACCCTTTGACTTAAGTATTCCTTGCCAGACATATATTCCCAAAGCTGTCTATGACAGAAAGGCCCTACACCAAAAAATTTATAGCAGGAATTGTGGTAGCAAAGAACTAGAAAAAAGTTAAAAGTTCATCCTTAAGTAAAGAATGGATAAAGAAATAATTGCACAGGAAAGTGCTGTAAGAAATGGTGAGTATGATGAGTACAGAGAAACATCTAAAGATTAATGAATTTACATGAAGTAAAGTATGTAGAACCAGGAAAACAATTACACAATGACTTTAACAATAAAAATGGAAAGAACAAATAAAAAATTAAATGCCGTGAAATTATATAGATCAAGCTTTGCCACAAAGAAAAGAAAGAGACTTTTATACCAAAGGTGCAGAACACTAATACAGCAGTTGACTTGTTTGATATGTTGGTTAATAAATGTTTTTAGTTTTTGCCTCTTTGTATGTTATTTTAAGGGATTGCTCCTCAGAGGAGAAGGGAGAGTGATGCAGTGGGAAATGTAGGTATTGTAAAAACAAATTATATCATTAAAAATGTATCTTAACAAAAAATAGAAACCTTGAAGAATTATAAGTTTTCTCCCAAATATATTAAGCAGTTACTATCAACGTGCTATTCCTTCAGCTTTCTCCCCAAATCCTACAGTAGGCAGTGAAAAGCTAAGTTTCATTACACAAGGTTAAAACTGTCACTAATTTCAGAGTAGCTGAATCTGAATTAATAAGATTTTGCTATATTTACTTTCATCATTTTTTTCCACAGGAAGAATTGCGAAGGTCTTTTCTTGCCAGTCGCTTTCTGCATTAGCCTATTTTATATCTTGTTCTATACTCCTCATTTGGTTGGCACTTAAATCCTAATCATACTTACAGGCTGCAAGGGATGATACTGTGTCTATTATGTTGGCATGTTTGTCATACATCTAAATTAAATTCTCTTCAAGAAATTCTACTATGAAATCCTTCAATGACTACAAGTAAAGACATATAATACTGTCTTTAAAAAAAAATCTTTCTCTCAACACTAACTATAACCTTATTTGAGCTTATTCAAAAGTGGCATAATTTTCCAAATATAAAACTGATTCATATTTACTTACAAATGACATGGGCAATGTTTAACTATTCAAAACCACGATAACAATGACAATAATAGCAGCAGCAACAGCTAGCATTTATATAGTCCTTGAAGCGCAAAGCCCTATACCAGGCCTGCACAACCTGCAGCCTGTGGCACATCAGACTCCCGGAGGCCTGTTAAAAATGCAGAGGAAAAATGTAAGCGGCCTCTGGGCCGCAGCTTACTATTTCATTTGATCCTCACAACTCAGTATCATTCCTTGTGGCCTGTTAGTACGATTAGGATTTAAGTGCCAACCAAATGGGGAGTACAGAACAAGATATAAAGCAGGCTAATTATTATGGTGATGCTCATTTTGTAGATTAAAAAAATGGGTCTAACCCTTACTTTTTTTTTTAATCTTTTTTTTTTTTTGGTGAGGCAATTGGGGTTAAGTGAGTTGCCCAGGGTCACACAGCTAGTAAGTGTTATGTGTCTGAGGCCAAATTTGAACTCAGATCCTCCTGACTCTAGGGCTGGTGCTCTATCCACTGCACCATCTAGCTGCCCCTAACCCTTGCTCTTTTGCCACCTAGGACAACTACCTTGGAATTTAAGTTTTTGTCTGACAAATTTTTCCACTCTTAACTAATTCTCAAAAGAAACAATAGCAAATGTAATACTATGGCAACACTTTTCATATTTCTCATATTTTGTGATGCTGACACTAAAATGAATAAAATACTTAGTAAATGAGATAAGTTATTTACACAAATGGTTAAAATAACAATTAGAATATAAATGCAAAAAAATCATAAAACATATTATAAGACAGCTAGGTGCTGCTGTACAGAGGGCATTGTACTTAGAGTCAGGAAGACCCAATTCAAATTGTGCCTCAGACATTAGCTGTGTGATCCTAGGCAAGGTACTAGACCTCTGTTTGCCTCAGTTTCCTCATCTGCAAAAATAGGGATAATAATACCTCCCAGAGTTGTGAAGATCAAAAGAAATGATATTTGTAAAGTACTTGGCAAACCTTAAAGTACTATGCAAATATGAGTAGTTATTATTATTCAAAATCAGTTTTTCTATTGTAGCTCATAGAAGCTCTAAGAATCCTTAGATTTTTGCCCTCACACAGAAGCATCAGTTCTTTTTTTTTTTTAATTTTTAGGCAGTTGGGGTTAAATGACTTGCCCAGGGTCACACAGCTAGTAAGTGTGAAGTGTTTGGTCTGAGGCCTGATTTGAACTCATGTCCTCCTGACTTCAGGGCCGGTGGTCTATCCACTGCGTCACCTACCTGCCCCACAGAGAAGCATCAGTTCTTGTAGCAAGGCTGCATCTCCCTCTCTGAGTTCTAAGGGTACCTAATCCCTTAAGAATTGGGATGATTCTTTAATGCCATTGGTTTCAACCCTCCATTGGTATGCTTCCTCCCATGATTATCAGCTGAGAATTATTTTAGCCAGCTAATCTTAAACAATAATTAGAAAAAGCTATATATTAAGATGGTAGAGTAAGAAAAGCTGGTACAAGATATTCCTGTGAAGACCCACACCACATTTTCCCCAAAGTACATACAGAGTACAGGAGAAATTGAACTCAAGCTAAGAGAACAAATATAAAATACGTATAACTAACAATTCATGGTTTCTGACGTGCAGGTACTGAGTGGGAGCTGAGTGTGCACATAAAAGATGCCACTTGCCTGTCAGTCTCTTTTTCTTCCTGGTGTTGAGTTATATAGGACAACTTTAAAAACTGCTTGGGAGGAAAGAGGAAGGGCATTTGGCCACATTCCTCCACCTGTTGGCTTCATATCCTTGAGCATAAGGCACTTCAGTTTCTTTTGTATCTATTCTTTCTTGATCTTAGGTAAATGAGTATACTAAAAGGGGAGTACCCATGCAATAGGGTAAATTCAGTATATCCAGGGATCCCATCAGAGGTTCTACTGGCAAATGGAGTTGGTAGCAAATGCCATAAGAGGCAATAGCAAATGGTCACCAAGGTAGCAGTGGTCAATGACACCAATGACAGAAAAAGTGCCTACAGACATGTGAAGAGACAGTTAAATAGGGAAAGTGTTGGCTTCTGAGAGTGGGACCCTTGAAGAAAGTTAGTCTGGCCATGAACTGTAGAAAGGCAGACACTTAGGACCTAACAGAAACTATACCTGAGGAAAACTTGGTGAGGACATTATGAAAGGTAAAAAGGACTCTGAGACAATTTGTTTGGAGGCAGTCCCTTGGCCACATATGTTCTCTCAATGTGTACCGCACTTCTACTGCGGTTCCAGTTTGGCAAAAGCAGAATGTGTCTCTAGTTTAGGGAGGGGAGGGACAAAGTTTTTTGTTGTTTTTTTTTTAAACTATTTTTGCTGCACCATCTTAATAAACTTCCCTTGCTCAAAGCTAACTGAGGCTACTACTCATTTTTAATCAAGGAGAAATACACTGATGGAAGCTTATGAGCAGCAATACTAGAAACACAGCCCTAGAGTTCTGTGAGTAGCAGTCAGTGATTCCCTTGTAAACTGGCCCACCAATGGGAATGGGAATTGAGGAAGTGGCTACATGTACATAGCACTTCCAGACAAACTGACTTTTCCTAGTAAAAGGAAGAGCCATGATTGAAACTCCAGTGCTCTTTGCACAATACCAGCTGCTTCTTTTATTTTAGTAATCTTTCTTTTTTCTTTCTTTTTTTTTTTTTGGTGAGGCAATTTGGGTTGATTTGCCCAGAGTCATACTGCTAGCGAGTGTTGTGTCTGAGGCCCGATTTGAACTCAGGTCCTCCTGACTCCAGGACTGGTGCTCTATGCACGTGCCATCTAGCTGCCCCTTTTAGTAATCTTCTAATGACTCTCCAAGGTCCTTAGTATTTGCAAGCAAGTTTTTCTTTATCAAGAATTTTTAAAAAATATTTTTAGTTTTCAACATTTACTTCCATAAGATTTTGAGTTCCAAATTTTCTCCCCTCCCTCCACCCTGACAGCATGCAATTTGATATAGGCTCTAAATATACATTCGTATTAAACCTATTTTCACATTAGTCATGTTGTAAAGAAGAATTAGAACCAATGGGAGATACTACAAGAAAGAAGAAACAAAAAAAGAGAGGGAGCAAACAAATAATATGCTCTGACCTGAATTCAGACTCCATAGTTCTTTTTCTGGATGTGGACAGCATTTTCTGTCATGAGTCTTTTGGAGCTGTCTTATATCCTTGCATTGCTAAGAACAGAGAAGTAAGGATTTTCTCCCACAACAGATCTACCCTCGAGCTCACTAATGCTTTTTACTTCAAATAAAAGTTATAACACATCAGTAGTGTGGTATTGTACAAAATACACTGGCACTGCAGTCAGAAGAGCCCAATTCAGATCCTAACATTTAACATGCTCAATGTGATACAGGACAAGTCATTCATTCTCCCTTGCCATTTTCTCATCTGTGTAATATGGGTACTTAAGGCTGTCTTCCCCTGGTCTGCTCTGGCTAAAGTACAACCCATTGCAACAAGTATGAAACTGGGCCCTTTCTAGAAATCCACATTTGCTCTTTCTCAGCACTGAATAACTCTCTGTTTGGGGGTGATCCAATAAATTCATGATTCTTGTGACAGCAGCAGGGGTAGAGGTGTGTCTCAAAAAAAAAAAGGCTACTGAGCCAAGATGAGCCTCCTACTCAAAATTTAAATGGAGAGAGAACTTTTACTCTTGCTCTCTATTTTACCTTTCTCCAGAATAGGTGATATAGAGATCACTTTCTAGGACTCCCTGTAAAAGAAGGGAGAATAGAGGCTCTTGTTCTCCCTGACCAACTATGATGACTGCTCACACATGGCAGTAGGCATGTTTTGCCCCAGTGAGTCTGAGCCTAGTTTTCTGGCCCTTGGATTCATTTTCTGCTTTGTATTTCTTTCTGAGCATAGGTGACCAAACAGCAATCCTGAAAAGGGCATTCTAGTCTTGGAGACAAACTCATGAATTTGAGAGGTCAGCTGTTTCTATATGTCAACAGCAGGAGCTGACTAGCAGCAGAAAGAACTTTTAGCAATTACTCCCTCCTCAGAGGGATGACAGAAGAGCCCAAGCCCTGGTTAAAACTGTTGAAAGATGTGAATTTTGAGGAATTTGTTCAGGCAGTGCCGAAACCCCACTATATGTGTTCTAACTATCAGCCTCCTAGGAAAATAGGAATTATGGGTTATTTCATGTTTAAAATCTCCATCTATTTATATCTATAAGTCATTCATGTTCTAAGTGTTTCTTTGGTGTGGAAGAAATAAATAGCTGTTGTATATCTAATCTAATAATTTCTTACCCACTGAACCACCTGGCTTCAACTCCATTATCACTGTGCCTGCACTGGGTACCATACTTCCTCCCTTCCCCCTTCTGAGCTTCCTTTTGTGTGTTATTCCTTATTATATTTAAGTTCCTTGAGGGCGGGGATTCTTTCTTTCTTGTATCCCCAGCTCCTAGCACAATAACATTTACATGACTTTTTCCAGTGTTCTAGAATGGAGGCATAAAGAGCCAAGGAAAGAGGGTGCACAAACTCTCGAGAGGCCAGTTTCCCTTAGCACTGAACTTGGCTAGAAGCCCCATACTGGAGCTATTTAGTGTGAAAGGGTGCCTTAGCTCCCCTTGGAAACAGGAAGGGGTCATATCTAGGGTTCTCTGTGAAGATTTCTGAAACTACCCCCATCCCAGTATCCTTCCTCTCCTCTGGACCTACAGCTCTTAAGAGTATGTACTATTCACTTCACATTTACCACCTACAGCCTTTCATTATTAGTCATTTTTATGTGGTAGCACTTGTGTTACATAGCAAAACTTTAAGGGCAAGTATATTTGAGGAGAGGACTAGTCATACAACTGACAGACAAAGCTAAGAATGAGGGATTTGAAAAGAATGAACTGCAGTACAAGGAAAATTGGGAAAATAGTGACCTGCTTGATTAGTCATTGTTTTTTCAGTCAAGAGTTCTTTTTCTTTTCTTTCTCAATGTGTTGGTGAGATGGTGATAGCCAGTACTTTGCATCCTGTGCTGAACTCCTATAAACTTGTTATTTTGGAGACTGATTGTGATGGGTGCTGTTTGGGGCCAGCAATGGCTGAATGCTTGACTGACACTCATGTTTTACATGCCTAGGTTCATGACTAATAAAGATGACATACATTACTCACAGCACCTCCTAGAATGTCACAATATCTTATCTGATTAGATTGTAAGCTCCTTGAGAGCAGAAACACACACACATGCATGTATGTATGTGCATATATATATATAATCCTCCCCCATAATCCCTAAAATTGTTATTGATATAGACACTCAGATATCCAGTGATTGTTATACAGTAGAACAACATATGTACAGTTATCCCTTCCACATTGCAGGGCTTAGGAGCACAGGGGCTAGGGATGCAGCACCCTCATGATCTGGAAAATATGCATAAAATTTTTGGTCCTCCATACCAGAGAAGAACTCTGAGGTTTTTTTTTCTTTATGGGGTCTTTACAGTACCTTATTGTAAAATTTGGGTTGATATTATACAACACTATACATATTTTTTTTAGGTATTACTGAGTTTCTAAACTTTTTCTGTGTCATCTGATGGCCTTCATGTGTACTCTGCAGCTTCCACAAAACTCCCAAACATTCTATTTAATTTTTTATGTTGACCCATGATACATTGAAACCACTAATGAGAAAAGTTGCAAGGAAGGGATAATTGTTTTTCTTCCTTTTTTCTCCCCTCAAAATGGAGTCGTCCTTCTGATTTGCCTAGTTCTGTCGGTGGTATTGATACTTTTCAGTCACTCATAAAGAATTCTTGGTATTCTCTGACTTTTCCCTCACCACTCACATTATCTAATTAGTTACCTAGAATATCAAGTCTACCACCATAATATCTGTGAGTGAACAAGCTCCTTGAGAATTGCCATGTCTTAAATACGTTTGTATCTCCTTCCCTTCAGTATATATCACAGTGTTCTGTTATCTTTGTTTATCAAATATATGGACTATCTCACAGAGGCAAAATGCCTATAAAATGAAAAAGGTTATGATTTAACATAGTAATATTATAAAGAAGTTATAAAATATTTAATATTATAGTAGTTGCATTACTCATTTACCTTGACCCTTTAAAACATCCTAGCCTATAAAATGAAATAAAGCATATGTCATGGCAAACTACAGCATAAATCAAGTGACTATCAGATAAGTCTCAGTTTCAACAGTTAAAATTTTAGACATAGGTAAACTCTCTATACTACAAACATAAAAAGTCTCTGTCAAATTCAAATTAAAATGGCAACTCTAATTAAAAGCCGAATCACAAAGACGAAAGAACCAGAAGGTAAGAAACAATTTCATTGGCCAAAGTATTTAAAAAATTATCAAACTATTTTCATAGGTTTTCTTCTCACAAGTAGGAAACATGTCAAAATCAGGAAAAAAAACCCTTTGTATCTTTGAAAGAAGATTTCAAGGCAGACACAGCTTTAGCATACCATTACAAAAAATAGATTTCAACCCAGAGACTGACAGTATATTTTTAATCACTAATAATAATTATTATAGCTAGCATTTATATGGTTTATATAACATATAATTTATACATTAAGGTTTACAAAACACTTTATTTACATTATCCTATTTGATCCTCACAACAACCCCAGCAGATAGGTACTATTATTTTTCTCGTTTTAGAGATAGGGAAACTGAGGCTGAGAACAATTGCTAAAGTATCTGAGGCTGTATTTAAGCTCAGGTCTTCCTGATTCCTGATTCCAAGTTCATCCAGCCATTTATCCACGATGCCTTCTAGCGGCCTCAAAGCAGGGCAACTATCAAGTTTCATAAAAGTGTGAACTTAAAGGATTTCAAAAATCCTTAGGAAAAAAGACTAAAATTACAAAGAGCAGTAGGTTGCCATTTTAACTACAAGGCCATTTATTGCCATCAATAGAATTGAGCCTGAGGGCACAACTGTGCTACATTTGGATAAGACCTTCCATGCAAAAGGTAATCATAACTTATTTTGTGGTACAATTGCACACCATTTTCAATATGATTTTCTAAATCCTAAACTATGGGTAACGACAGAGACAGAGGGTTTGCCTATACATTTTTTCTGTTGTATAGCAAACACCAGATAGATATTCACTTAACTACCAGACACTAATTTTTAAGATTAATACTCCTGCCATTTTGCGATGAAAAAAAAAGCCAACTTGAAAATAATTGAGGAAATAAATATTTTTCTCTTCTTACAAATAAGTATGTAAATTTCTGGAATTAGTTTTAACTATCAACATAAAACAGTCATTCAAATATTTAAGCAAAGTATAGCTTAATATATACAGCAAAGTATGTCTTCATGCCTGAAGTTGGATATTTTTTTAAAAATAAAAACTACACTGAAGCCCTTGCTGATAGAAATGTGTAAGAAAATACTTTCTACTGCAGGTAGGAAAGATTTATTATCTAAACAATTTCATTTTTCTGAGTCATTTTTTTCTTCAAGTTCTTCTGCCCTGCTTTATTTTTTTAAGCATCTCTTCAAACCTGATCCCATACTTCTCACAAAAGCACAATTTCTCACTGACTTCAGTAAAAATTTTGTTTTTGTAACATGGATAGGTCAAAGCATTTAAAACATCAATCACAGTCCAAGGGAGAACTGTGACTGCATTTAAAACAGACTGGAGACTAGACGGGAAAACTGTGTCAGAAAAGCAAACCTGGGCTCTGAGAAGGCAATTCAGAGCAATAACAGCATTTCACTAATGGAATGGGTATATCAGAAGCTTGTATCTTGGGCTTAAAGATGAGATCAGAAGAGAGATCAGTCTTCTTCATCCCATTTTGCTCTAATATCAATCCAAGTGAAAAAGTTTGTAGGGTTGGGGAACCTGCAACCTCGAGGCCACATGTGGCCCTCTAGGTCCTCAAGTGCAGCTCTTTAAATGAATCCAAACTTCACAGAACAAATCCCCTTAATAAAAGGATTTGTTCTATAAAACTTGGACTCAGTCGAAAGGCTGCACTCAAGGACCTAGAAGGCCTTAAGGCCACAGGTTCCCCACCCCTGATCCTTCTTGTCTATTAGCTTACAAGGCTGTCACTGGCATGGTCAGAAATTAGACATTATTCTACAGAACAAAGGAAAACATAATTTTGCCCAAATTTATCTGGGTACCAAAGGCATTCTTCTTTCTAGGATGCCAACTAATACCCTGCCTGCCTTAACTTAATCCTCCTCTATGGTTCCTTTTTTCATGCCACCTTAAGACTTGTCATTTTTTTCAAAATTCTAATAGATTTTTAAAAATGTTTTTTAAGTGTCAAGGTGTTTTCTAGACATGGGATAAATAAAAAAACTCAAATAAGATACATAGGAAACATATTAGAAAATAAGGTTTTTGAGGGATAGGGCTAAAATAATTTGGCTTAGCTAATAAAAGGCTGAAGCACATCTTTTAAGTATAAATATGCTGTATTTTAACAAAAGCAATGTGTAAAGAGTTATTACAGAGAAGATGGTCAACAGTTTTCTCTCTGTTGAGGACAAAGAGGAAAAAATGTTTAAACTGAAGCACTGAGCATTTACATTAGATGTGAAAATGAGATGTTGGTCTGGGTTATCTTTGTTGTGAAGTTACTTAACTTAAAAACCCATTATTTCTGAAATGAGGTTCTCTTCCAACTATGATAGTTTAAATGCCGTCTTTCCTAAAAGCCCAGGGCATAAACTAAATGGTATATTAAAGTCTCTTCCTACACAATAATTTTGTGATGTAAGTACAGTACTATTTAACATGCACACAGCATAATATTTTGGTATTATCAACTATAATATATTAGTATTTTTCAAAGACATTACTGGAAAATTTTTTAAAGAGGTTACACAGTGGCATAGTCATTAAAGGGTACAAGTCCCCTGTATAATTGCCATTGGCAGAGCTCCAAGTATCCATACTAAATGTCAGCAATCTTCTTGACCAAGTCCTTGATTTGCCTTAGGTGAAGGCCACAGTGCTTGTTCTGGCTCTAAACATTTAATCACAAATGCACAAACTTCTGAACCAGACTTAGTATCTCAGTCCTACATGAACTATCAAAATCCAAAACTTTCAATAAGCAGAAAATAGGAATGGATTTACTTCACTTTCAACTATGCCACCTCAAAATTACATGAACTCATTTTAGATTTAATTATTGAGTAAAACATTGTGTTCTAAATGCTCTATTTTTAAAAAGATAATGACTAAAAAGTACAATCTATTTTCATGAGAATAAGCATGGCAATTAAAATGTAAAAAGCATACAGAATTGAGTTAATGATTCAAAAAATACATAGAATTTTTGAACTCCTAAAAGAATTTTAAAAAATATGACATGTTCATGGAGGCCTAAATAAGTTCCTCAGTGTAATGACCTAGTAACAGTAAAATCACAGTATGGTTTTTCTTATAATAACAGAAAAATACACACAAATGTTATATTAAAATTTATACATCTTTCAAGTCTGTGGTCCACATTCTATCATCTGATGCCCTCTTGGCTTTTTTAGATATGGCATTTAAAATAATTCGCAGGAAGGTTGCAAAGTGCTTTTCCCACAAAAGTCCCAAGAGACTGATAGTACAAGTAACATGGACATTTTACAGATGAGGACTCTTAACTCAGAAAAATTAAATCATTTGCCTAGGGTTATATAACTCATAACTGTAGGAGCCAAGATTTCAACTCAGGTCTCATGACTCCTAATTCTACCACTTTCTGTGACATGTTCCCTTTTTTCCAACGTTTAATCATGTATTTTCCATTGTTATGTTAAAAAATAAACTTCTAAAGAGTTCTACTCTGAGGCATCTGCATCAGTTATTGGTGAGGGTCACAACATTATCTAATCAAAGCATCAACTATAGTATTTACTTTCTTGTTTTCCCAAATCACCAAAACACTATAGGATGTGTTCTATCCATCTACTGTTGTTGGGTTTTTTTTAATAATCACTTCTTAGTTGATAATCTGTGGTTAAATGAAGCCCTTAGATTAAAGCCAGCTACAATAATTTTAAAATAATTATATATGTATACTTACATATAATTATTTAAAATATACATATATATCTTATATATACAAACATACATGGCTATTTTAACATCTGTTGATTTTCCTTACTTCAATACTTCAAGGTACTGAAATTTTGTCAATGTAGTCCTCCTTCCACTGATGCTCATCATAACCCCTCTACGAGTCATATTTCAAATCTTGATTGCATAAGATAATAGATGAAGAGCTGCAGGGGACCTCAGAGATATTCCAGCCCAACTCTTCTAATTTTACACAACAGGAAATTGATGCTCAGGTGACTTAAATGACTTACCCAATTATAAGTAGCAGAGCTATGATTCAAACTCAGATTCTCTGACTTCAAATCCAACATATTTTTTTTCCTACTGAGCCATGATTTAGTCTTAGCCTCTATGGCTGACCTTCTGACATAGGATGATCCCCAGAATACAGATAAATAGCCCTTCACTGGGGCCATATGCAGAATCCTTTTGGCTTGTTACAATTTACCAGGTCATATGCTCTACTGGTCATGACATGTCCATGATCATATCCACTGAAATATAAAGTAGTAGAGTACAGTGGAAAGGTTACTAACTAAAAGGTACAACAATGTATGGCAATACATGACCAAATTCAGAAACTATCCAAAATACATTAGACCAAGTATTCCAAACTTTCCTAATCAGTGCACTGGTGTTTCTTTTCTCTCTCTTGACCTGTTCCCTATGTAAAGTTTATTATAAATGTCTATTCTTTGGATTTGTTTTTTTGTCTTTGTGAAGGTTTGCATGTTGCCCAAGTGGTCTGCGTAAACATGAACTTATCTGGTTTGTGACAATTACATGTTGGACTTGGAGTTAAGAGACCTAGTTTCTAATTCCAGTTCTACTGCTAGCTTCAAGATCATGGGAGTCACTTTATCTTTCTGGTTCTCTATAAAACAGGATATTCATATTAACACTATCTAGCTCCCAGGGTAGTAGTGGAGAAAGTATTTTGTAAACTTTAAAAAGTCATATACAAAGGTGTTTTATTATTAATACTTTTCAAACCTTAATTGGGGTCCTTGACTGAAAGCAGTACTAAGCTAGAAGGGGTAAGGAAAGGACTACCAATGGTGTCATCAGGATTTCAAAACTCAACATAGCCTATTTTTATGTATCCAAGTAACATTATTTCTTCAGTGATAGGAAGAATATTTTTTACATTGTATCATTAATTTTATAACAAAATTAAAATGTTTAAGAAGTGAGTGCTTCTCTAAAAATAAACAAGTACCACACATAAACACAGCAGTATGTTTTCTGAACATTTATGGATGGAACTGGCTCCAAATATTCACTTGCAACAATTAAAGATACTGTATCAGTAATACTCATTGTGCCAACTATAACCCCCAAACCAATTCCATAAAACCCTGAACATTGGCTGTGACAAGTCATTGACAGTCCCATAAAGATGGTCCTAAGCATGTTTTTTTCCATTAATTTTCAGGGGCAAATTTATAGGGAGAAAAACAAACAAACAAACTTGGTCACTATTTTGCTTAACAATACTAAGAAAACCTCTAACTTTAAAAGAAGTTTTTTTAAGCTATTTTCCATTTCCATCTATCACAAGATCTCGAGAGAGACGTATCTCTCATTTTGTCCCAGACTTCAAAACACCCCCTCAAATAGGGCCTTAAGTAAAACAAGTCAAGGACTTTAAGAAATTTAAAATCCCGTTGGAATAACCTTTGACATCACAGCTGACATCATGGCATGTCACTTTCGTTTCCTGCTTCAGGGGGTTTCCCTGGGATGGTCAAAGGTTGCTTGCAGACAGAATAAGGCAGGGAGAGTGGGAGGGGGGTGGGATCAAGCATGAGAAGGGCAGAAAACATGAGCATGAAAAAACCAGGGGCGCCTTTGACCTTCGAAAAACCTCAACAGTTTCTGAAGGTTTCCAGGGCTTGTGGGGGAGGGGTAAATTTCCAGGGGGCATTTTTAAGGTGACGTCTTTTGGATGGTCTCCTTTTTGGGGGAGGAGATTATTCGTCTCACACAACCCACTGGAGAATGGAAGGGTGGGCGGGCTCACCACCTGCCTCTCTGCGGGGGGTCGGGGAAAGGGGACACTGTAGCCCTAAGTATGGGCGGGGGGGGGGGTGGAATCAGGGAAGCCAGAGGCCAGAATAAATCTCACGTTCTGGCCTCCACACGGAGAGGCATGACTCTGGGACACTCAGATCACCCCTCACCTCACCAGGTGACCCAGACAGTCCTTGACAGTGACCAGCAGGGTCTCACACCTGCGTAAAGAACCAGCACATTGTGGGGGAGGGAAGAGGCGGCGGAAAGCAGCTGTACCTGGAGGACACCCACGTACCTATCATGGTCACAGGGCAGGTGGTGGCTCTCAGGACAGGCGAAGGAGGCTTAACACTCGCACAGAGGCCTGCCCCGAGGCCCCGCGCTCGCCTCCCACAACCAGCGTTTCCAGCTTTAAAGCCCTCAGATCCCTCCTCTCTCTGTCCCCGCCCTCGCCCCCATCTTTCCCTACCCCGCCCCCTGAAGACACGGGGGTGAAGGTGGAAGTAATGCGCAAGCGCAGATCTCCACACACATATATCCCTGAGGCCTTCTGGGAGATGTAGTGCGGAACCTGCTGCTCATTTTCTACTCCGCCCCTCCTCGCCCCGCCCCCGCCCCGAGGCCTTTTGAGGGCTCCTGGCCTCGAATGTCTACGTCACTGGGAGACTGTTCCGCTGCGATGTTGATACGTTGCCTAGCAACCTCGCTGAGCACCTTTGGAAGCCTGTTGCAGCTGCAGAATACGGTCCTGCCCCCCTTTCTGCCCCTCCCCTCCCCCAAACTCCCTCTTCACCTTGGAGCTGCCAAACAGCTGGAACTAGGAGCAAACCCGGGCAGGACCTGGAGGGTTCATTTATTACTATAACAGTGCCGTTTTTACTCTCCATAACCCCACTCCGGCTGTGTCCCTCCCTTCCTCCCCTCCACCTCCCAGTCATTCTTAAAGCACTGGATGTGGGCACAAGACATTTCCTAGGAAGATGGTGGCAGAAAAAGAGACCCTGAACCTAAATAAAAGTCCAGAGAAGATGATGAAGAGGACCAAACTACAGCCGCAACAGCCACTCCCGGTGCACCAGCCGCACTCCCTGGTTTCTGACGGCTTCACTGTCAAAGCCATGATGAAAAATTCAGTCGTAAGTGATATCTCCTCAATTCAATGCACTCACTCCGAATCAGGCAGGGTACACGAAGATACAGGTGGACAGACTGTCATTATCCGGAAAGGTTTTGGGCGAGTGAAATGCTGTGGCCATCATCCTGCGATGATTTAATAATAAAAATAACGTTTTGATTTATAAGCACCCTCCAAAGATCTCAACTGATAGTTTTCAGGCCTCTCAACAACATCCAGCTGCTGCTGGCCTCAGAAAAATTTCCTTTCCCTGCCCCCACCTCACCCTAAATTCAAGGTCTTTCACTTCATGGATTCTGAGTTTTACATGAATCTCTTGTAAAACTGCCAAATCGACATAAATTCACTCAACTAACAGATGAAATAATATTAAAACCAGAAAATTTTAGAATGTCTAAACCTTTTTCTCCATTAAATATGATGTTTTACTGAAGTACAAAATATCTCAACAGTTATTTCCTAATACACCTTTAAAAGCCCAGCCTCCTCCAAAGTTTCCTAAAAACTGACCTTCCAACTAGCTGTTAATCAAATTTATGTCTGCCTATTGGTGTAATCAAAATGTAATTTATAATATTATGTTTGTCCTCTTTAGAAATAAAATAATCTTAAGAGCAAAAAAGGGGGAATATGGTAGGAAGGGAATATAATAAAACAAAGTACATGTATGACTTCTTTACATAAGCTTAATTAATAAATTATGCTTCTCTTTGATAAATGGTTTTGAATTTAGTATAACTAACTAAATTTACCAAATAATTGGGAATTGAACTTTAAGTAACTAAAACAGCTTTCAAAGTTGTATAACTTAAACTGGTAGAATCTGAATAGTTATATTGGAATATATCTTTCCTCTAATGTCACATTAAACCCATATATTTATGTGTATCTATGTATACCATACTCATACAGTAAGTCTATGAAATGGCTACCTTTTGGACAAGACTATTATGATGTTATACATAGTGTCTCATTCAGAATCTGTGTGTGTGTGTGTGTGTGTGTGTGTGTGTGTGTGTGTGTGTATTTGTCTATGTGTTTCCTGGAGTTTGGGAAAACCAAACATTTCTGTTTACAAAAACCTTATTCTTTTTGTTATAGTTCAAGCAAAAGCTATACTTAAAGCCAAGAGGATTCTCATATATCATCAACATACAGTTCAGAATTTGTTCCAATTAGAAGATAATTTATTTTTCTAGTTTACTTGAATTTTATGACTATATAAAACATTTTTTTCATTCTTCTCTTCAATGAAAATATTTTATGCTCATTAAAAAGTCATAATTAATAATATAAAAATATATTTTACAATGTACTTAGACCTTTCATTATTTAGCATAACCTCACCTAAAGCATCTGTGGCCTAGTAAAGTCACAGTTGTTGAAAGCAACACATTTCAGTATTTTTATTTGTCACAAATATAACTCCATCTTCAAATAACATCTCCTCTGAGGGAGTTTTCTTATAAATACCTTTCTTGTGAGAGGTAAACATCTTCCTTTATTTCATCATTTCTTTAATATATCTCCAAAGTGATTCTGAAAACGTGGGTCGTTTCTTCTTGTTATTCCTTTTCATGGAAGCAACATTTTCTGTGGATAACAAAATACAGAAGATTTTATTTGAAAGTAATAGAAAAGATAAATAAAAAAGAGGCAAATAATATGTGTGAACAACTTGTAATAGTAGTCTGCATCCTACTAAGTGTGAAATTGGACTAGATGGACATTCTTCATTTCTCTGGTACTCATACCTGACCAATTCTTTTTTCAGCAACATAGACCTTCCCATGATTATAAAGTCATTACCTCCAAAGAGTGCCTTTTCAAAGACAAGGTTTATCTTCAGTCAATGAATGGGATATATCTAGTATCAGTTTTCAATGAGGTGACAGTCTTAAACTCTGAGCAGCTTCTGTACTTCAACTCACCTCTAGTTCACCTGTCAGATTTTTCAGTCTGTAAATAAGTCCCAGTTACAAAGCTCCATATTAGAAAAACATGTAGCAATTTATCCCAAGAGTTACTATGGGAACTCCTGATGTTCCTTTTAGAATGTTTTGGCCATGTAGATATAAATCTGATCATAATCATAGAATCAGACAGATGGGCTGCATAGGGGAAAATGCTTTATATGTAATCATATTCAATAATAACAAAAGAATATGAAGTTTTTGCAAAATAAAACCATATGATTTTTTGTTTTACAATCAAAATCTATGTGTACATAGTAAAATATGTTATATACAAATATACCACACATATATACCATAAATAAAAATTATATAAATAGTAAATCCATATAATTTTTGTAATTTCTTAACTTCCATGAAACTTTTTAGTTGTTCTTGAATAGCAAATATCCCCATGGCTTCTTAGGAACTCTTTATTATACTTTTGAGTAAGACGATGCAATGTCTTGAACTCAGAATGATATGCCTTTAATCCATTATTCTGTAATATTTGCCTGAAAGTAGGGATGGGAGGAAAAATATGCCATGTAAATAAAATAGATGATTTCATATATTTTCTTCTTTCCACCTAAGCCACTACCTATCACTGCGACATATGTATAGATACCTGGAATAGCACTTAGTCTCAGATACAGCATGATACAGCAAGGTTCTAGTCTTATGATAACTCTCCATTTCCTTTCTAGCTGTCAGATCAACTTTCAGGGAGAGCAGGGAGAAAGAAAAATAACTTCCAGGTTTGCTTTTTACGTATTGGAAATATCGTAACTCTTGGCATGTCAGTGATGTTTTCCTAATGTCTTCCCTTCCCAGGGAAACTAAGATAGTGATTGGTGGGAACACAAGGCATCATTTGTTAACTCCACTTACATACTTGTGTTGTGGAATATTTGAGAATTGTAATTAGGTGAGGGAACAGAGAAGCAGAAAAAAAAACAAGAAAAAGTCTTACTCTTATTTGACTTTGCAAATTTACTTGGTCTCGTAGAGTTAAGAACCTGTTCTCATGGCCTCGACGAAACTGTGAAAAAATGTTTCTTCTATGACATTGTATAACCACATATATATGGATCTTACTGTAGAAAATCAAAATTCTGATTATATCAGATCTGTTTTCATCAAAACTATTCTCCATGCTTATATAAACAAGTCTCAGAAAGATTTTATAGAGATTCAAAGGCAAGTGTATGTGTTAGTGGTCGCTGATTTCTGCTCTATCATACTTTCCTACTAGAAAAGAAAAAGCTTCTCTTTGGCAAATCTTTGGCAAAAATTTGGTTAGGTTCTATCACAATTCCACCTTCATCCTCATCAGTGCCAATGTTATTTCTTTACATGGAATATCAATGAATTATGAGGTAAAAGTCTTACTTTGTGGTTCTACTGTCTTCATCAGTGAAAATAAAACCATAAAAGTTCCATAAGATTTCTTTTCATTTGCAACTATTTGCTATCATCTAATATGAAGCGTAGTTGTTGTCAAGATGATCTGGTTTAGGTGGATCCTAGGAAAAGCTCTCTAGAGATTAATTTTCTCCTCAATTGTTTTTTTACCATTTTTTCTTTTTTGGGGGCTAGGCAGTGGGGTTAAGTGACTAGCCCAAGGTCACACAGTTAGTGAGTATCATGTGTCTGAGGCCAAATTTGAACTCAGGTCCTCCTGACTCCAGGGCCTGTGGTCTACCCACTGTGCCATGTAGCTGCCCCTGTTTTTACCATTTAATAAGATTACTTATAATACTTCTATCGTCTTCGTCCTCCATAATGGTTTGCAAACTTGCTTGTACCTAAATACATGCTGCTATGTTCCTCCACTTGGCAAAGAGATTACATGTTGATTGAGTAAGATTTCTGGTTCCTTTTGATCTCCTTATTATGAGAACTATTTTATTTCACTTCTATTTTTTAAGTAATAGTATCTTTACTTTTGGAGCAAATTGGTTTTTTCACACTTTTGGTATTGATAACTTGTTTAAATTGTTTAGATTGAAGTATATTCTCACTTTTATCACTGTTTCTGATTTGAATTATACACAGATTAGTTTCAAAAAATAATATATTTTGTTTTAATGCTAGATATATTTTTCAAGTAGTAATAACAAACCATGTATATAATAAATTCCCTGAAAATTGTTTCCTGATCTGTTAACAGAAAGAAGGTAAATATTCTTTAACTATCAAGGTTTAACCATCAAAAACTTCCTATCATAGGATGAAGTTGGCATAAACCATTTACTCAACTGAAATTTTAGTGCCTCTTAATATTGACTTGTTGACAACATTGTTGAAGTTATTTTATAAATATATATAAAAATATATAAATATAAATATATAATATATATATGTGTATATATATATATATATAGTTGGCTCTAATTCACTATCACTTTCTACAACTCTAATGATCTTTTCTGAATTCTTTATATTTATCATACCTCATGGTGTATATTCCCTTGTATTCATATAATATTTTGTTTTCAGTTTCTTATTTTCATAAACACTGCTAAAGATATTTTTGCATCCCTACATCTTTTTTCTCAGACTCCTTGTGGCTTAGGTACAATATTACAATCTATGGGTCAAAAGGTCTGAACAATTGAATAACTTTTCTCCTATTATGTTAAATTGTTTTCCAGAATGGTCAAACCAATTCACATCTCTAACATTGAATTAGCATCCTTGTCTTCTTAAAAGTAGCAATTAGGTGGCACAATGGGTGGAGTGCCAGACCTGGAGTAAGAAAGACCTCAGTTCAAATGTGGTCGCAGATACCTACTAGCTGTTTGACACTGGTCAAATCCCTAAATCCTGTTTGCCTCAGTTTCCTCTTCTATGAAATGAGCTGGAGGAGGAAATAGCAAACCACTCCAGCATCTCTGCCCAAGAAAACCTCAAATAGAGTCATGAAGCATTGGACACGACTTAAACAACTGAACAACAACAGCTTCTTAAAAGTCATTCTACCAATGTTTTTCTACCTTTAAAAATTTTTTTCACTAATAAGGCTGAGGTAACATGTTAGGGTTATTATAATTTGCATTCCTCTGTTTTTGATTTTTAATATTATGTCCATGTGACTATTGATTGATTGAATTTCTCTTTTTTAAAAGTTTGTTAATATTCTGTGACCATATGTCTATTAGGGAATAGCCTTTATCTTAGGTTTTTCAGTCAATTAAAATATATATTTTGGATACAATATTTTTATCAAAGGCACTTAATGCAAATATTTTCCAAATATGTGTCTTTTCTTCTGATAATAATCACTTTGATTTTGTGTTAAAACACTTTTGGTTTTATGTAATCAAGATTATATTTTATCTTTTTATGATTTCTTTTGTCCTTGCCTGGCTATGAATTTTTGCTGAATCCTTAGCTATAATAGATGTAAGTTTCTGTTCTCTACATTTTTGTACTAAGATTTTCTGTATTTGTGTTTTTTATCCACTTGAAATTTATTATTCTATGTATTTTTGGTAATTTTTCCTGGACTTTGTTTTTCTAGTTTTGCCAGCTATTCTTTTAGGGACCATTAATGTGTTAAGATTTGTTGTATATTAGATTACTGGATGCATTTCTTTCTGGGATGTCAGTCTAAGTTTTCTTTATTTAGTCTATTCCAATAATGTCCTCCACTTTTTATAATCTAGTATCAGGGTCAACTTAACATTTCTGGGCCTCCATTTTCTCATATGTAAAATGAGATTGCTGGACTAAATAATGTGTAAGGATTGTTCCAATTTTAAACCTTTATAATTCCATAATCTTAATGTTAAGTAATGTTAGACAGTGGCTACTTACTCTATTTATTGATACCTCCAACTAAAAAAAAATAATGAAATATACTGCATAAAACAATCATTTGATAACCATATATCACTGTTTCTGAGCTTCATAAATAACAATTAAAAGGACAGTTGGGTTTTAGGGCTAAGTATCAAAATCCTGGAGAAGGGTGACCTGAGGTACAAGAATGTCTAACAATACCAAGCTGGCCAGTCCAGTAAATAAGTAGCTGCTTTAAATTAAGTGATACATCACTAAAAGTATTGAGAAAATTCTTTTTTTTAAAGGTAGCATGCCCAAAGCTTTCAGAAACATTATCAGTAGCATACGAATCACTGAAAACACATGATGTAACAAAAAAGGCTGAATAACATGTTCCAAGACTAAATGAGGTCAACACCTACATCAACAAACTGGTTAACAAAATTATAATCTCAGAACAAATATAAAAGTAGTGATTTTGAAAAGCAAAGAAGAGATAACCAAAATTGAAGAGACATAATTAAGCATATAAACAAAATTAAAGATCTTAAAATTAAAAAGAATTAAACCATTAAGTGATTAAATTAAGAAGAGTGCATCCCTCAGTTTAACACGATAGTAGTTTAGGAGTAAAATGACTTTCCTTTAATATGATTAAAACTATTTATACTCAAGAGCTAGCAAATTACCAAATTACCAAAATTAAAAATGAGGAGGAATTCATAAGTAATGAAGAGGTAATAAAAGATGAATGAGAAGTCAGTCTGCCCAATTATGTGAATTTAAATTACATGGATGAATCTGTACAAAAAAAAATCAGTGAGATTAACAAAACAAGAAATAAAGAATCTAAAAAATTCTGTTTTAGAAAGAGAATTTAAACAGACTACACATGTAGTAAGTGGCAAAACCAAGGTGTGAACTCAGGTTCTATTATTCTATATCCAGTATTCTTCCCACTGTGCCATGGGTTATTCAGTTTATATTTACCAATAATCAAATTCAATCTATTTCTTTAATTAGATCATACTCTTAAATTTACTTTTTTCTATTCTATAAATGTAACTGAATTACAATTTGTAAAAATGTGACTTATTCTCCTTTCCCCCATTTTTTTGGCCTTCGTTGGTATGGGAGACTCCTGGTGAGGAAGCTCCCTTTCGCCACTGAGAACTGTACATCTCTTCCAACACTTAAAATTTTAGAGTTGCCTAGGGCACTGATTTGTTAAATGGTTTGCTTAAGGTTTTGTAGTTCAGTCATGTCTGACTCTGACCCCATGAACCATACTGTCCAGGGAGTTTTCTTGACAAAGATACTGGAATGATTTGCAATTTCCTTCTCCAGTGGATTAAAGCAAACAGGATTAAGTGACTTGCCCGGGTCATAAAGCTAATAAGTGACTGAGGCCACATCTGAACTCAGGTCTTCCTTACTCTAGGTTCAGTTCTCTATCCACTATGCCACCTAGCTGCCTCTCATGCTTAGGCAGTGTGTGTTAGAGGTGAGAACTGATCCTACATCATTCTGACTCAAAGGCTGTCTCTCCACCCTATTATACCATACTGCCTTTCCATTTTCTCTTACCCAAATTAGAAAGAGTAAACAAATAGCTTTGTGGTTCTCTAATATTAAAGATATTTACAATTTTAAAATTATTTACAAGGTGATGAGATTGTCAGTTTTAGCATTTTATAAATTCTTTTCTACATGAAAAATTTAGAGTGCAAATGAACGGTTTGCTCCCATTGCCCACTTATAACTGCTAGAAGGCTTGTTTTGAATGTGCAGAAAAACTAGGCTATATTTAATGATGTTTTCTTTTCCAAGTCAAAGGTCAGTGTTGTTACTTTTCAAAATGGAGTAAATTGCTAGATTGTTATCCTTTACTTTGGCTAAAAGCATTTTCTGAATGTCTCCTAGGCAGCTGAATTGAGATCTAAATTAACTACATTAAAAAAATAATTTAAAAAATGTTTTTTAACAAAGCTCTTTAGGCCCAAAATCATACAAATTATTGTCTGACCCGATAGTATGTTGGAGCAATATTTTAAACTTTCATTGATTTTCATTACTGAGACAAACAGTAAATGGTTTATCTCTCTAATACTTTCAGGGGAAGCATTTGTACCTAAACTGAGTTAGCTTGTGTACTGAAAGGTTAACTAAAAAACTTCTCACCTACAGAGGAGGAGGACAGGTGGGGGCACAGGATAACAAGGCATATATATATATATGTATGTATGTATGTATGTGTATATATACACATACATATATATATATATGTATGTATGTATGTATGTGTATATATACACATACACACATATATATACACACATACATATTTATAGATCTATATCTATACATATACATATATGTGTGTATCTGTGTGTATACATACATACATACATACATGCATATACATATCTACATACATATATATCTGATAATTGCTTCAGGTGTTCTAAAAAGAAATCTTTTCTGGCTGGAGTGAACACGGAAGCAGTTTCATGAAAAAACATGACATTTAAACTAGACCTTGAAGGTCTAGGCACAGGCAAAGTTGACAATGGAGGGCATTTCAAGTGTATGTGGAGGTGGGGTTAGAAAAGAACAAGTCACGTACTGGGAATTGTGAGTTGACAATTTGGCTAGACTCTAGCTGTAGAATAGTGAAAGATAAGGGGAAAAAGCAAGTTATTTATGTTATGCAAGTAGCAGAAAGAGCACAGTATTTGAAATCAGAAGACTCTGATTTTCATATGCTCTGATATTTACTACCTGTGTGAATCTTGGGCAAGGTTTTCTATCTTATTGAGCCTTACTTTCTTCATCAATAAAATAAAAGGATTGGGCTAAATGACCTTTAAGGAACTCTGAAGCTACAATTCCTATGATTATAGATTTTTACTTTATTTTGGCCGTGGGGAGCCATTGAAGTTTTGTTATACATACATACATACATACATACATACATACATACATACATACATACATACATACATATATACACATATGTGTATTTATATGTGTATATAAGTGTGTATGTATGTGTATGTGTATATATGTATATGTAGATACAGAGTGAGATGCACATATATACACACATGCGTATACATAAATGTATATGTATGTGTATGTGCATTTATTTAGCAAGGGAGTGATATTAATATAGTACTTTAGGAGAGTTATCTGATAGAGATATGCAAAATGTAATGGAGGTAAGAGACTTTGGAGGCAAGCAGCCTACTAAAGAGGATATTGTAATAAACTACACATGAGGTTAATAATAGCTTAAGATAGTGTAAAGGTAGTAGAAAATGGAAAGAAAAGGGTAGATTGGATGAAAGAGATTGTGAAATAACAATTGGCAGGATATGTAAATGATTAAGTATGAAAGACAAAGAAGTGAAATAAAAGATTAATCTGAAATTTCAATCTTGGTTGTCTAGGAGGGTGGTGGTACGGTTTATCTACATAAATATGGAAGTCATTGGGAGAATTGTCTTGGATAGGGCTGGAGAATTGAGGAGGATAATGAAGACTTTAGTTTTAAACATGTTAAATTTGAGGTACCAATGAAATATCCAGGTGAAACTGTCCAGTAGAAAGTTTCGAATGACAAAATAGAGCTTGGAAGAGGCCAGAGTTTAAGAAATCATCCAGATGGAAATACTCTTTGAAGCTGAGGGTGAGAACATTGAGAGATGTTTGGAAAGAAGAAAAGAACCAAGAGAGAAGCCTAGGCCATTCTTCCTCAGAGATCTGTCTTGTACACAGTATCCAAACGATCTTCTGCACTCTCCTTCTCATATACAATGGTTCATTATTAACTCTAGTGCAAAGGAAAATTTGTCAGCCATAACACCCGCCAAACCCTGGATCCAATCTTCTTTTCCAGCCTTATTTCCTATTTCCCTTCAGACATGACTCTTTTCTACCTCTAGAATGAAATCCCTTCTCAACTCTTCAGACTCTTTTCCTCCAAAGTTCAACTCAGATGCTTTTCCTGATTCCAGTCTCCCTCCCAGTTAATGTCATTCTCTCCCTCCTTGAATTACTGTGTATTCACTATTTTATGTGCTTATATTACCCTAGCACAAGGGTGCTTAACCTTTCATGGGTCATTGGGAAAGGCTGTAGACCTGTTCTCAGAATAATGTTTTTAAATGAATAAAATAAAAGATATAAGATTACAAAGGAACCCACCAAAAGTAAGTGAAAATGAAGATGTGATTTTTTTTTTCCTATCCAGTTTCACAAACTCCTCCTAAAATATGTGTCCTGCGTACCCCAGGTTAAGAACCCTTGCCATAGTAGAATGTAAATTATTTGAGGGCAGGAACTATCTTATTTTTGTCATTGTATTGAAGCACTTTGTATAAAATAGGCTCTCAATATTTGTTAAATTAAAATGATAATACACTTGGGGGGAAAAGATGGAGAAGAAAAAGAAATGCCATCAAAGGAGATAAGAGGATAAATGGGATAGTATAGGGTCATAGGGTCAGGAGGAAGAAGAGGCAGTCAACAGTATCAAAGGTTGTTAAGGAGGATAGACTGAAAAAAAGTAATTGGCAACCTTTACTAGGTCACTAATTGTGTGTTTCTGCTTTAGGAAGAGGAGATAATTATCCCTGCGCAAAATATTTTTATCTAATATGCATTTTCTCTTAAATATGGTATACTTCATTATTGGTATACTGCTTTACTCTTCTCATCTTTGTACTTTTACCCTAGTTTTGTTAAATGTATCTCTGAAAAATGGACATTTTGGATTTTAAAAGCGCCTTATTTTTATAAATTATGCTAAACAGGAGATGCCATTTTGCACATCAGTTACCAATTAATTCTTTATTATTGATTTATTAAAGCTTATGAAATAAGTGGCTTTCTACTCCAATTCCCATTCCAGGTTTTATTAAAACATATGATATTTCCAAATATCTTAGTGGGGGATGGAAAGGAACAAAGCATTTAATTCTTAAGAATAAAAATAAACAAAGGACTACAAATTTCTCCTTGTCTTTCTGTCCCCATAAATGAGTATTGTATATCTTTGTGTTTTTGTATTCCCAGGACTATTGCTTATGTATATGTATATTGTGTATACACACATATATATACAATATACATATACATATATAATATGTACATAGACACACATATGTATTTTTTTTATGAAAGACAGTCAAGAGTTATAGTACAGATAACTCCCACTTCTGACTCTCTTGCCTCTTTATCATAAGCAAATTACTTAACTTTTCAGTGTCTCCCAAGACACACTTTGTAAGTTATAGACAAGTTGCTGATCTGTACTGATGGAGTGGATATCCTTACTAGGAATTCATTGCACCAATGAGATATTTCCAGATAAAAGAAAAAAGTATGTATATGTGTGTCTGTATGCATGTGTTATTAACTGTAGTGCAAAGGAAAACTTGTCAGCCTTACATTTAACACCCTCCAAACCCTGGATCCATACACACATATGTATATACATATATATATATATATACATACATACATATATATCCATATATATATATATAATATATATATATATATGAGAAATTTTAAGGATGAATAAGGACATGAGGGTTAAAAAATTAAATGATGAATAATAGGATTTTACAACTATACAAAGGAGAAAAGGCGCTGCTATCTTTCAACAGGCCAGTTCAACAGACATTTACTGACTGCATATAATGTGAAAGGCACTATGTTAGGTGCTGAGGAAGATGTAAACATTAGACATGCTTTGTACCCTGAAATATCTAATCTAATAGAATAAGACAAATACTAAAAAAAAACCCACCACCACCACAACAATAACAAAAACCAAAAATAGCAACTATGCTACAAATTAGAATATGGTCATTTTATGTACTTGTGTATTTATGATTTGTATAATAGACATATCTGTGTATGCTTCTTTACTATTCATGATAAATTAGAGGACTAATAACTGTATTTTGGTGTTTTCTTATGCATGGCAACGATGCAATGGCAGAAGTTTTTTGAAGCCATTCTTTACAAGACCTAAATTTGAAGCATTGATGAATGCCTCTTAAAGATAGCAAGTGTTTTTGATGCTTTGTTCTTCTTTCTTCTCTTACTCCTTAATCATGTTTCAAAAACAAAACCTGTTTCTACAGCTAAAGAAAGGATCAAATTAGGTAAACCTTGAAAACACTTTGAAAAACTGTAAAGCACTATACAGATGGAAAGGGCTTTGTGAGCCTGTGTGTGCGTGCACAGGTGTGCTGCTAAGCTTGGAATCTTTGCTTTCTGTACTTGTACAACTGGTTTTTGGAACCTAAGAGTAAATCTTTATTTCAGTTTTTCAGGGATTCATGATTTGTCAGTAAAGGTTCCTCTTCCATTGATGCATGTAACATTGGTTCTCAAACATTTTAGTCTCATGATTGTGTTACACTATTAAAAATTGAGCTTTCGTTTATGTTGGTTCTCTACACACACAGAGAGAAATAATAGATAGATTGATATTTACCATATTAGAAGTTAGTATTATCATTAATATTACCATATTAGAAGTTTAGTATTATTATGAACATAATTTTGACTGCATGGATCCCTTAAAAGTGTCTTAAGAATCCCCAGGGGACGCTGGACCACCTTTTGAGAACTGCTGGTGCATAGCAATTTCTAGATGATGTAGGTTACTCCTTGGTCCAAAATGACTTAACGATGACAGTAACAGCTAGCATTTATATAGTGCCTACTATGTGCCAGGCACTATGTTAAGCCTTTACAAATATTATCTCATTTGATTTTCATAGCAATCCTGGGAAGTAGATGCTATTATCACCTCCTTTTTACAGATAAGAAAACTGAGACAAACAGAGATTAAGTGACTTGCCCAAGGTCACATGGCCCAAGGTCTAGGCTAAGTGCCTAGAGATGGAATTGACCTCAGATATTCTTGACTCCAGGCCCAGCACTCTATCTATTATACCACCTAACTGTTTTGCTGGAAATAGATGACTCAGATATAATGAAGTTGCTTTGACTGACAAAAAAACCTTTATCAAAACCATTTGAGGGTCTATTCTAAACACAACTGCAGGATGGAGAGAGGGGTCTTTAAACAATTATATAGCCTATTGTCACCCCCAAACTCAAAGCTTTTCCATCTTTTCTCTTGACATGGCTTATCCCCTCTACGTCTCTCCCTAAGAGAATGAGAAATGAGAAAATGATATTGAATTTGGCAGTTAAGAGTTGACCAGAATTCCAAGGTTTGTAAACCTCGGAGAAAATAGTTTCAGTAGAGTAGTAGAATTGGACCTTGCACCTTGAGCCATCATTATTGTGCTTTGTTGGTTAAATGTAATCTTTTATACCTGTAAAGTTCCCATTAATTGGGTTAGACCTAGAGTTCCAGCCTACTAATATTATCATCAAAATGGTGGTGGTTGTGTCTGGGCTGAGGCTGAATATCAAATGATTGAGCATAGGAAGTGTGTAAAAAATAAAATTGGATATAAATAGATAGATATAGATAAAAATCAGAGGTACAAACATAGATATACAGATATAGATAGACATAGATACATCTGTGCAGACATAGCTATGTATTTGGGAAAATGGGCCAATTAAGTAATAAAAGTAAGGGGTAACAGATGGATTGGTGAGTGCTCTTTATTTTTTGTTTTGTTCGTTCAAACCTATGCTTTTGTGTATATGAGGAATTAGACGTAGAAATCCCCTCTTTGGTAGAGCTCTGTACCTTAAGGTCTTAGAAGGCAGAGTTTTAATGGCTTGCTCACAATAGATGACAGTAACCAAACTGGAACGAATCATCCACCTACTCTACCCCACTGCCTCTCAGGAGCCATTCCCCAAGATACATTAAAAGAACCAGAAGAAAGCCTTTGGCTCTTTCTGGCTCATTTTGAAGGATTTATCAATGTCAAAGGTTAAAAAGGCAAAAAAAACCAACCCAAAAACCTACCAACAACAACAAACGTTATCTATTGAACAAACTTTTGTTGTCTCCATACTTGGCCAGCTGGGCCTCAGCAGTCATTCTGTCTGTTGGCCTGTGGTTAAACCTTTTTTTAGCTTGGAAGGACCTTTTGGAGCTTAAGTTGTACTTGTGTAGCCTACATATGCCTAAGTTTACCATCAGGTCATAAGAAGGCATCATGAACTTTTGTGGATGCATTCTATTTTCTCTTATTATTAACAGAATACTTATATTCCAATATTTGAGGCAGCTAGATTGAACAATGGATAGAACACTGGGAAGACCTGAGCTCAATTGTAATCTCAGATACCTCAGACACAGTTGTGTGACCCTGGGAAAGTCACTTCTGTTTGCCTCAATTTTCACAACTGTAAAATGAAGATAATAACAGCACCTGTGACTCAAGGTTGTTGTGAAGATTAAATGAGATAATATTTTAAAAACAGCACAGTGTCTGCCATATAACAGGTGCTTAATAAATGCTTGTTGCCTTCTGCTTCCCTATTTTCTCTTCCTGAATACTACTACCAAAATTTTCACATGCACAATTGATTTTCATTTTATGCAATGGTGGCAAAAAATTGTCCTCTACACATGTCATCAGGTACTGTGGTGTGGCTCAAATGGAGACAGAATAGACATCTCTAGCCTATTATCCCCCTACCTTCCTTCAAGGGAGACTTTAATTTCTTCCGGGAAGGGAATCAGGAGGTTGAAGCCAGAGGCTGGCTGACACTCTGATCTCATAGAGAGAGAGAGGATTCCAGGCTAGAATTATATCTATCACTCCCTTATATATTGTTCATTTAGGGTATATGTTTCTCAAATTAAATCTAACTTCTTATCACTGATTTATTATTGGGATGAGGAGAGTCCCACGCTTTATATCCAAGAATTGATTCCCTTCCCATCGACTACCAGTTTCACAGTGAACAGACATAGCACTTAGCCAAGAAACCCATTTATTCAAGTTAGTAGAAAAAACAGAAATCAAAGAAAATGTACAATGGAGAACATATATCCAACAATATGGAGAGAAGGAGATCTCCCATTGGAAGCAAGGTAACTCAGCTCAACCAGAAGAGAAAATTCTAGGTCTCACCTAAGTAGAAGACCCCAAAGTCTCACATGGTGAAGACTGCTGGCTCCTCTCAGGTCTTCCTTCAGCAACTTGAAGTGGAGTTGGCCTTGTCCATCTTCTCTCTTGAAGCTGGAAACCAGAAGCACCTGAAATGCCTTGAAGAAAACTTCAACAGTACTGATGAGACTGAAGAGCTCTCCTCTCTCTGCTCTCCCATACTGAGCCCCTGATGCAGGCCATGGGCATTGATCTCTGCCAATAGAGAGTCTCCTTTCAATGGGCTTTGGGATTGGAGTACACAATGAATACTTTTTAACATAATCATTTGTTGAAAGAACCATAGGACTCGATTAGTTAAAAATGAAATTCTTGGAGCAATTACCCATCTCAGTGAAATCAGGAATCCTTTAAAGCATTGAATTATACGTTTTACCTCTTAGTTGTTGTTGTTTGTGGTTTTGGTTTTTGTTTAGTGTGTTTCAGTTTTTCTTTTCTTTAATAAATGTATAATGCTCTTCAGATTCTGTGCTGGCTCAGAGAAACTTTGTCCATAAATTCTTCGTTCCACCTTCTACCTCATTCTTCTTAATAGCCCAGAGGTAACTTGCCTGCTCTTTCCCCTCATCTTGTCTAAGTGGCTCCAAAAGTCTTTTGTTACAGGACTTTGAAGGTCACTGTAATGTCTCTTCTTTATACTTTTCTCTTAGTCAGGTACTATCTATTCTACTTTGAAACTTTTTAGAATGCTTAACAAGCATTCTTTTTTTTAATGTAATATGTTTATAACCTAGGGCCCTTAATCAGAGCTGTGGACTGAATTCAAACTTGGGAGCTGCTCACAAATCTTTCTTTGGCTCACATCCCATCGAGGTTTTACACTGGGAACATCAGATTTGAGTTCATCTATAGATCTCCACACAAAAAGGAATGAACCCTCAGTTTCCATGCAAACACTGAAGCTAACTATACTCTGTCTATAGGACAGACTTTAATTAGCTTGTTAAAGCACATAATGATTTGTGCCTGAGCAAATAAGCACTCCTTTCCCTCTCTAGTGAGCCTCACCTCCCTCAAGGATATGTATACAGTCTCCAGAACCACAACGCTGCCATGGAGTTGAGCCCTCTCCAAGTAAAGAGGGAATTCAAGGTTGCTAAAGAGTTGAGCGTGTAGGCCTGTATAGTGGACATAACTCACAGAACTAGTGAATAGAAAAAGCCAGATTTGTCCTTCCTTATACTGTGGTTCTTTGCTCTTAACTCATCCTTCCTTTCAGGATTTTCCTGTGGTCACATCTAAGGAGTTAAACTTGTCAAGGAAATGACTCCAATTAAAATTTGATACATATTTCCTTATGAGTTTCTGCAGGCAACATATGTAGGCATGAGTTATGTGGGCAACCTTACAACAACCTTACTGATTTAAGTCTCCTTATTGAAATGGCTTTCCTCTGTCACTCACTAAGCATGGGAGTACTGGTCTTAGTGATTTATCATGTGTTCATTCACTTCAACACCACTTCTGGTATCCCACATCTTTATATGCTCTTAAAGGCAGTCACATTTTATATAATGAAAGGCATTTTCTTGAGCCAAACATATCCTTCCAATCTCCTTCCTTTGATATATTCTGATATCTATTAACATAGCTACTGTAGTCAATGAAAGCCTACCTACTGCTGTACCATCTATATTCTTTACTTTTTTGCCAACTTTTGTAGCAAAATTTCTATAACAATTTTATAATCCATGTTTGTTAATGCTGGTGACCTCCTGTTTCCAAAATATTTATCTTCTACTTGGAAAAAAAAGTTGCCAACATTTTTGTTTCATTTTCTTGTTTATTTACTCTCTTTCCTATGTTATTGAAATTTACACAAGTACTCTTCAAAAGTCCTATAGAACTCAACAGTGAGGCTACCAGATGTCTAAATTTAGTGTTTTTGTTCTTAGCTGAATTTTTCTCTCTTTATCTTGACCTTTTTTTATATCAACCTCTCATTTTCTTCTGAGTTGTGCTACTTCCATCCCAATTTTAAAAAGATCTTTGTTTTTAATTTTTTTATCTAGAAATTGTAACATTTTAAAGCCCTACTCACTCCTTTGAAAGGTTTCTTCGTATTTTTCAACATGTCCTACCAGATACAGGGAATCATGACTTGTCCCTCCTATTTTTTCAGTTTCTTCATTTTTTGACAGAAATTTGCTTATCTTTCATACATTTCTGCCAAATTTACCAACTTTTGAGAAATTCATTTTGACCAATTCCATAATATGATCAGAATAAGAAATATCTTTCATTCTACTTTTCATAATTTCTAATTTTTCATATATTTATCATAAGTTCTTTTCATCTTCCCCCACTAACTTTTTATATGTGTTCATGTGTTACCTAAACAGAATCTTTCATTTCTATTCTTATAAAATTGTGTCATTTTGGTTGTTTCCAACTCATCGCCTTTTCCTAAGATATGTTGGAATCCCCCTCCCACCACCACCCACATATGGAAAGATCCTAGAACTTAGCACTAGAAGACCTGGATGCTGGTATTTATTAGCCTTGGGAGTTCATATAAATATTAATTTCTCCAAGTCTCAATTTTTGTATCTGTGAAATGAGGATAATAATGTTTTTACTACCTACCTCACAGGATTATAGTGAAGAAAGATCTTTACAAATGAAGAAAGGTAATATAAATGTGAACTGTTATTACATTAGGAAAGTTAACTTATACAATTTTCACTTCCCCCTTTCCTTTAGATGCAAAACTTCCAATGAATGAATTGATGTGTGTGCTCCCATGAATAGTGCAGATCATGATCCATCTGGGCCATTTCATCCTTTGTGACTTCTGGCCCTATTTGCCTGCATCCTCCTCAGGGGATCCACCCAGAATACTGGGGGGGGGGCATCCTCTAGATATCTCAACATCTTGGCATTACATAGTTAAGACATCTCTAGATGAAAGGCCACCTTTCCTGCCCCAAGTCACACATCTCTGATGATACTTTTTGTGCCATTTTCTGTGTACAATTACAAAACATCCTGTTTACACCCACCATACATTCCCATTTGAGACATATAACTTGACCAATCTAATGTTTGCTTTTCTCAATCTTACATCCTTGACTGTATATCTTCCAACCAAATAGCATATCTTTCAAAGATTCACATTATGTGCCAACAAAAATCTCACCACTGTCCTAACTCTGTTGAGCAGTGTGAAATGCCCAAAACCTAGTCCTTGGAATGTAATATATTTCCCTCTTCATATTTAACCCTGTTTATTGTTTGACCATTGGGTTGCCCCACTAGCCACATCTGATCCTATTTAGCCAAAAAAACCTGCCTATTTAGACATGCAGAGCCACATCTTCACCCTGGCAATTATGTGCCATACCCTATTGAATAGATGTGCTGAGATATGTCAAAGTGTCTGTAGTTTTTAGAACTTCTTTTCCCAGCTGCATCTCTTCCTGGATAGTCAAAATGCCTTGTTAGTGTAGGGAAAGTGTTAATTTAAATTTGTCCAATTGGAATCAACTCGAGTTCCTACCTACTATAAAACTCCAACTCTTGGCCCTTAATGTGCAATATTTTACTAAGCCCAAATCACATCCTCCTTGGTATAATGAACATGACTTCACCACACTGAAAGAGACAAAGTATTCTTACCTCTAACCAGTGTTACACTTTTTGCTTAGAATCAATAAAATGAACATTACACAAAAGAGATATGCCTGTGTACTTGTATGCCCATAGCCTCTCCTGTACACAAACAACCCCAGAGAGTACATAGGCTGCTCCAGACTCAGGAGTTCTACAGAAAACAGATTATTTCATTCCACAAGGCTGTTCCTTCTGAAGACAGGGGAGTGTAGAAAATACAGCATGAACCTAATCCAGTTCCCCTTTCCAGAAACAGAAAGAGGCAAACAAGTAAGGGAATTACACCTCCCACATTTTGGGGCAGGAGTAAGTGTGTTTATTTGTGATTATACTTTCTGAGGTAGAGATCCCTTTTAAAAAAAAGAGAGAAGGTAAAGGAGGAGGAGGACAAAAAGAGGAAGAGAAGAATGAGGAAGAGAGGAAAAGGAGATTGATGATGATGATGATGATGATGATGATGATACAGCATATTTCCCAATTGCTGTTCTATTCACACATTTATTACAGGAACACTCAGGAACTCTGCACCCAGTCAGTCAGTAAACATTTTTTACATGCCTACTATGTATTCAGGTAGTGTGCTAAGCACTGAGGATACAAAACAAGAGGCCAAAAAATGAAAACAAATGAAACAGTGACCATGGGTTCACCCTTAATTCATGGATTCATACAGCCGGTCTTTTCCATTTTGTATCCTATTAATGGTAGTGACCTTCCAGTTGCTTCTAGCCGTGGCAAGTTCATTGTTTATGGATCAACAGGAAGGAACTCAATAGTAGTTCCCTAGCAAATAGAAACTGCTCTCATTTCGCACTGGTATCTATGCCCATCCTATGTCATTTTCCCCTTGGCTATTGAGTCTTACTACTTTTTTCTTTCTCTTGCTCCCTCCTGGTCTGCAAAGCCTTGCCACTTTGTGCAGATGGGGAGAGGCTGCAGATTGACAGGGACATAATGACTTGTCCCTTTCAGTGTTATATACACTTTCTAGTCTTTCTTAACTATGTAAACTGCATCTCTAGACTGCTGCATTTGTACAATGTTTTATATAACAATACCACCAAAACATTCCCCCTTAGCTACCACTCCTCTGTATTCCCCCATTAAAATGTTATCCTCTTCATGGCAGAGAATATCTTGTTTGTTTGTATGTGTATCCACAGCACTTTGCACAGTTTCTAGTACAGAGCACGTGCTTAATAAATGCTTTTCCATTACATTCCTACTGGAAGATTTCCAAAGAGAAAATCAAGTACAGAGGAACAGATCTGTTACATCAGCAGGAGAGACTGTATCAAACATTTTGCTGAAATTCAAGTAAACCATAACTACAGCACTCCTCTGATTTAGCATTTCAGCAACATCATAACCCCCGTCCCCAAAAGAAAGTAAGAATGTTTGACCTTGATCAGTTCTTCATAAAGCCATGCTGGCTCTTTATGATCCCCATTTCCTTTTCTAAATGTTCCATAATTATTCCTTTAATAATACATTCTAGATTTCCCCCCACCCAGGAATTTAAGTCAGTCTTACTGGCCTATAGTCTTGAGATTCAATTTTCTTCCCTATTTGGAAAATCAGACCAATATTTTGTTTTCCCCAATAATGTTCCCTGTAATCTTTCTTAAGGAATAGTTGAGATGATTGTGGGATGTTGGAACATGTGCTATACTTGGATTTAGGAATACCTGTATTCAAATCCTGCCCTAGGCAGGTTGTTGGGTGATCATAGGCAAGTCTGTTAACCTCTCTGAGCCTCAGTGTCATCATTGGCAAAATGGGTGATAGTTCAGCGCATACCTACTTCCCAAGGTTAATGAATGATTCAAATGAGTTAATGTGTGTAAAGCATTTAGCAAATTGTAAAGCAGTATAAATTTCAGGTCTTCCTAGGGTCAGTTGTATTTCAAAGTTCACAGAAAGTACTGACTCAGAAGATTATTTTTAAGTGAATCACATTAATATTACCATGGGGCTTGTGTTAGCCATGGAAATAAACACCCCATAATTCTTGCTCCATGAGGCTTTTACTCCCACAAAAAGTGAGGGCAGATGTTGCAAATGAACGTGTAGTAGAATGTCAACATAATAAAGTTGCAGCAAGTGATTAAAGCTTCATTATGCATCTCCTTCTCCCACTTGAGGATATTAATTACAGTGACAAGGTCATTCCTGATAGGTTCTTGGCAATGAATAGATCTCACAAAACAAAAATATACCTGTACTTTACCTGCTAAGACAGTGTTCACGTTGTTCTATGCCCATTAGCTAATTATTTACCTATGTTGTAATGTCTTTTAAAACAATTCAAAGTATATATGATATAGAATGAAGAAAAATGAATAAGGTATCTGTTGTATTAGGAGGAAAAGCTATAATCAATTTGAGTTTTGTAGTACTCTTAGGTACTAAAAACATCCTCTTTTATGATCTGTAAATCTATATAAGGAATCCTAGATGCTATAAAATAAGTCTTTATAAAACAATTTTTATTCCTCCCCCCTCCATTATTCATTGTCCTTTCATCACAAATTCTTTCTCCGTGTCCCTAGGCCATCTTTGTGGTTGTTTTCACTTCCTCCATTGTGGATTAATTAACATATTGATCATTTCCTAGGAAAAATTAGGGAATTTACAATTTTTTCCCCTGTTTCATTCAATGGAACTTATTTATTAATTTTGTCCTCATAATAGTAAAGAATTTATGTCTAGTTTCATTCATTTACTTCCAAAGACAAGTCAAACCTCTGCTTTCATAAAGAACCCTACTTTGGGGTCTGCCCAAGGCCAACAGCTTGCTTTCATGGATGACCTAGATGTACACATACAGTTTAGTCAATGATTTTTAAATGTTTGAGCTATGGCACATTGGAATAAAAAATGAACTAATAAAAACTTTTATGGTATTCAGAGAAATAATTTCTGTAACATTCATGCTGTCATTTTATCCACTGAAATTATTTTAGGATCATAACTTAAACCATTTATTTTTGGGCTTGAAAAATCGCCATGTCACTGCTGGTGACTGAATCCTTTGACTTGATGACAGTCATATGACATAAACCCATTAGTTCTTTTGTAAGCACCACTATCAATTCTATATCTCGATCTCTGTCTGGAAGCCAAGATATGTAAGCAGACAGAATGGCCATCATTACGTTTCGTGTACTGAAATGATAAAAAAAAAAAAAGGGGGCATATGTCTTTATATGTTGCTGTGCTAATGACAACACTTTAATTGCTACATGTCATTATAATTCAACTACTTTCCAATATTTTGCTTACTAACCTAAATTTTAAAGGTTTAAAGGAGAGCTGGCCTAGAATGTAGCTGGTATAGTAGGTTGACTGGTGAATTTATTTAGGAAGACCTAGTTTTTAATCCTGCCTCTGATGCTTAGAAAGCTGAGGGACCCCTGATGAATCAATCAATTTCTCTAAGCTTCTGTCTTCTCATTTGTAAAATTGGGAATAATAATAAAAAATATCTTTAGCAGCTACCTGACAGACATGCTGTAAATCTCAAATGAGAGATTGTAAGTAAAGCACTTTTCAGACTTTAAAGAGTTATATAAATGACAGTTATTATTATGTAAGGAACAAGTGAATTCTAGTCTCCAAAATGCCTGAGGCACTAACAGCAGTTCAATAATTATGAATGCTATTTCTGAGATTTGTACACTAGTGAAATATCTTGTTTCCCCCCTTTAGGTTGATTGTGTGATTCAAACCCTTTTTTCCAAGTTTTTTTTTGTTTTGTTTTGTTTTTTAGTATTTCAGAAAGCAATTAAAAAAGAATATGCCTACCACTGGCTTGAGCTTTTTTTTTTTAATCTAAATGCATGAACATTCTATTTTTATTTTTAATACTAAGTTATCCAAAGAAAAAGAATATGTTTAATATTTCAGCTTGAAATTTGGAAATGAAACTGAGATAACATAGACTAATGGAGTTTATTCTTTCTCTGTTATCCAGTTAGATGTTTCTTTCTCATTACCTGTTTTCTTCAGTTCTATTGCTGCCTTCAAATGAGACCACTCAGACAGCAGCAGTCATGTGAGTTTTCAGATCTTATAGGGAAGAAAATAATGAGGAAAAAAGCAAAGTTTCCTATAATAATTTGTAGTTTGGATTCAGACAGGACTTTTTCTTCTATATTTTAGTCAGTTTTGGGAATAAAAAGCAAATTGAACTTTTACAAAAGAAAAAGTTATTTTTCAGATTGCCCTCCCCTATAAGCATTAACCCTATTTTGACTGGATTGAATATAAATCATTTTTCTTAGATTTGTGTCTAGAAGTGGTTTGGGTGGCAGACAAGTAGGACTCAAAAAATAAAGCAGAACAATTATCATTGTATTACTTATTAATCTTTAGTGCCTGATATGATTGGTGTACTTATTTTTTGCTCTATCAATAAAGTGTTCTTATTCAATTTATTGCTTATAAATATAAGACCTGTATGAGTTAATGAATTACAAATTCACAGAATCAAACCTTAATTTTACTTTAAAAGCTGCACTTTAATATTTTAATAATCTTTAATTGACTCACTGTCAGAGTTCTATACTTTCTTCACTTTCTTCAAACCTTAATTCAATCTATCTCCTAGCAAATAGCTACATCTTCTATTTTGCTAAGAAGATTGACGCTCTCCAAATGAGTTCCATCACTTCCAATTTGCAGGTTTTGATAAGGAAATAAAGTAATATCAGTAGTAACTTGACAGACTCTATGTTTTGAGAGAGAAGATATCAAGGATGATTATTGAATATTTAGATACAAAATGATTCAGTGTGGCCAAGAGCTAGTGTGACTTTATGAAGAACAGGTTGTGCTAGGTCTGTTTCCTTTTTTGACAGTGTTTCTATACTAGATCAAGAGTGTGTTGTACATAGTTTACCTAAATTTTAGCAAAGTGTTGGGCAATGTCTGTTAATGTAACAGTCTGGGGACTTACTTATTTTCCTCTATGGACTATATCTCTATCCAGTACATGAGTTGAGGAAATTTTCACAGGCGGCCATGTGGTAACACAAGGAAGTCTATAGTTGTGGTGTTGTTAAGGCATAAATGTCAGAGACAAAGATGTAGCATATAGTCTCTTGCGACAGCTTCCTAGACTCATTTACTAAGAAGCCACAAAGCCTTCAAGGAAATGTGGTTTGTAGGGAAAAATACAAGCAGTACCCAGCCACAGTTCTGTTAATATCTCTTCATCATTTCTAAAAGAAGGATATAGGTTAGATGGTAGCATATTTAGATAGATTCAGGACTGGTTGAATGACTAAACCCAAAGAGTACTCATTCATTGTTTAATATCAGCTTAGAAGCAGGTCTTCAGTAGACTGCTACTGAGATCTGTACTTGCCACTGTGCTGGCTAACATTTTAATCAGTGATTTGAATGAAGGGATAAATGACATGCTTATTAAATTTGGTGATGATTCAAAGCTAGGAGAAATAGCTAATACACTGAATCATAGAATCAGACCTCAAAGAGATCTTGACAGGCTAGAGCACTGAGCCAAATTAAATGAGATAAAGTTTAAGAGAGAAATATAAAGTCTTACTCTTAGGTTAAAAATAAATTTCACAAGTATAAGATGGGGAGAAATGTCTAGACAGCAGTTTGTTGTTATTGTTGTTTTCTAAAAAGGATTTGAGGGTTTTGATGGCCCACAAACTCAATATGAGTCAGTGGTATGGTACAGAAGCCAAAAGAGCTATAGTAATCTTCCTCTGCAATAAGAGAAGGAGAGCATCAAGGAATAAGATGATATTACTAATGTCAACAGCCCAAGTGAGATTATATCTGGAGTATTCCATTCAGTTCTGGGATCCATATTTTAGGAAGTTTACTGATAACCTGGAAAGTAGAGGGAGAGAGGGTCTAAAGTGGTGAAAGACTCAAGTTCATACCATATGAGAAGTAATTGAAGGAACAAGGATGCTTAGCCTGGACAAGTGAAAACTCAAGTGGAATATGAGAATTTGCTCTAAGTATTTGAAAGATTCTCCTGCAAAAGAGGAATTAGATGTGTTCTGACAGAATTAGATGTGTTCTCACAGAATGAAATTGGAATAATGGGTGGTGGAAGCAGAAAAGAGTCAAACTTTTGGATGATAAGGAAAATCTTCCTAACAAATCTATCCATAAGCATAATGGGCTGCCTCTGAAGATTGTGGGGTTCCTCAGACAATGTATAGAAAATGTTCTGTTTCCAGTTTGAGTTGATGTAGATGGTCCTTTCAACTCAAGCCTGGAATTCTGGGATTTTTATTTCCCTCCTCCACACCCCAAACCTCTCTGTTTCCCCTCTTCCTATGTTTCTTTCTTCACGGGATGAGGCAACTTTCAATTTATGTCCTTTATTGTATTCCATCTTATCACCTTTGAAACCATCACTTATCCCCAATATTTCTCATCTAGGTGATATAGTGCGTAGAGTATTGCCCTTAGAATTAGGAATAAGTGAGTTAAAATCCTGCCTTAGACGATCAAAATGTGTGACCCTGGACAAGTCACTTTAACAGTTTTCATCCTCAATTTTCTTAAGTGTAAATAACAATAGCACCTACTCACAGGATTGTTGCAAGAATGAAATGAGATGATTCATATGTAAAGTGCTTTGCAAATCTAAATATGCCATGGAGAGGTTAGCTGCTGCTTCTTTTCCTTTCCCTTCCTCTTCCCCTCTCCCTCCTCCTTCTTCATCTTTACTGGCTCTTTTTCTCCTTCCTGTAAATATGCTTAAATCTCCCTTATCCAAAAAACAAACAAGTAAATAAAAATTTTACTTGATCCTGATATTTGCTCAAGCTATTGTCTTTCTCTTCTCCTTCTTACCTAAATACCAAGAAACAGTAATCTGCACTCACTACCTCTGCTTTCTAATCACTTACTCCTTAGTCATTTGTAATCTGGCTACTGCTCTCTCCAAGCTCATTATTGATTCAGTGGGCAAATCTAATAGACTTTTCTTTATCATTATATGCATTTGTCTTTCTGCAACAGTCTATGAAATATCATAGACCATCATCTATTCTCTATTATCTGTGACACTGTCTTCTAGTTAATCTCCTACTTATCTAATGATACCTTTCCTTCTTTTGGATTCATCTTCCTCCTAGCCATTGTATGTGAGCCTCCACTAAGAGGATGTTTTTTTAGTCTTTTTCTCTTTTTTTTTCTCTATAGTTTTTACCTTGGTGATCTTATCTACTGTCCTGGCTTCATTTATCATCTTTCTGTAGATTATTTACAAATGTACATACCTAGCCCTGATCACTCTCCTGAACTCTAGTCTTGGATTTAAAGCTGCATGTTGGATATCTCCATCTGGATGTCCCATGAACACCTCAAATATAACTACAAGCAACTTCCCTAACAAAACTGCTCACCATCTTCCTAAAAATTTTGGAGTAACCATTGATTCTTTTTTCTCCTTTAATGAGTCCTGCCCTCCAGTGCATCAGTTGTCCAGTCTTCTCAATTACACCTCAGGAGTATTTCTTGAATCTTTGTCTTTGTCTTCATTCCCACTGTCACTACCTTCTTGAGTGTCCTTATTTTCTCTTACCTGGATAAATGTTTGTTGAATTGATTTGAATCATTATAGACTTTCCTGCTCTGAGAGATCTCTCCCATCTCCCAAGTCATCCTACTGTCAAAACAATATTCCTAATGAATTCATCTGACATTGTGATCAAAAGTCTTTGGTGGTTTCTTACTGCATATAGAGGAAAATGTCATCTCCTTAGCTTACCATTTAAGACGGTCTACAATCTGGCTCCAAGCTACCTCTCAAGTCTTATTCAATATATTCTATTTTATGCACTTTACAATTCATTCACGAGAGAGTACTCACAATTCCCTGATCTTGTCCTGCCCTCTCCTTCTGTCACATCTGTACACATATGTCATCTCCCTTACTTGGAGAGAACATGTAGGTCAAGGCCTGCTGAAGTTCTCTGCCTTCAAAATCTTGCTTTTGTGCCCCTTCCTTCATGAAAAAGCCTTCTATTTTTATCTCCTACCCACTCCAAATAGAAGTGATTTCTCCCTCTTGAATGCCACTCACCTCTTTTTGACCTTTCCAATGCACTAATCATATTCTAATTTAAGATTATAGTATTTAAAGCTAGAAGGCAGATAGATGGACAGACTAATAGAGTTAGAGTTGTGAAGACCTCAGTTCAAATCCTGCATCTGAAACTTATTAGCTGTATGATGTTAGACAAGTCACTTAACTGCTCTCTGTTTCATTTTCCTCGTATATAAAATGAGAAGGCTGGACTCAATGGCTGCTAAGGTCTCTTTCAACTCTAAATCTATGACCCTTTGAAGAGAACATATGAATCATCTGGTCTGAGTGCCCAGAGTAGAGAAGTGACTTGACCAAGGCAGCGTAGGTAACAAGTGGCAGAGCTAGGTTCAAACCCAGATCATCCAATTTCAAACTGCCACATTTCCATTATACTATTAGTCTTTGGTCACTTGTAGACATAGCTCTACTCTTCCCCACCCAAACCATAAACTGCTTTAGAGCAATGACACTATCATCCTTTATATTTGCATTCTAAGTGCCTGCTAGGGTGCCTTGTACATAGAAGGCATTTAATAAATATTTGATGAGTTGAATTGAAACATAAACTACCACTAATTTAGCCCTAACTTTTCATCCTTTATAATGGGAAGAAAAAATACCATCTTTTGAAGAGGGAGTAATTGTTAGTTCTGTTTGTTGGTCTTAGAGGTGAGAAATTGCTTTTATTAATAAATGCTTTTACTGGTTTGGGGCAACACTGTGCTTTGCTGTCTGGGTCCAGCGATCGTTTGTCTTCTCAGTATCAACTGCCATTTAAAAATATCGCCAATTTCTCCTTGAATTGCTGGAAGCACATAGATGGAGACACAGAGTATTGGCTACCTTTTTTTCTGCAGATATCTGGCCATCTTTACTAGAATGGTTCACCTGACTCATTCTGAGGTCATTTCCATTCATGTTGACTTCAGAAACCATGTCTGTGTTGGTGACATCTATCCTGATCCCCACATCAACAGTTGATCATTTACGGTTGATTATAAAATGAATGGTTGATATTACTTATAATATTTCACTTTGAAGTTAAAACCACACTGATAGTCCTGAGGATTTTGTTCTATGCTTAACAAATTGACTTTGTCTAAATAGACAGAGCCATTATCATTTTTTGTCTTTTGTTCTCTTTTTTTGTTTTTTCTCAACTATATGTACAATTTTTGTTAACATTTTTAAATTTTGAATTCCAAATTCTTTTGCCCCACTTTGAGAAGGCAAGAAATTTGATATAAATTATATTTGTGTAATCATGCAAAACATATTTCCATACTAGCCATGTTGCAAAAGAAAACGTGGACAAAAAAAAACCCACAAGAAAAATAAAGTAAAAAAAAGTGTGCTTTGATCTGCATTTAGACTCCATCAATTCTTTCTCTGGAGGTGGATAGAATTTTTCATCATAAGTCCTTCAGAATTGTCTTAGATCATTGTATTGCTAAGAATAGCTAAATCATTCACAACTGATCCTTATTGCTGCTACTGTGAACAGTGTTCTTCTGGTTCTGCTTATTTCACTTTGCATCAATTCATCAGTTCACATAAGTCTTCCCAGGTTTTTTATGAAGCATACTGCTAATCATTTCTTATAGCATAATAGTATTCCCTCACAATCACACCACATCTTGTTTAGCCAATCCCCGATTGATGGACATTCCCTCAATTTCCAATTCTTTGCCATCACAAAAAGAGCTGCTATAAATATTTGTGTGTGGGGAGTGTGTGTGGGTGTGTATGTATATATGTGTGTGTGTGCGTGTGTGCGTATAATATATGCACACACACATATATACACCCCCACCCCCACAACCATCCCCACCCCACATATATATACATATATGTGTGTATATTATATATATGTGTATGTGTGTGTATATACATATATACATAAACATATATACATATAAGTATATATTATATATATGTGTATGTGTGTGTGTGCATATATATATATATATATATATATATATGCACACACACACACATATATACACACATACATGCATACATATGTCCTTTCCTCACTTTTTAAAAAATCTCTTTGGGATACAGACCTAGGTAATGGTATTCCTGGGTCGAAGAATATGCACGGTTTTATAGACCTTTGGGCATACTTCCAAATTACTCCCCAGAATGGTTGGATCAGTTCAAAACTCCAACAACAATGCATTAGTGTCCCAATTTTTCCATATCCCCACCAACATTTGTCATTTTCCTTTTCTCTCATATTAGCTAATCTGATAGGTGTCAGGGAATACCTCAGAGTTGTTGTATTTTGCATTTCTTTAATCAATAGTGATTTAGGGCATTTATTTTCATGTGACTGTAGACAGCTTTGATTTTGCCATCTGAAAACTGCCTTTCATATCCTTCTACCATTTATTAATTGGGGAATGACTTGTATTGAAGTCATTATCATTATAAAAAAATTCATATTAGACATGAGTCATAACATACATATGTCAACTTTTGGGGAGAAGTCCTATTCCTGAATTTTTCATTCTCCTCTAGTCATCAAATAACCTTTGAATCCATTGTAAATGCTCTGTGCTATATTGTTGTTCAGTCATTTTCAGTCATGTCTGACTGTGACCATATCTGGGGTTTTCTTGGCAAAGATACAGGAGTGGTTTGCCATTTCCTTCTCCAGCTCATTTTATAGATGAAGAAACTGAGGCAAACAGGGTTAAGTGACTTGCCCAGGGTAACACAGCTAGTAAGTGTCTGAGGCCAGATTAGAACTCAGGTTTTCCTGACTCCAGGACTGGCTCTCTATCCACTGTGCCACCTAGCTGCCTTCTCTGTGCTATTTAAATGACTCTCTGCCGTGGAGTTCCTATGTTCTACTTTGAGTTAGGACACTTCTAATCAATAGGAAGCACTGTGAAGCTAAATGGCGCAGAGCCTAGGACACATCAGAGCCAAACACAATGCCTTGTTTGTGGTAAATGTTTAATAAATGTTTGTTAGATTAGACTGGATTAGATTCATTCCTTTTCTCTTCAGACTCAGATTTGTCTCAATGTAGAGGCATCCAGTTGACCACCAGATAGTCAGCTTTTGACAAGTTTACCAGTAGCATCAGTTATTTAGGCTAAGTATACTGGTATATATGGAATGAAAAGAAGCTCTGTGTTCCCGTGACTGATGTACATCATGCCTGTACGAATGACCACAGGGAATGGTTAGTGGTCGCAAGGATCCTCTTCACCTTACTTTCACTTCTTGGGATTCTTCTCCCTCTTTTCTTTCTCCATGTCTCCCTTTTCCCCTTTGCCAATTATAGTATGGATCTTAGATTTGTAGCTGGGAGAGATTTAAGGTCTTTTTCAACACCTTCATTTTACAAGGGAGAGAATTGAGCTCAGAGTCACGCAGATGGAAAATGTTAGAGTAAGGCCTTAAACCCCAGTATCCAAAACTAGGTTTCTTATTTTAAACCTTCTCATCTTGCGTTAGGATGCCTAGGTCCTGAGGATGAAGTCACATCTCAGTAGAGTAGCTATTGAAAAGACTCCCAGTCAGTAGTCATTCTGTTTTTCACTTCTTCCCAGGATTTTGTTAAGGCAGTGGCCGTGGTGGTGGGAGTGGTACTAACTGGGAAGAGAGGAGAATATGGGAAGATACCTTCATCCTCCAAATGCTGCTCTCTCCTAATCCATATGGAGTTACTACTGACCCCCTTAATCCTAGCACTGGTATTATCCATAACATACCCAATCCTAACCTTATGCCTAGAACCTCATCCTATTCTTCATTCCAGATTGTGCTCTTTTCCTCAGCTCCTGTGATATTAAACCACTTGAATTTTGTTTTCTTCTGTAAAGTAGGTAAGTCTTACTAGCACTTCATGGTCAAACCCCCTACCATTTAGCGTGTAGGAATGATTTTGTCTTTCCCTACAAAATTTAAATGAAAAAAAGTGAAATAGAAAATAGGAACACTTCTTATTCCTCCTTCTGTTATTTACTAGCAGTAAAAAAAAAAGACTCTAGAGAAACTTAAAAGGCACATGAAAAAGGGGTGCTGTTTCCTGGTAGGACATGGAAAGAGAGCAGCCTTGATCAGAAGCAGCAGCTGACAGAGGAGAAAATTTAATCTTTGGGCCCTAGAGACCTGAGTCCTTGTACTCAAAAGACTTTATAGGCTAACTAGATTTTTGTAGAATAGCCTGAGAGATAGATAGATAGATAGATAGATAGATAGATAGATAGATAGATAGATAGATATAGATATAGATATATAATTTCTATGTGTAATGCAGTCTGAATTACAAAAAAAAATCAAATAAACTTTTTGAACAAAATCCTTTGGTTGGCATCCATGTTCATGTTGTTTTGTTATTCAAACTGGATATTTATTGTTTAGTAAGGAGAGGGGGGAAACCTATTTAGTCACACATCTGCTATTATCTACTTTTTAAATAATGATAAAATACACATTTAACTGTCTTAAGTACATATTAGAAAATATATGCAGGTGCATTTTATGTTTGCCATATGATAGTGATTGTGTGGTTAAAAGTGCCTGGCACATAGAAGGTACCTCATTAAAATTTGTTAAATGTGTTTCAAAAGAATACTAGACTGAATGTCAAAATACTTGAATTTTGTTGCTCTTATGTTCTATGTAACTTTTACATTTATAACTTTCAGTGAGTCACTTTGCTACTCTAGGCCTCTATTTTTTATCTCTAAAATTGAGTTTAAGTTAGACCATCAGTAATAATAAATAAATAAATAAATAAAATACTGGGTATTTACATACTACTTTACCTCATAACACCCCTCTGACATAGGTGCATTTTACAGTTGGGGAAACAGAGGATCAGAATTTTTAAGTGACTTGTCCATGAATCTGAACTCACCTTCCTGACTCCAAGTCTGGTGCTCCACTCATTCTGCCACTTTCCGGTGCTAATATTCTATTGCTTTATGAAAATAGGAAGTTAGTGTTTGCTTGTAATTATAACAATATGAGTAAAGCACAATCCTGCAGAATAGTTCCTTTCCTTTCTGTTCTTCCATAGCTAATCACCCTTCTTAGGAGGAAAAAAACCCACGGAAGGTCCCAGTTGTTCTTGGATTATTCAATTGTCAAATAATTGTCACTTGATGGCTATTGTAAAATACTTAGAGGTGTATGGATAGAGCCATAGATATTTATACAGGTGAAAATAATGCTGCACCAATCCGTATTATTGTTTTAAAAGTTCAAGCCACTTTAGCTTTGAGAAGAAAATTAAGGAATTAAATACAATATGGTATCTGCTGTTGTAAATTATAAGTTTATTGAAACATCTCATGTCAAATTAGGCAGTTAGTATGGCAAGCTAAAATGTTTTCCTGTCAAAAATGCATTTGGACTTTAGACCTCAAAATAGTTATTAAAAATTTGTGCTGGCAAAGCCTTTTAATGTAGTTCAATAGTCCCCGAATAAATGACACAAACAATTTTCTCTTAAAAGATTAATTTGGCATTAAAGCAAATGAAAAGCAAGCAGTATATGTTGGTAAGTGGTTCTCATTTTTCAGAAAAGGCAATATATTATTTCTAAGAGAAAAGCCATACATTTAAAAAATCTTGACCATGACTAATCTTCATAGTCTGTTTTCTTTTTATCATCCCAAAGATGACAAACATTTGATTTAAGCTCATATATTGTCTAGGCATCTCTACATCTTAGCTTTAAAGAATGACTTCATTTTTTAATATTAAAAAGGTTTTGTGTTCTTATTCAGTTAAATAAGACACAATAGCTGTGAATAAATTGCCTACTAATTTGCTTTGCTACATATATGAATGAGGTTATGTGGGATTATTCATGTGATAATGAGAAAAGTCATACTGGAACCCAGATGTTCTAAAGATTTCTACTGATTACAATTGACCTTGTTTTTAAACCTCTAAGATCAGCTGTCATTCAAGAAAACAATAAATGGGTGCTTCTGGGAATTAGGAGGCTTTTGTTAGCCATAGAATGCAGCCTTTCCTTTTATGTAATCTTCTTTTCAAATTTGGGGATATTATATAACAAATTAAGTATCTATTGGTAAAATTGGTCATATTTTCTAAGTTGCTTGCACCCTAAAATTGTGTACATATTCTTGAGGAGAATCTTTGACCACCTAACAAAAAATATAGATTCAATATTTTGATGCATTTTAAGACAATCCTAGGAAAATGGAATTTATAATTGCTTGTTTTACAGCACACTTGTTTTTATTTTTAAAATGTGCTGTTATATCTTTGACAAAAATGACACAAAAATATCAGACTCAACAAACACCAAATGAACCCTTTTTCCTCAAAACAATTTATTAATCAATTCTTAACAGAAAGGAAGAATGTGTCTTGTAAGTCTGGCAGTTAACAATGAGCTTTATTTAATTATTTTCACTTATTGAGACAGTGATTCTATACTCTTTGGAGGCAGGTATCATAAATATAAGAGTAGGATCTTGCTTAACTTAGATATTTGAGAAATACAGGTTTTAGTTATTTGAATCTTTAGTTGAACATGGAGCTAAACATGTGTGACTCCTAAAATTGTAACACAAGTTAGAGAAATTATTAGTTATCTAGTCTACTGTTGTATAGGACACATGCTACCAGAGTCAAGCTGGCAGGCAGGGACCCTTAGAAATGATCGTTTTAGTCAGTTGTCATGTTTCACACTTAAGGAAATTGGTAAGCGAGGTTAAGTGACTTATCCATGAATCAAAAAGAGTTGCAAATTCAAAACTTGAACCTAGGCCCTATACCTTGGAAGCTGCCTTCAGGTTTATCAGCATTTCTGTAATTAGTATATTCTCCTCATCAGTGACAGTGAAACCACCACATTTTGACCTTAATACCCCAGGACAGAAAAACTGCACTTGAGAAAATGAAGTCCAGGGTGAAAAAAGAGAGGAAGCAAAGTATACAATTTTGAAGTCTTGGAGAGCATGAATTTCAAGATATCTAAAAAAAAAAGTGAAAATAATTGGAAAAAAAATCCCAGATGGTATTAAAACCCAAAAGATTGATTGAGAAGACATTAACAACTACCAATACTTATACCTACTTTTTTGTTTTCATAAATGAGATTGATGTACACAGGTATCAAGCATATCCTGGATGAAAATATGATCATGGAACAACTAGAGATTTACTGATGATTTCCTGCAGCAGAAATTTACCAATTCACAATATAGTCTGAAAGATGTAAAGAACATAAAAATCCATTGTATTTATGATCATTCGATATTTTTTGCTAGACACACCTACAGAGATATCTTTGTTCAATGATCAAAGTATGCAGGCAGCTGTTTGCAGATGTTGCAGAGTGTGCTTTGAGAAGAGCCCAAGCCAGATGTTCTTGTTTGAGGATAATATTTTACTTGTTGTCTAACACCTCAAAATTCTATGGAGCATCTATAAAAATATTTGTGATTACTTAAGAAAAATGGGCCTAACAAACCACAAAAGCAAGGAGGAAATACCCCAAAAGATGAAGAGTTGCTGTTGTCTGAACTATAACATATAGTTGGATGGGCATTAAGTAAATCTATCAGAATCTAGTTAGGCCAAGTACAACAGATGGATAATAAACTGGACCTAGAATTGAATAGAGAAAAAAATAACTGGATTTTATTTGGGAAATTGCATAATGTTTTCAACAACCTCTGTTCTTGTTCAATCGTTTCAGTCACGTCCAACTCTTTGTAACCTCATTTGCAGTTTTCTTGTCAAAGATACTCCAGCTTATTTTACAGATGAGGAAACTGAGGCAAAATGAGTTAAGTGAATGTACCTATGCCGTAGAAACATACTTTTCATAGTTGGGCTGGTCTTCCATAATAGACCTGCTACAATCCTTCATCATTGCATGGGTATATCACTAGGTTATTGAAAGCTATGTCAGAGTATATATCTTGGTAAATTCTACCAAAAATAGGCTTAAAATATGGTTATTGTGACATGTTATATCTGTTGTGCAAGGAAAGAGAAGCCAATAATCAGCCAAGTGGTCACTAGTTGATAAATTCTTTAGCCGTTATAATCCACAAAACAAAAATTCAAAGTGACCTCCAGTGCTGTTTGGCTCCCTTCTTCTTCTGGTGGTGGAGTTGTGGAATAAAGATCATAAGTAAAAATTATACCATTTTTGGACTTTATAATAGTTTATAATCGTTATTTGACATTTGTTATTTTAAATATGCAATCCATGTCCAATGGCCAATAAATAGACATATTAATAAAATAACTGAACTATAAAGATTGAAAAACAGCTTGGACATATTAAAACTCTTTAAGACCTCATGAAAAGGAGAAAGAACGAGAGACAGAAAAAAGAGAATACTCTCCCCTTGGAAGCACAGAAATGTGCAATAGAGAAAAGGGTGGGGGAGGCATCAAGTGGAAAAGAGGGAGTAAAATTGTTTCTCTCTCTCTTCTTTTCTATATGGGCTTAACTTCCCTTTCAATTCTTATTATCCATTTTGTTTTGTAATTTGGTGTTTCTTCCATCCCATCCAATGATGTCTCAGCTTGTTTCTGAAGAGAATTTGTCTCTCATCTGTTATGTCTGTATTAGATAACAAGTTTGCTTTTTTTAAAAAAAATTTACTCATTTTTTCTGTTTAAGGGTGACAGTGCTAAAAGGGTGAGGCCTGGCAAGTTGCACTTAAGGTGTGAGCTAGACTTGTACCTGCAGAGGCTTTGGCTCTCGAAGCAAGGACTACAGGTGATAGGTTCAGACTTGTAACCTTAGTGGTGATAGGTTTATAGTCACCAGTCTCTCAGTGAAATTTGGCATTTGGACTTGAAGCTAGAAGGTAGAACTGGAAATGGAGATGGTTAACTTGGCTATGCCCCCATCTTTATAAGCCAAAGCTTTATTAACCTTGTGCATGTTGAAGTTTGTAATCGTAATGATCCATAAACTAATGGTGACTGAATCTATAAAGATTGCTGTTTGATCTGGTAAGTGTTAGGTGTTGATTTCTGAACGTGGGTATATGACCCATTGGCTGCTGAGATGTGAAGTTGTGGAAGTAGGGAATTGGCCTAGTTATTGCTGGATCTTAGAGAAACTGTGCTGCTGGTTGGAAGCCCAGATGACCGGATTTTAGTACTGTGATGATATGTAGCCAGGCTGGTGGTCATCTATTACTGTGTCTGTAGTGGACAGCCAGCTTGCAGAATCTTATATTCCAGGGCTATGAAATTGCTGCAGGTTAGAGCCCTGGTGATGGCAACTGGTGCTATCAACCCAAGGAATTGGCAAGATGGAAGTGTGCTAGCCCCTGGAGATCAGAATTTTGGTTGTGGTTGTTTAATCATGCAGATTGTGGAGACTGGAGCAATTTAGCAGTGAGGCAAGATTAGGACCAATACTGTCATTGGTAGCAGGACTTGTAAAATAGAAGGTATTACCCACCCCCACACACCCACACACCCCCACATACACCCATACACCCACCCCCACACTCACATCCACACCCACACCCACACACCCACACCTACCCACACCCACACACCGCCATATATATATGTTTAGTATATAGGTTAGTAGGACCACAAAAATAGGAACTAGTTCAGATACATTGTTAACCCTTCTTGAGATTTTCATCTTTTTTTTCTTTTTTTTTTGTTCTCCTGCCTCCATTTATATGTGTTCACATTTGTATGCGTGTGAATGTGTAGGCGTTTGTAGTAAATGTTTTGTGGTTGTTTTTGTTCTTGTTACTGTGGAGATTGGGGTTGAGCAGTCTGCCCTGCTTTCTTCTACAACCCCTACCTGTTGGTAGTCTTCACTCTCCTTTTTGTAGTGAGTTACTCCTCCTTGCAGTATGTATACCTTTTGAACAACTCAACAAGTTGTTGCTTTTTTTAAATCAATAAACAGGCCTAAGATTATGAGGAAGCAAAGCATAATGAGAGAATATTGAATTTAAAGTCACAAAGAGTTGGGTTTCAGTATAGTTTCTGATAGTTATGAGCTGAAGTGATCCTGGTGAAAAACCACTGAAGCTTTCGGATTTGTAGTTTCATCACCTAGAAACTGAGGGTTATAATACTTCTGTACCTACCTCACAGGGTGCTTCTAAGGATAAAATAAGATAATATGCTTAAAGTGCCTTATAAACATTAAAGTGTTATATAAAAGTCTGCTACCATTAAAATAGGAGAGACTCTGTGGAATCCTAGACAGGATAGTTAACTATCAGTGCTATTCCATTGACAGATTTCTGTTGAGTATCTACTACACGTTGAATGATGTGTGAAGGTGCTATAGATTAAAAAAAATTCTCTGATGGATAGATCAAATTATTCAAAGGGTTTTTAAAAAAATTATATACCAAGTTGGGTGGGGGACAACTTCTGCAAAACTATTCAAAGTCCTTCTGTACCATCAACTCTTTATAATAGTCCAAAAGGGGAAGGAAATGATCAAGAGGTGTACAAGTTAGAAGCTTGAATACAGAAATATGGATATCTTGTGGTAAATGAAAGGAACAAGGACAAACAGTGAGGTAATCGCAGGCATTTAACATTCACCAAGTGTTACCGAAGTTTGTCTACTTGGGCCACACCTTCCTGGGCTTAGAAACGTGGAATAACCACAAAAAAGTGGAACAACTTGGGTTGCCCAGGCAATGGAAAAACGCTGCTGTGAACGCTCTTAACTTCAAGCCTAATAAAGGAGAGTTTTCAAAAGGAGACTACATTGCCTAAGCTGGTTTCTACAGAGAGAATAAAAAGAAATAGGAGACAGGATCCTTAGTTTTTATGAAGTAGTTCAAAATCTAGTGGCTTTAGTAACCTGAAATGCTTTTGTTTTGAGATTTGTGCCACCAGGAGGAACTGGTGAGAATAAGAATGGTCTGTCAACAAACAATAATTTGTTGACTCTCCAGCTTTATGTGTATAAAATATGTCCATTAATGTCATTGTGGAAAATTCCTTGAAGTTCTGTAGCAACCTAGAAAGGAGGGGGAGAGGGAATCCTGACTCAGCTGAGATGATCCTTGAATAATTCTGCTTCTGGGGATCGCATATTTCCTTTTTTTATTTGCAGGTGGGTCAGGGCATCTGAGGCAATTTGGAAAAGGTTCAACAAAAAAAGAAAAAAAAGTTTAAAAAGTACTGCCTGGATGTGATCATGGGGGACAAAGGGATTATAAAAGACTTTTAAAAGATGGTGACTAAATTGTATTCCAACAGTTTTATAAAATGATCATCTCTTTTGTTTTTACTTTTCCTTTTTTTTTCAGAGCTCCACCTCTATAGTGATGATCTTCACATCAGCTTATTCAGCTCTAACCTCTCTGCTGACCTCTAGTCTCACATCTCCAACTACCAAATGGATATTTCAAACTGGATGTCCTATAGACATCTTAAATTCAACATGTTCAAAGCTAAATTCATTCTCTTTCCATCCAAATCATCCCATCTTCCTATCTTCCCTTAAAGGTAACACCTTCTTCCCAGTCCCTTAGGTTTGCAACCTAGGTGTCATTCTGGACTGTATACCCTCTCACACCCTCACCTTCCATCCACTCTGTTGCCAAGGACTATCAGTTTGCCTTCAACATCTCTCACACACACCCCCTTCTCTCCTCTGACAGTGCCACCATCTTGGTGCCGGCCCTAATCTGGTCTAATCTAGTTCATTAGAAGAACTAGAGGCAGCTTGTGCTATAACAGATAAAGAGCTGGGCTTGGAGACAGGAAGACTTCAGTTCAAATCCAGCCTCAGACACTTATTAGCTGTGGGATCCTGGGTAAGTCACTTATCCTCTGTCTCCATTTCCTCAACTGTGAAATGGGCCTCATAGTACCACCTACTTCAAAGAGTTGTTGTGAAGACAACATTTGTGGTGTGTTTAGCACATAGTAGGCATTTAATAACTGCATGTTCCCCATTCCTCCTTACCCCCTTCACCACCTAGAGCCTAGACTATTACAAGAGCCTACTAATTGGTCTGCTTACCTCAGGTATCTCCCTACTACAGTGCATCCTCCCTTCAGTTGTCAAAGTGAGCTTCCTAAAGCTCTAGGCTGACCATGTTTGCCTCCTGCTGTCCAACGGCTCCCTCTCACTTTTAGGATCAAAATTCTCTGCCATTCAAAGCCCTTCACAACCTCCCTACCTCCCCCACTACTCCCTAACCCTCAGCACTCCAGGCTTCTTACACCTCACTCCCCTCCACACACTCCATGATACAGTGACGCTGGCTTCTTTATTGTTTCTTGAACTAGACATCGTCTGCTGACTCTAGGTATTTTAGTGTCTTTCATGCCTGGAATGCTCTCCCGACTCATCTCTGCCTCCTGGTTTCCCTTCCTTCAAGTCCCAGCTAAAATCCTACCTTCTACAGTAAGCCTGACTTCCCTTAATTCTACTGCCCTCCATCTTGATCATTTCCACTTTGTCTTGTGTGTAACTTGATTGCACATAGTCATTTGCTTGTTTCCTGAGCATCTAGAGACCTGGAAGTGTCTTTTATTTTTCTTTGTATCCCCAGCACTTAGCACAGCACATAATAGGTGTTTAGTAAATGTTTTTTTGTTTTGTTTTGTTTTTTACTGACTGAAGAAATACTTCTTTCCTGTAACCTACCCAGTGAACCATCCCATTTTAACAGATAATAAAATGAAAGAAAAAGCAGTGGAACAAAACTAACCAAAAAATATTGACCAAATCTGGCTACATATGCAATGTTCTAATCACATAGTCCCTCACCTTAGCAAAGAAAAGAGGGAGATGCATTTGCTCAGCTCTTCTATAGTGCCCAGGTGAGAAATTTATTACAGAATCATTAGTTTCTTTTTTGTGTGTATGTTCTTTTCATTTCCGTTGTTTTAGTCATGAATATTGTTTTCCTAGTTATGTGTACTTTACTCTGCCACACTTTATATAAATATGCTTCTCTGAATTCTTCATGGTTATCATTCCTTTTGGCACAGTAACATGCCATTTCATTCACGTACTCCAGTTTGCTAGGAATTCCCCAATCAATGGACATCTATTTAGTTCCCAATTCTTTTGACACTACAAAAAACGCTGATATGAATATTTTGGTATATATGGGACCCTTATTTCTATTTCTGACAGACTACCTTGGGGTATATACCTGCTAGTGAGGTCAAAGGGTGTGGATAATTTAGATATTCTTTTAAGCAATAACTCCAAATTACTTTCCAGAATGGAAATAATCTGTCCCAAAAGTATACTAGCGTTTCTGTTTTCTACAGCCCTTCCAGTGATGACAACTTCTGTCTTCTATCATCTTTGCCAGTTTGCCAGATGTGTCATTCGATCTCAAAAGTTGTTTTGATTTTCATTCCTCTTTTTGTTAGGGATTTGAAGCAATCTTTATATTAGTGTTAATAGGTCACAGTAGTTTTTTCTTTTTCTTTTTGAAAACTGTTTATGTCCTTTAATCCCTTATTCATTTTGGGATGGCTCTTTAATGGAAGCTATTTATCATTCTTATTTATTTATGTCAGTTCCCTAAAAATCTTGGATATAAGATCTTTAAATCAAGTTAACAGAATTTATGTAACACTTCCTAAATTTTAGACACTGTGCTAAATGCTGGGAATACTTATTTGAGCAAAAAGGAATATTTCTTTATCAGATATACTTGATGCAAAGACTTTCCCCTCTGAGAGTTTGCCTTATTCTAGCTGAATTTATTTAGTTCATATAAAAACTTTCAATTCCCTGCAATCAAAACATTTTGTATGTTATCTTTTATGGCCATCCCTGTCCTTTTGTTTGGTTAAGAATCCTAAACCACTAGCTACAGCTGTAAAAGATATCTGATCTTATTCTCTTCTAAATTTTGTAAAATATGACCTTTAATATTCAGGTACCATTTTCATTTCTAACCTATTGTATAATACAACAATTTAAAAATGTTTTTTTTATCAGACAGATTATATAGAGGGTGCCGGAGGTAGGGGACACTCCTAATTGTTATAGCAGCAACATCTATAAAACCAAACTACAGGTGAATGTGAGGGATGAATGAAAGAAGCCTCCATTAGAGGTTCTGGGCTATGGTGCCATGATACTTGTAGAATTTGCGGATGACTATAAAAATCAAAAGGTATGACATGTTAATAATACTTAGTAATAATTCTCTGTAATAGAGTACTTCACAAGGCTTGGTCCTCGCAACGACTCTGTAAGGTAAATTACGCAGTTACATTTTTGTACAGATTTGTTATTTCTTTGTTGTAGGGAACCCCCAGGGAGGATCAGCAATTGTCCAGTAACTTGGAGTCTTAGAGAGTTGTCTGAGTCCCTTAAGGGTTAGGAGACTTGCCCAGTGTCACACTATCCAAATCACTTATTTCCGAGAAAAGGACTTGAATATAAGTCTTAGTGACTCTGCGGCAAATTCATTATCTACTTCACTAGAGGTGTAAAACTCTCAGCCTGCTCTTGAGTGCAGACAGAACCAGATTAAAACATAATTGGGAAATGTTTAACAAAATAAATAAAAATACAATAAAACCTAGATAGTGTTAATTTGTTATTTTCTAAGTCAGTGTATAGGCTGCAGGGATCTGTTTCTACTGGAATTTGACGTTAGTAGACTATGCTATGAGGTCTCCTAAGTATTAGTTATCCCCATTTTGTAGCTGAAGAAACTGAGGCTTGCAGTAGGTGAAGTACTTTGTACAAAGTCACACAACTGCTGAGCCATGGAGTCAGAACTTGAATCTGTCCAGTGTTCTTTCCACTATCCCAGATTGTCTTTCTATAAAGAAAGATAATTATAGACAACAATACTTATATTAATAATCACAATAGGGTATTTTCAATGAACATACGAGGTGCACTCTGGGGAGAATCCACTAGGGGCATTTTTCTAATATTCTTTTGATTGAAATTGTCTGCTTTCTATATTATTTACTCCTTAAGGGAAGCTTCTTTCCTGTTCTGTAATTTCTAGATTCTCTGGCTGTACCATTACCAGCTCTTATCTTTTTATTTTCTCCACTTAGTACAGTGCTTGACATGTGACCAATGATTATTAAATGGTATTTCATTCATTCATTTAACTTAAGGATTAATTTTTAATATAAATTCATTCTCATTGAGATTTTTTCCCCCAAAAGTACATGTGATCATATTCTGTGACTATAAGCAACATAGACTGATTGTAGGCCTCTCTGAAAATAAAGATGATCACTTTAGTCATTATATAGATATTTTGAATTATCTTAATGCCATATGTTTTAACATGTCATACCAAGTAATTATAATAGATTAGGCATAAATATTATAAAATTTTGGAGTTTTCAGGAAAACTTGTGATACATTTGAGGAATTCCCCTAATTTTTCATTTTACTTGTGATGAAAGTAACAGTGAGAGAAGAGGTCGTTTTAAAATGGCTTTTTGAAAACCATAGTTTTGTCTTCACAAGGCTCCAAATGCCAATTGTCAGTGGTCTTTGACATCATGTACTTTTCCTCACTAATATTATTTATGTGAAAGGGTTATTTTTATTATTCTAATGTATGTTAAAGAGATCATATTTCAAATCAGTTTACACATTTAACAGGGAATATACAATTTAATGAACAAATTCATTTTTCATTTTGTTATAAGAAATTTAACCTCACCTTTAAATATGTAACTTTTAGAAAACTTGGTTACTTTGAATATAATTACTTTTTTGTTTTAGCTCAGAATATCCTCTATTTATATTTTGACTTCAAGTATTTATGCTTGTTTACCATGTGTTTTGAGTATTCTAGTTGTGTTTTTGCAACCAAATGGACTCTTTTTTTTTTAAAGTGACATTTAGGAAGCCTTATAACTAAAAATAGTCACAAAGCTGAAATTTGGTCCTTTTTAAATGAGAATAATTAGTGATACTAAGAAGTTCTTTAGTTTTCTAGATTTTAGGACTTGTCACATAACAAATTGAAAGAATCTAGCTTTTATGATTTACAATATCCATTCAAACCTTAAGTGCCCTTGATTAATACAAATACATGTGACAGCAAAGTATAGCTCTGCTTTTAAGCTGTTAAGGAGAACATAAAATGATTATAGCTTGCAGTAAATGTTATTATGGCTCTAAGATGTTTCCTGAGGGATCAGGCAATCTCCTGCACTTTCTTTGAGACTGACCCTATCACCTTGAGAAGCAGACATGAAGGAGGACTGCAAATGCAAGACCACTGTCAGGTCACCCCATCGTAGCGCTGACAGGTCTCTGATATAAAACCCAATTTACAGTTTAAGAAGCACATCCATTATCCTTCTGATTTTAAAATAGAACATACATCAGCAAAATGATAAAAGAAAGTGCTTAAGAATTATGAAAGTCAAGGACTATTTCATATGAGAAAGTCATAACCCTTTTTGAATATTACTTCTTTTAAAATATAGTTGAGCTTAATAATGTTTGGGTGTAGGCATTCTCTTTTCTGTCTTTAAAAATTAGTATTTTATAGTTTATTCCATATTTAAATTAATCATATGTGATTAATACAATCTTGATATCTATGGTTTAAATAGTACTGGGGTTTTTTGTATTTTATTTCTTTAATTTTTTTTTTTACTTTGAGGCAGATGGTACTGTTAGAATATGTACTTCACTTTATATAATAGATAATGTTCCTTCAAAGTCATCCATAAATTGACTTTATCTAAATGAATAATATTTACCATTAAGTAATTTAGCATTTCATTGGCATCAGAGGACCTGGTTTCAAATCCTGACTACCGTTTATGTGACCTTGGATAAATCACAAAACTTCTCTGGGCCACAGCAACTTCATCTATAAAGTTGGTATATTGAACTAATTAAAATCTAAGGTCCTTCCCAACTCTAAATACTGTGGGCCAATGACTCATTTATATTCATTTCTGTTTATGTCTCAATGAATCTGAAATTTGTTCTCTTGACTATTCCTAAGGTCTTGTTCCCAGGAACCATATGTAACTACATCAGTGATTTAAATGAATGTAACATAGTTTGTAAAGCAAGAATCCCTTTTTTTTTTAATGGTTTAGATTTTTGTTTTGCTTGGGTTTTTGGTCCAGGGTTGATTTTTGTCATTTTTATCAGTGTGTAGGTCTTCCTGAAAAGGAAATTCTTTTTGCTGATAAGCAACTCATCTTTAACTCATGGCTGTAGAAGTTTGCTTGGAATATCAGGAGTAGAGAATTGTAACTTGTGGCTACACAGATAGTATGAATGAGAAGTAGACCTTGAAATTGTGTCTTCCTGATTCCCTATGGCCCTCTAATCTACCCTTCTATACTGCTTCCCTCTCTGTAACATAAGTCCTGTTGAATTATCTATTTGGTCATTTTAGGTTTCTTTATATTGGCCCATAGCCATGGGATAATTTTGCTGCTGTGGACCAGTTGGAATGTCATGTCTCGCTTAATGTAAAAGAGAGAACAATAATAAAATGTTGCAAAACAATAATAAAATCCTATAGAACAGTGCAAGCATTTTCTGTTTTCAAAGTAACTACTAAATGGGCATTGATAAGTGGTATAACTTAGATCATGTTCATGTCAGATTGTTTTTTTTCCTATGGAAAGGTTAAGATTGATTCTATATCATTTTCTTGTTTTGTTCTGAACTCCCCAAAACCCTATTTAAGGAGAATTGTCCTGTTGCTTGTGGCATTAATGGAGGCAAGTCATAGACCCATTTATTAATAGGTTGCATGCCCCTGCTATTAAATTTTATCTTGCTTGGATACCTGCCTAAAGGGTAAAAGTTTACCCTTTTGTTAAAAACTCAATCATGGTGATACATACTAATATTCTTTGAGCTGTTGCTTGAAAGTAATTGTGTTAGGAATTTGTGTATTTATTCCTTAGTGCAAAACTAGAGATTTGGAACTCTTATGTGCCAAAATTTTGAAATAATTTATTTGCCTATATAGCACCAAGGATGTCCTTCATGTTGAGGTTTCCAGAAAGCTATATAGTAGGTTAAAGGAATTTTATGGGTCAATATCATTAAAAATCATAGATGGACAAAATCATGTTTATTTGTTACAGGGCCAGAAGACACATTAGTTCAAAGTAAAAGATATTTAATCAATAATCATTACAAATTAAGTCCAAGAAAAGATTTCCCCTTCCCTCTTGAACACTAGATACACTTTCATAGGTTACCACACCACCCACTGGAGAGTGTACACACACACAGCATAAATATGATCCAAGTTAAAATATGGAGAGTATGTACACAGGGAAATCACATGGAAGGCACAACAAGGAGAACATGTATGACCAAGGAACATACTTGGGCACATGTAGAAAACATGCTTGGCCAAGGAAACTTTAGCCAGGGTACATAGAAGGAATTTGTGTAACTAGGGCTCACACATGCAAAAGCAGAAACCTAGGGATGTGTCCCTGCATGGGCAGGGCTACAACACTGACACGTTCTTACTCATATCCTCTGGTAAGGTTATTGGGCTGCCCTCTGCTTGTCATAGCATCTCCTCCACTGCTACCTTTTGCTGCTCCTCAGCTATTCAACCACTTCAGGGCAATCTTGGGCTCTCTGCTACCATCTCTTAGGGAGGCTCTTCTCCTAGGAAAGGACAAACCTTGGAAGGGCATATAGTGGAGCTGTGAGCTGCACATAAAAGTCAATAGAAACCCTGGGCTAAGATTAATTCTATTTTTTGACTGTTCTGCTAGTGTCATTTGGAACTCCCTGAACCCAGATAACAAATGTGATTTGAGATAGAAAATGTATTTTAATGCATGTCAAATGCCTGATTTGTTCTACATTTCCTAAAATATTTCCAGGACTCTATTTGAGAAAACCACCAGCTATGTGTGGGTTGGGGACAATAGGCATCATTCAGTTCCCATGATAATCACTGATTGGCATGCAAATGAATCTAGGGGCAAGAACAAAAGAGTTAGGCAAAGTGGGAAACATTTATTCTATGTGTATGGTTTGTCTCAAGATGTGGTAGGGGGAGGTATAAAGAGTTATCTCCAGATTCTCCTCCCCCCAACCTTCTCCAAGGGAGACTAATTCCTGTCAGAGAGAGAAAGCTAGAGATTGAGACTAAGGGGAGAGAGGGCTACAGTCTAGATTTATATCTTATCTGCTCCCTTAAATTTTGTTGGTATAAGGTCAATAACTTCTAAGGTTCCAGCTACACTCCAGGTCACTATTTCTTAATGGTGGAGGGAGGGGAGCCCCAATCCCTATATTCAAGGCCTGACCCCAGGTTTGTTATATTCTACATTTAGAAATAGCAAAGGAACCCATTTATACAAGGTGCTGGGCAAAAGAGAAATTGGAGAAAGCATACATATGAGAAAATATGTGAGACAATATATACTGAATGGGTCTCTGTGTGTGTGTGTGTGTGTGTGTGTGTGTGTATGTGTGTGTGTGTGTGTGTGTGAGAGAGAGAGAGAGAGAGAGAGAGAGAGAGAGAGAGAGAGAGAGAGAGAAAAAGAGAAAATATGTCCAGGATCTGAACCAAAGGAAAAAAATTTGCTGGTCTCTGGTGAAGCTTGATGAGAATAAGGACACAATTGAAATTCATTATGTTAGCTTCTTCATAAAGTCTTTATCAAGTCTTTATGGTTCTGAAGAGAGGTGGAAATCCCCTCTGACTCTTCTTTGATTCTGGAGGCCAGAAACTCTCAGAGACTGAAAACTGTTTCTTTCTTCTCTCCCACTCTAGCAACGCTGGCCTCTACTCACTCAAGCTCAGGTCAGTGACTCTACCAATGAGGAGATAGTCCCATACCAATGGACTTTGGGGTTCAGGTCACATATGTTTATTTTATCTCATTGTATTTATTATATATGCCTACCAGTTGGCATGAACTACACAAAAGTGCTGCTCTTTCTACACCTTTATTTATTTATTCTACACTTGAATTTAATTCTTTCCAACTTAACTTGCTCAGCTCAGAATGACTCTGCCCTGCTATTTTTATCTATTCATTTCATTTGCTCCATATCTTGTCTCCACACTTTGGTAAAAGCTGTCCCAAGCATTTCAAGGATTGCTTCTTTCCTGACTTCCCTGTGTTAGAAATAATAGTTTTCTTCAAAGCTTGGCCTAGACACTACCTCTTACCTATATAAGACTTTTCATGATCCCACAGTTGGTAATGCCTCCCCAATAAAATTAGTCTGTATTTATAGTAGTTTGTATGTACTTATATACATTCATGTTTCCCTCAACAGAATGTAAGCTCTTTGAAGTCAGAGAATGTTTCTTTTTGTTGCATTTGTATCCCCATTGCCTAGTACCATGTCTGACAGGCAGCTGGCATTTATAATTACTTATGAATTGATTCTGTTTTGTCTTTTATGTTCTGTTCTTTGTCCAGTAAAGAATTTTTCCTTGTATATAAATGTGAAGAAAACCATATAACTAAACCCCTACTGATCTAAGTTTTTTTCCAATAACATAACTTTTTACATTTAGGTCTATTATACATTTAGAATTTATTCTAAATGACATAAAGTATAAACTGTTTTTCACTTTTTCCACTAGTTCCTATCAAATAAGAAGTTCTATCCCTACTAGTTTGTGTTCTTGAATTTATTTAACCTAAGACCCCTGTGTGCATTTGTTTCTTTTTCTTGCTTATCTTGTGTATTCCCCTGATTACTTTTCTTTTTGTAATTCAGTATTAGATAGTTTTGATAATTATTGCTTTCTAGTACAGTTTGAGGTCCAGTTGCATCAAGCCCCAATTCACATTTTTTTATGTCCTTTGATCTTGACCTTCTATTTCTCCAAACAAATTCTGTTATTATTTATTTTTTCCTACAAAAAAATCCCTTTGGTAGTTTGTTGTGGCACATAATCTGTAGAATAATTTGTGTAGTATTGTTAATTTTACTACACTGGAAAAAAGCCAGTTATGAATAATGAATAACCTCTCCAGTTGTTTAGATCTGCTTTTGTTTTTAAAATTTTGCTATGTAGTTATATAATAACAATAATAACAGTAACTAGCATTTACACAGCATTTCTCATTTTATCCTCACAACAACTCTGCATGTAGATACTACGATTTCATTTTCTAGAGATCAGAACTGAGACAGAAAGAGTAAGCGATTTGCCCAGGGTCCAGATTTATACTCAGGTTGTTCTCTGACTCCAGATACAGGTCCCTATTCATTGCACCACCTATCTACCTATGACATAAATCCTATGAATACGTGCATAGATTAATTCATTTTGTCACTTAAAGTGAAGGCAGGTCAACAAACATTTATTAAAATATATGTCAGGCAATAAGTTAAACACTAAGGATACAAAATAAATGGCTGACAAATAGCATAATTTCCCTATTTTTCAATTTTGATTAAATCTATTTAGCTTTTAACTTTGTCTGAGATCATGATTACTTCTCCTGCTTTTTTTTAACATAATAAATTCTACTCCTGACCTTTATTTTATATTTATGTGGATCTCTCATTTGCATAGCATTTCCTAAAAGCAACATTTTGTTGAATTTGAATTTTTTATCCGATATTAGTTTCCATTTTATGGGTAAATTCATCCCATTCACATTCTAGGCTGTAATTACTTGTTTATTTTCCTCCTTCCTATTTTTCCTCACTGTCCTTCTCACCCTATTCCCATCCCTCCTCACTCCTCTGCTTTACTTCTAATATACTACCTTGCTCTCCTATTCCTTAACCTACCCACCCCTGTAAGAGTCCCTCCCTTATCATCCTGCCCCACCTTATTCCCTTGCCCTCTTATTTCTTTCTGAATTTAGAAGAATTTTATACCCTTCTAGATATAGATATATCTATATCTATATGTATGTATGTTGTTCCCTCTTTAAACCATTCTAATGAGAGTAAGTTTTCAGCACTACCTGCCCTTCCCTCACAAGCTTCAACAATATAGGTATTTATATCTTCATTGCACATTAACCCATAACTTTGTCTTCAGTCATACTTTTTAATACAGGAAATATAGGTTAAAATGTCCTACTGACTGTATTCACCTCTTATTAACATGTGAAAATCATATGACAGGAATTATAATAGGAAAGTTGAAATTGTAGTACGTTTCCCATTATAATTTCCTGTTATACATACATTATATTTTACATACACATATCATATATATTCACTAGACTTTTTTGAGCTGAAGGTTTTAAATTTGTTCTTAGCTATGCAAGTTAATTTTTACATTAACTTTCAATTCTCTTTGCTTCTAGCAGAGGTCTAGAGTTATTTTTTCAATCTTTCAGTTTTAATACATATACATCAAATCCAATTACAACAAACCTACCCAAATTCATACTCATTGTAGCAGATTTTTATTGTAATCATTGTGAAAGTCACATTTCCAATCTTTAAGGGCTAGAGATAAAACAAAGCTAAAGACTCTTCTCTCTCAATCTCTCTCTCTCTCTCTCTCTCTCTCTCTCTCTCTCTCTCTCTCTTCTCTCTGTCTCTGTCTGTCTGTCTCTCTCACTCTCCCTTACACACATACACAATCAGTTATAAAGTACACAGTAGGAAAATGGGAGAATTCTCTGAACGTAGTAGGAAAAAAAGGCATAACACATATACTTTCACCCATCTCCTTTCTCCTTTCAAAATCCTGTATGCATGTACTTGTATATTTATAGGCTCTTATATATGGGCATGATTTTTTAGTATATAATTTAGTAATGATGGGAAAATTATTATGATAGGCTTCCTTGACTTATATTTCCCATCCCACCTGGTACATTTCATATAGAGTTTAGTATGTGAGAAAGCAGTACACAGGTATCCTTTGTTTTGGAGAATAACTGGTGGGAAAGGAAAAGCTGTCATACAGGACATCTCCTTTGTTATTAGTTATTGTAACACTACTGCTTTGGGTCAGCTGTCAGAACACAGCAGGAACTTGGTTAAACCATCTCCTTATTCATAATGGTATTAGCTGTAACGGATTTTTACCACTAAAAAATAAAATGCACAAATTCATGTTTTGAAATCCTTCCTCACAATTGAATAATTCAACATTCTCATGAATGTCCTCAGTGGTAGCAAATCACCTTTTGAGCATGTGGTATGTGTCTTAATAAATGTTTTTTCTTCTGCAGAACCAAGATTGTTACCCAATTACCCAGAGTTTGGCATCATTTTAGTGTTCTTTTCATCTGATTATTTTAGTCATTTTTATATTGCTTTCCTAGTTCCTCTTTGTGCAGCTCTGCCTCACTTAAATCCAATTCACCCATGAGTCAAGACATCACCCCATAATTTCATTGGTCCTCTTCAAAAACAAAGGACAAACAACAACAACAATTATTGTTATTGTTGTTGTTATTATTATTGAAGTATATGAATGAGCATGAGTAGTCAAAGAGGAAACAAGGTTTTGAATATTGTAGACTGAGACTATGGCAATGCTCTAAACATGAATAGAAAAATTCAGAAGAAAGGAGGGTGTATCAGTTAATAAGTATTTAATAAGTGCTTCCTATGAATGAGGCATTGTGCTAAGAATCGTGGATACAAAGAAAAGTGAAAACATGGTCCCTGCTTTTAAGAAGCTTGCATTCTAATGGGGAATACAGTATACATACAATTATGTACATACAAGATAGATACAAGGTAAGTGGGAGGTAATCTCAGAAGGGAGGGAAGAGTGAGTTTGGAGGGAAGGATAGTAAATTGTTTAGGATGTGTTAGATGTGAGATGCCATAGGTCATAGAATTTAGAACACTGGTGTTGGAAATGTGTGACAGATGGTTTGTGGTTTAGGAGAAAGACAAGGGCTAGATATTTGGATTTGAGCTTAGAGATGATTAATGTACCTATGAGAGCTGATGACATCACTAAGTCATAAAGTATGGAAGGAAAAGAGATGAAGGCATAGGTCGTAGCCTTCAAGAAATATCCATGGTTAGTGGGAGTGACCTGGATAAAGAACTGGAAAAAGAAGAGGAAAAAGTGGTCAGAGAGGTAGGAGGAAAATCAGGAAAAGATCAATTTCATGAAAACCTATAGTGGGGAGAGCATCAAGGAGGAGTGGGTGATCAACAATAGGTCATATAGGATGAAAATTGAGAAAAGGTTGGTAATTAGGAGATTATTAGGAAATTTAGAGGAAGAAGGTTCGTTTGAAGGATAATGTAGGAAGTCAGATTTTACAGGACTTAGAAGAGAGAGGGGAAGTACAGATACACACATCTAGCGCAGACAGCTTTCTCAAGGAATTTAGCTGAGAAGGGAAGGAGAGCTATAGGATAATAGCTATGAGGGATAGTACACACAAATACATATATACACATACATAAACATACACAAACATATATTATATATCTACTAATATTTGTTTCTATAGAAACAAATATATTTCATATATTATGTTACATAGAAACATTTACATATAGAAAAATATTTCTATATAAAATATAACTATATAATATGTAATATATAAGTATGTTATATTATATTTTACATATAAATACATTAGTATATATTTATCACTTAGCATAGTGTTTGGAGCATAATAGTAAGTACTTAATAAATATTGATTTATTGATGGGAATAAGATTGGGAAATATAGGTTGACAAAATTTTCACCAAATATTTACCCTTTACTTCCTGTTGTTTGTACTCCCCCCCCCATTCTAGCAATTAAAATTCTAATCTAAATATATTTTTTCTTTCCTGGGTTCTCTTTCTATACTCTATATTCATTCATATCCATAACACTTTGACAAAACAAATAATCAGCATCTCAAAAAAAAGATAAATTAAGAAAACCCTTCATCTTTCACTTGCTTCTCTTAATATTTATTTGTGCCAGTGTTGTCCTCAACAAAATTGCATAAGTCAGTCAGTCAACTAGCTTTATTAAATTCCTACTATGTGCCAGAGACTATGCTAAGCTCTGAGGAAACAAAGGAAGGCAACAAACAGACCCTATTCTCAAGAAGCTCAGTCTATTAAGGGACAAATCATGCAAACAATTATACTCCAACAAGATACATACAGGATAAATTGGAGTTAGTTTCAGAGGCAAGGCACTAAGAGTAAGGAGGATCAGGAAACCAGGAAAACTACCAGGGGTAGGGGCAACTAGTGAAATCACTTGACATCTGGAGATGGAGTGTTGTGTATGAGGAACAGCAAAGAGACCAGTTTCACTGCATCACAGAGTATATGAAAGTGAGCAAGGAGTAAGAACACGGTAAAGTTAGGAAGGGGACAGGTTATGAAGAGCCTTAAAGCCAAACAAAGAATTTTATAGGTGATACTGTAAGTAAGAGAAAGTCATTGTGGTTGATTGAATAGGAAGTTGATGGAGTAAGACGTGCATTTTAGGAATGTCTTTTTGACAGCTGAGTGGAGGATGGATTGAAGTGTCAATCAAGTCAAGAAATACTCTAGGCAGGGAAATCAACCAGCAGGCTGTAGCAATAATTTTTTTGAATATCCATTATATGCATATAGCACTGAGGGTGATAGAGGAGTAAATGACATAATACTTGGTCAGCAGGCACTTACCACCTATTTAGTAAAGGTAAAGTCATACATTTTTTTTGGGGAAAAATAACCACAAGCAACATTGCAAAGTAATATACTGTGCCTATCACACGGGCAACATAGAGAAGGGCCATAGGAGTTTCTCATGGGATCCTCAGGGGAGAGTAGTAGAGGTTCAGAACTTTGGGAAACTTTCATATGTGGCTGGTGGGAAAAATCAGAGATGTCCAAGGTATAGACTGAGAAGAAGAACCAAAATAGATGAAGAAAGAATTTCCTGAAGGTTGGTAGCATCACATATTGCTGAAAGCTCAGTGAAAATGGGAATTGAAAAAGGTGTTGGTCATTGACTGCCTTCAAGATTCCTGGGGGCAAAAGCCAAGAGAGGGGGGGATTATAGAGAGAATGGTATTGAAGCAATGGAGGAAGTGGGGTTTAGACCACTCTTTCAAGATGGGAAAGAAAGGGGAAAGAAAGAATTTTAACAGAGCACAAAATAGAAGCAGGGTCAAGTGAGGTGAGATATGAATATCTTCGAAGACAGATGGAAAAAGAGCCACTGAGAGTATCTTTGCATTATTTTGAAGTTCCTATGGAAATGGGGACAGTTTCATTTCTAATGCTCACAAATTCTCCAACAATTGTGAAAGTTCGATGCCTAAGGTGGAGAAAAAAGCAGAGAGGCTATGTCAATTTTATCACTCAAAATTTGTACCCATTTTCCAGCACCAATACGTTTTTGTATGAACTAATCAAGTGAAATTTGTACCCATTTTCAGTAGCAACACATTTTTTAGTGTGAATGAATCAAATGAAATGTAAAATGTACTCTGTATCACTGTTAGATGCTTATATTTCTGTCACTGTAAATTAGAAGCAGATTGTAAATTAGACAGTGAAGTTAGTGATTTCCATGAACCCCATGTTCCTTTCACCCACTTATGCCTCTCATATTAATTTGTTTTCACTTCTCTAAAGTATACATTATGTATTATTGTATATTGTAGACAGATATTTGTTAATTAAAAAAAAGATTTGGCAGAGCAAACATAACCTTAAACAGTATCTTTTAACAAAAACACATATCTGGCATGTTGATATTAAGTTCAAACAAGATCCTTTGATAACTGTCATCACAGATAACTATTCAGTGTCTGATTATTAACTTCAGCTGAGGCATAAAACATGAAGATAATGCTTGCCAAAGATGTTCGCCACTGTTACGAAGTATGCCCCATAGCATTATATGTCCTCTTCAGTCAAAGTGTGATTATTAAAGTGATTGATCTAACAACATAAAAAGGGGGATGGAAAATGTCTGTGGCTTAGGTCATCCAACAACATTTAGATGGTCAGTCCATTTGGAACAGGTATTAAAATTGGACAATGAGTTGGGCCAAAAAAATGAAGGGAGGGGGGTTTGCAGGTTGGAAATTGTTTAGTGTTTTTAATGATCCGTAACTGCTAATCGGTATGAAGGCACCTTTTTAAAAGAGTTGTTCTCCAAGTCATGATCTATGGTTGTATAAACCATTTGTTGTCATGAAAAGGAAATCTTCTGCATGAGACAGCTAGATTATTAATAAACTTACTAGAGACACCTAGGTGGCACACTGGATAGAGCGCTGAGGCTCAAGTCAGGAAAACCTGAGTTTAAATTCATCCTCAGCTTCTTCCTGGCTGTATGTCCCTCAGTAAGTCTCTCTCTCTTCAGTTTCCTTAACTATAAAATGGAGATAATAATAGTGCCTACCTCCTAGGGCTGTTAGGATCAAATAAGATAATAATTGCTTGTTACACAGTAAGTACTTAAAAAATGTTCTTCCCTTCTTTCCCCCACCACCTTTCTCCCCTCTTTAATAAACTTACTCTAGTAGCAGAAGATTGATGTTTTTCCTCTTCTGTTATGATTCATTGCCTTGCTGTTCCTTCATCTCTGGGGCTACATGCTCTATTGTCTCTTTTCTAAGATAAAAGATAATTAGTGCTTTTCTCCATCTGTCTTCAAAGATATTCATATTTGTCCTTACTTGACCCTGTTTCCACCTCTAGCTACCCACTCTCTCTTTCCTTTTACATGAGTTGAAGAAAGAATGGCTTGATCCTGTCTCCTCCATTGCATCACCTCTGTGTTCCCTTCTAGCTCTAATAATTTGTGATTAAAAATGTATTTGGAGAAAACACAATATCAGATGCTTCTAGAATCAAGATGTTTAAAGAGCTGTTCCATGAGGCCGAACTAAAGATTAGGATTCTTCAGGCTGGACAGAGGAAGACTGAGAAGGGGTATGATCAAAGTCTATAAGATGAAGGAAGTAGCTAAGGCAAATATTGACTTAAAGACTTATTCACCAAATCCTAGAACACCAAAGATGGCAAGGCAGCATCACCTGAAACTTGAAAATGATAGTTTTAGGAAAATAAGATCCAGTACTATTTTATGTTCAAGTAGATTTTCAGCTACCAGGGGCCTTTTCCTATATGACTTTGTGTCATATTAAGTGTTTTGCTAAGTAGTAGGTGATTGGTAAGTTTCTGTTGATATATTAAATGCACAAAGTGAAATTACACTGAATTAATATGTAAAATATGAGGTTGACTTTTAGCAATTGTTTCTGATGTAAATGATAAAATAGGTGACCAGAGAGGACTTCTGCTTCCGGGAGCCAAGATGGCGGAGTAAAAAGATAGTAGCTCTCACCCTCCCCTATCAACTTTTGAAAACCCAGAAAATATCACCCCAGGAAAAAAAATAAAACAAAACCCTGGAACAGCTGAACTAGAAGAAAGATGGGCAACAGCAGTGCAGCAGCCCAGCAAACAGGTCTCCCAGTGCCTCAGCAAAAATAAGTGAAGCAGCACTACAAAGGGCCCCAGGCAGATAAGCACCCTGCAGCATTCATCTGCAAGGAGCTGAAGAAAGCAACCTAGAGTCTTCCTAAAATCCCAGTCTTACTGATTCCAGCCCAACACCAGGGAAGCTGTCAGAACCTCCAACTGTCAACCAGGAAGAGATCCTGAAGCCCAGGTGGTAGAGCAGGCAAACGCCAACACCTGGACCTCCTAGTGCCTCAGTGAGGGTGGAGAGGACCGATGGAAACCAGCTCAGAAAACCATCAGGTGCCTCGGCACTCTACCACAAAGGAATCTCCCAGTGCATTAGCAGAAACAAGGGAGACAACATTGCAAAGCCTATGGAAGTGATTGTTGATAAATTAAAAAGATAGGTGACCAGACTGTATTCTCTTTAATGATGTTTATGAATGGTTATTACATGTTGAATATTCTTCATTGAGCTTCAACTTCATTTTTAGAAAGCTTTATTATTCTTATGTACAAAATGAAGTGAATATAAATGGTGGATTATTCATTTTATGAATCGCTTATGTTTGGTAGCTATCTAGAGGTTACATTCAATCTGTCTTTCCTAATTGGAGTTCTATCTTACCTACACAGAAACACTAAAATCCTTATTGTTAAGGAAACTGAGAGAAAATAATGGAAAGATAACAAGAATACGTGACATCATAATTTATCGTACTGATGTTTCATTTATCCCAGTATTTTTTCCCTGACAGAGGCATCACATTTTTTGTGGGTGTATTTAATGATTGTTCTTCAAAACACAAGCAAAGACTGTATCATAAACACAATTAATTTACCTTTAATACTCTGCTATGGAGAAATCTTATATTAAATCATGTAAACACTTTTAAGCCTACTTTTAAAAACATATTTGTTCTTAAGAAGTTGTGATTCAACACTGTATGCTAAATAGGTCCATTTGACTTATGTCACTTGCTTTTGCCCAAACCGATTTTGATTTTCTTCCAACTGAAAGAACAATTTTCCTATTAATCTCTGCATTTAGTCAGAATGTAAAACCAAATCATTGCTGACCGTATGTGGTTCCAGGTCAGTACTGAAAGAATACCTTTTAAAAGCTGAACAATCACGATGGAAGAAATGATGTTAACTTTCCATGTACCCTACTTCCTCAATGTGATTATTTTGTCTCCTTCAAAAAAATTCCCAGAAGACTGAGCAAACATTGACAAAATACTCATCAGTCGATTTTGTTTAAATAAGTGTCAGAGTTAATTTAAACATAGATTTTAATAAATTGTGTATGGTAACTTCCATCTTGTCCCTGAACTTCTGAGTTTTTCTTAGAATTGTATATGTGTGCGTGTGTATGTGTATGTATGTGTATGTATATATATATATATATATACACACACACACACACACACACACACACACACACATATATATGTGATTCTTCTTTTGAAAGAATGATAGTCTTTTGTCGTTTGTAATAGTCTTGCCACATCATAAACTAAAATGAAGCAAAATAGGTTAAGTGCTTTCTATTTTAGTGCACTAAATGCTCTGGAACTAAAGTATGAACTAGCTCTTGCTTGTTAAGTAGGCAATATGCTGATTGTAATTATTTCACCTAATCATATTTTGAATTATTAATATGGACTATCCTTCATAAAATGCACAGAAAATTATTTATGTTTTACATCCATATGCAATTTATTTATATGTGAAATTGCTATTTTTTAATATAATGAAGAATGACACTGTGAGGGAAATGCCCAAATCATTCACACTGTTTTCCTATAGGACTCTATTTTATTATTTTAATGCCATTTTGTTAACATTAATTTCTTTCCCCATACTTTTTAAAGTTACATTTTACTAGATATTGCTTCAAGAGCATAATTATCACCTATATAGTAGCATGTAATGAAGTGGTTTGGTATCTAGAACAAATTTCATAAAAAGTAAAGGAACAGACCTTTAGATACATTTCAAAAGGACCGTACAATTTCTTGGATGTTACAAAGGACCATACAGAGCCCTTTTGGGTACAGTTCCCTAGGGGAATTTATGGTTAGAGATGCCAGGAATAATGACAGAGGACTAAGGAGACCATTACTCTTTAAAAACGTAGAGAGGAGGGAGAATTTTGCAATAGCCTGAACAGAATGAATTGTCTTTTTTTTTTTGCATTGGCTAAGTAATTGATATCTATGATCAAAATGCAACCTCAAATAAGATGAATATGAAGAAAGAGGGGAGACCTGACCTATGTCAGGTTAAACGATAGAAAAACATAAAAGAGAAAAGGAGGTATAAGGACTACCAAACACTTGGAGCCAAATGACCAATGTGCCCTTCCTGAAGAGGGTACTAGGCTCTCTGAGGAGGAAAAAGCTATTTGTTTTCCAAGGAACAATAATGTGGATCCATTGCAACATTTAATGGCAGAGCATCTCTTAACATTTGGAAGAAGAGAAAGTAAAATAGGATGGTTCCAGTGGGAATGAAGAAGGATGAACACAAAATACATAAAAGAAGTAAAATTCAGTTGTTGTAGAGGTAGAGTTGAGGAAACTCAGGCATTGATTGTATGTCAGGGAAGAAAATCTATCTTTGGAGGATCTGCTATCTCATTTATACAGAGTGAGCTGGTACTTCCTGATTGTGCCTCATCAGTTTCCTATCCTGTGAGGTTTTCTTCCATGCCCTTCAACAAAACCTTCAGAGAAGTTTCAATGTGTGGACTGAGAGTACTTTGTTCATTTCCTTAAATATCTTAGCACTGTGATAAATGCTTATTGAATTGAATTGAATTGATTGAATCTCAGGGTACCAATTTAGCTCTCAGGATGTCATTCCCTCTTATTTTCACTACTTGACTGGCCCAACTCCTTTTCCTGTAACACATCTCTTCAATAATAGCAGTTATACCATTTTTTCATGGGCAAATTATCTTTGATAATATGCTTCAGAATGCTTAAATTTACTTTACAACTTTTCATTGCCTTTTGGGTTACCTATAATTTTGAATCTTCTGAGTTGATTATATAGTGAGTTGGGACCATAAAGCTTCAGTGGGAGAAATTTGGTTTAAGAGAGGAGCTTTAGCAGAAAATTAGGATCATTAAAAAACCAGTGCAATTTTCCAAATACAATCTAGCTTGTTTTGGCTCAATTAAAAAAAAAACCAAAAAACCAAAACCAAAACCAAAACATTTATTAAATGATTACAATGGGCAAGGCATTGTGCTATGTTCTGTCCAAAGACCAAAATAATCAAATTCTTTTTACCCTCGAAGACCATATATTCTAATATATAGGCAACTAGATGGCACAGTAGATAGATCACTGGGCCTGGAGTCAGAAAGACAGGAATTCAAGTCTACCTCAGAAACTTAATAGCTTGTGACCTCAGGAAAGTCATTTAATTTCTGTTTACCTCAGTTTCCTCAGCTGTAAAATGGGATAATAATAGCACCTACCTCCCAGAGTTGTTAGGAGGATCAAATGAAATAACAATTGTAAAGCATTTAGCATAGTTCCTGGCACATAGTAGGTGCTATGTAAATGCTAGCTATATTATACAGGGTAATTTGCCTTGAGGAGGAATCAAGCATTAACAACTCTAGTGATCACAAGCTTATCTATGTTAACAAATTGTCATAATCACTTTTCTAAAATCTCACACTTGATCTTTCAAAAAATAAATGAATTCTCCCCATTAGAATCTTGATTTGATTAACATTGCTTAGCTGGTATTCTCCTGCACTGAAAGGATTTCAGAAGAAACTTGAAGATGGGGTTTCTTTAGGGATAGAGTAAGTTTTCCGAGGACCAGTTGAGATAATTACAAAGACGCTTATTACCCCCTTAGTAGTAAGTTCCTTGGCCATGGCAACCCACCTTAGTATTTGAGTACCTTGGTGAGAGGCATCATAGTGTAATGGAAAGAACACTAGACTTAAAGTCAGAAGGACCTGGGTTCAAGTCCTTGATATGCCACCTACTAAATATATAACCTTGTGAAGGTTATTTAATCTCTCTGAGTTGTAGTTACCTCATCTGTAAAATGAGACATACTATCTACTTCATAGGGTTATTTCAAAAGAATTTTGTAATTTGTAAAATTATAAGAATGTGTGCTCATCACACTTCTACCCCCATCCCCGTCATCGTCATCATCATCATCATCATCATCATCATCATTATCATCATCCTGAGACTGTGCGATACAGTGGATGGAGAGATGGCCATAGTGCTACAAAGACCTAGATTCAACCTAGGTTGAAATCCTTACTCTGATATATACCAGCTGTTTGGCCATGGGCAAGTTACTGGAATCTGAGTGGTCTAGGCAACTCCCTAAGATTGTAAGTTGCAGAGAAGATACCAATCTGCTTTACTGAGGAAGTTACTTTAAAGTTTCCTATATCAATAAAATCATATATATATATAGTCACTATCCCGGTCAGGTTGTTATCATGTAATATTATGCATATGCATATATGTATAAATAATAAATAGCTACAGTATAATCTTTTTACAGTATAATCCTTTTCCTCCATATTTCATATAGATGATTGTGGTTGCACAAATTTGTGGATTTGATAATCTTCATAGAAAGGACATAATTCTTCTCTGTCTTCTCCCAAAGGCAGATTGATTTCCATAGGAAAAGCATCTTGAGACATTGTTCCCCAGATATAGATTTTCACATATTGGATCATTCATTATCCTAAAGTTTCTGTCTATACAAAGTTATATTACAGTCTTAAATTCTCCTATACCTATCTTCTTTCTACCTATTTTCTAAGTATTTCTGAAGGACTGTTCATCTTTACTCTTAATTTTTTTAAATGAAAGTTGGCTTCTAGAATCAATATGGCAGGTGATGTAAAAGAGAAATCAGTATTTTTTTTTAAATCTAAAAAATGAAAAATTACTTTTTGTAGAAATGTTTTCCTCCATTTTATGCTTTTGACATTAGAAATAATTCCTTTTTATTTGACACAGAGAAATCACAACCAAACCTTAAAAGCAAAGGCATAGCTTTTTGAAAATTGAATAGGTTGTCTGGCATTTCTATTCTGAGAAATAATGCATATTGGGAAGAAAAATACATATAAGAACTGCCCTTAGATTTTGCATGATAGGGAGGACGTGATTGATATTAGGCTAGTCGTTTATGGGTAGCTCATCTGTGTTTTATTTCTGGTCCTGCCAAACTGAAAAGAACTACCACTTTTATTAGGGCTGGTGATGTACTCTGTACTTGTAGTTTTATTACCTGTTTGAGAAGCTACAAAATATTGGAGCTCTTTAATAACAAGCATTTTATGTTTCCTTGTGTCAGCAAATTTCCTAGATTAATACCCTCTATTTGATTGATGGTATCCTACTGTGGTTTTTTTTAGATATGATTCTGAAGCACTAATTTATCTAGAAGCTTGTAACTAACTAGCATGAGACCTTACACATATATCCTTTCTTTGTTAGAACCATCTGACTTCCTTCTGTGATATGATAAGCTACAATACCTGTTTTTATTCAACACCCCCACCCTCAGTGTATTGCCATTAGTTTTACATCAACTTCAAATATCACACTATCTCTCTGTCTCTGTTTTTGCCTCTCTCTCTCTCTCTCTCTCTCTCTCTCTCTCTCTCTCTCTCTCTCTCTCTCTCTCTGTCACACACACACACACACACAAGTTCACAAATTGTTGATACTAGCTAGCTACCTATCCTAGATTTCTAGAAATCTTTGGATTTCTATGCTGTTGTTCCGTTATGAAATATTTGAAATGATTGACAGTCCAAGATAGAAAAAGGAAAATAAAAACCTTATCTACTGTCATATGAGTTAGGGGTGCATATTGGAATTTTGTCCTATTCTTAGGCCCAATTTCATCTAATTGAATGTTAGTTCAGTGTGGATATAGTAAGAAGACCTTATATTTTGCAAATCCCAAGAGAAGAATAAAAAAAGGTCATTTGTAATAGAAGTAACTATTTGATCCTATACTAAGTACTGAGACTTATGTCACAGCCAGGCACCAGCGATTTGTTGGAACTCTAAAAAGATTGAAGTGACATTTTTCCTCTGTTGTGCCCATTGGAGAGGCAAGTGTGGTAATCTTCAATAACCCAGGGTAATTTTCAGAATGATAGAACTTTGAAGAGCATCATTATAATCATCTTTATAACACATTTATCAAGTATTGGTAGGTCTTAACATTGTGTTAGACACCATACAAAGCATACTTTAAAGAAAGTTTCTTTGAATTTTATTTCAAGTTCATAGCATCTGTCTACCACATCCAGTGTGGTCTGTCACATGTATTCTCCTTACTGAACAAGAAGTATTATAAATATTAGAACTTGAAAGTTAAAAGAATATGTATTTGCCTAAGAAAATTACCTAGTAAAATAATATATTTTAACTCATTTCTGTCACAACCATTACTTTTATGACAAATATAATTTATTTTAACAAAATCTAAAATGAAGTTACCCTTAAAAGTTTACTCTGGTGTCTCATAATGACCTGGAGGTGACCCTACGTGCTGATAGGCTATGCCAGCTGGCAGGTCCTGCCAAGCTACAGAGACTTCTAACATGGATCTAGTGATGTACTCATCACTTTTCCAGTTTGCCAGTTGTCCAAGGAAGAATCTAGCCAAGTTTAATAGAATTCATAACCAGGTTATAACATGGTAATGAATTTTTCACTCACAGAAATTTTCTAAGATCATCTACTAAGTTGTAGATGGTTTTTAGTGAAGCAAGAACTCAAAGTGATGGAATCATAGATTCTAGGAAAATGAAGTCTACAGACCACTTATTGATTTGGAAGAGGTTAAAGTGTGACATTCTATTAACTATTTTGAAATTGAATACATTTAGAACTTCAATGATACTAATTTATTTGTGTAGCATTCAGGTAGCACTTTAAGGTTTCCACATCACTGTATGTGTTACCTAATCAGATATGTTGCTCCTCAGAACAGCACTATGAGGTAGGGTACTTGAATGGATTTTTGGTCTCACTGATGTGGTTAATTCCTCCAGTGGGGTCAATTGCAACTCATCCATGCCTTCTCATCCTGTGTAAATTTTGTCTATGTTTTCCTATAATTCCTTCATATGGGATCCCCATGTGATACTGCAGGACCTCCTCTAGATTTTGGAAAAGTCAGAGAAGTCCCAAAATAGAATGGCCAGGTGATAAACAAGATATCTGTCCTTAATCCCCTCCTTAAATGGAGGCTTTGGAGTTCATGAGGAGCCCCTCCAAGTCGGAGAGACAGAAGGTATCAATGAGGTATGATGATCTTGCAGAATGATGAAATTTTCCGAATGACAGGCCTCCTTGGGCATGGTGAAAAAGTCAGAGGAGTCTCAAAGTAGTGCAGCCAGGTGGGAAATAAGGAGGTTTGTCTGGAGCCCCTTCCTCAAATGGCTAGTTAGTAAGCCTAGCCTCAAATTCTCACTTTTAAGTAGGAAAGAATGAATAAAGTAACAAAGGATGAACAAGTATTTGTATCATGGATTGTGATCTGCACTGAGTCTTGCTAATAATAACTAGGGGCAGGTAGGTGGCGCAGTGGATAGAGCAATGGCCCTGGATTCATGAAGAATTGAGTTCAAATCTGGCCTCAGACACGCAGCACTTACTCGCTGTGTGACCCTGGGCAGTCAGTTAACCCCATGGCCTAGACAAAAACAAACAAACAAACAAAAACAGAAAATAACAACAACTATAATAATAACAAGGATTTATATAGCACTTTGCAAATCTCTTTAGATATGTTCTTTGATCTTCACAATAACCCAAAAGGTAGGTGCTATTATTTTTCTCATTTTTATAGATAAAGAAACTGAGGCACAGAGTCTTGCCCAAATACATCTAGTAAGTATCTAAAGTATAATTTGAACTCAATTTTTCTTGATGCCAAGTACAGCACTCTTTCATTGCACCAGCTAGCTACCAATATAGCATTACATTTCCCCCCAAAATACCTTGTGCTTCTTCCAAATTTCCCTTTTATCATGGGGGCAGGGGAGAGGATATCCAGTCATCCAGTTTCTCAATCTCATTATTCTTGACTTCTCATTCAGATTGAGCTGCTTTCTTCAAAATTAGCTGGGATCTCTTAATTGCCAAATTGGACATCCTTTCCTTAATCCTTATTGAAATTTCTAAATAGTTACGATGTTGACCATCTCTTCTTGAATACTTAAATTCTCCTCTCTAGTCTATGGGTTGCCTATAAAAACCCTTGTAAACTGTATTATTTTCTAATCTGTTTAAAAATATTCTAAGCAAAAAAATGTGGGTTTTGAACAGATCTGTTTAAAAACATGAAAATGCAATATCTTCTGATGAGTTTCCAAGAGTAACTGATTGATATTAGGGAAAATATGAATTTACTAGTTGAATTATGCCAAAAATTCTTGCATAATTAGTGGATGATATTGAAAAAAAATTAGTATTATGATTTAGAAAGCATAACCAATGATACACTACTTTCATTTGGATCTGTATATCTTTGTGAAGTATCTTTTTCGACTATGACAGTTGGTAAAGCCAAGTATCAAAATAAACTGAATTTATAACCACACCTTCAAATCATTGTATTACAAAATTTTAAATTAAAATAAAAAATTGAAGCAATTCAATTGTATTATTTTTTAAAGCAGTTATTTCCCCCCAATTACATCAAGAACAATTTTTAACATTTTTAAAAAGTTTTAAATTCCAAATTCTATCCCCCCCCCATTAGGTTGTACATATGCAGTCATGTAAAACATTTATATATTAGTCATTTTGTGCAAGAAAATTCAAACAAAAATGAAATAGAGGAAGAAAGGAAGGAAAGAAGGAAGGAAGGAAAGGAAGGAAAGAAGGAAGGAAGGAAAGGAAGGAAGGAAGGAAGGAAGGAAGGAAGGAAGGAAGGAAGGAAGGAAGGAAGGAAGGAAGGAAGGAAGAAAGAAAGAAAGGAAGAAAGAAAGAAAGAGAAAGAAAGAAAGAAAGAAAGAAAGAAAGAAAGAAAGAAAGAAAGAAAGAAAGAAAGAAAGAAAGAAAGAAAAGAAAAGAAAAGAAAGAAAAAGTATGCTTCAGTCTGTATTCAGACAACATCAATTCTTTCTCTGGAGATGGTTAGTATTTTTCATCATGAGTCCTCTGGGATTTTCTTGGAACATTGTATTGCTGAGAATAGCTAAGTCATTCACAGTTGTTCATAGTATGATATTGCTGTTACTATGTACCATTTTCTCCTGCTTTTGCTTACTTCACTTTGTGTCAGTTCATGTCTTTCTAGGTTTTTCTGAAATCATCTTGCTTATCATTTCTTGTAGCACAATAATATTCCATTACAATCCTATGCCACAGGTTGTTTAGCTATTCCCCCATTGATGGATATCCCCTCAATTTCCAATTCTTAGCCACTACAAAAAGAGCTGCTATAAATGTTTTTGTACAGTTAGGTTCTTTTCCTTTTTTAAAAATCTCTTTGGGCTACAGACCTCGTAATGGTATTGCTAGACTAAATTTATACAGTTTTATAGCCCTTTGGACATAATTCCAAATTGCTCTCCAGAATGGTCAGATCAGTTTGCAACTCCACCGAAAGCAATCACACTATTCTAATGAAAAATACCTTTAATAATAGTAATAATAATTTTAGAAAAAGCAAAAAGGATTTCATACCATTAATATGCAAAATACATTTTCAAATTATTTAATCTTTATTTTATCTTTTAAAATTTTCTATAAGCTTTATAATATGTATACATTAATATGGTAGTAAATTTATATAATTTGCAAAAAACCACTTATATACATACATATATGTTTGTAGTCCATACTTTTTCTTTAACTGATGGGGTGTATGATCAAAAAAGTTTGGAAATTACTAGACTAGAATCCTTTCCTCAGTAACCACTGGACTACTGTATTTGACTGCTTTTGTGTCTTACTTCCCCTCTCTTCTCCTGACACACTTTTCTCCTTTCTAACACACACCAAATAGTTCTTATAGAAGTTCAATAGGAGTATTGATTCATAATCTATTGTTTTCTTTTCCACATGAGACTCTAGACCTTTTGTGCCTCCAAATAAATGTTGTGAGTTTTTTGGGTGTAGTTCTATAAAGTAATCTCTTAGTAATTTGATCAGCATAGCACTAAATCTACAAATTAATTTAGGCCATGTAGTCATTTCCATTATACTTTTGGGACACCCTGTATTACTGTAGCCTAGCCATGCACAATGAATCTCTCTAATTATTTGTCTTCTTTTATTTCTGTGAATAATACTTTGCAGTTGTATTTATGTGTCCTGAGTTTGTGTTAGGTTAACTTCCTAATTATTTTGAATGAAATCCCTATTTCTGGCATTTTTCTGGTTTTTTTTTTGTTAGTATGTACAAAAAAAATAGTGATTTTTGTAGACTTATTTTATATTCTGTTACATTAATAAAGGTATTGTCTCAGTTTTTGCTCTGATTCTTTGCTGATTTCATTTGCAAAATAGGGATAATGTTTTTCCTCTTCATCCAGTATTTATAATTTTACTTTCTCCTTCTTGCTGGCATTTCTAGAACCATGTCAAACATGTTAAATAGTAGTAGTAGTAGTAGAGAGAGTTCCTTGTTTTATCCTTGTACTTACAAAAAGTATTGTAAAAATGCTCAGCTTCACCACTATAAATAATATGAGTTCTTGGTTTTCGACAGATAATCTCAACTTTTTGTGCCATGGACTACTTTGGCAGTCTGGTCCCTTCGCCAAATAATGTTCCTAAATGCATAAAATACAAATAATTCATCATTGTCCATCAGCTACTATGCTTGGTTTCAACTTCATGAACATCATACGTCCCCCAAGACAAGCTCATCACCTGAAATCTCATCTTCATACTACTTGATGACTCAACACCTCAACACCTGTACTTCATACGGCTTGATTATATGCACTCAGCTTGATACTCAACACCTCAGCCCCCTCAGTTACTGTTTCCCTGTGACTGGAGGCCTTGAGGGTACAGTAATCCACTTAAACCCTTCCTTTATCGAGGGCTCTAGGCGACTCTTCATTTTCCCTGCTCAGCAGGAACACCATGCTCATCCTGCTCAGCACCAGGTACTCTTGGTGCACCCTTCCCCTTTTCACCTTCCTTTTGTATATTGTCTTCTGTTAGATTTGAAGCTCATTGAGGTCAGGAACTGTCTTTTTTGTATTCCCAGTTCTTAGCACATAGTAGGTGCTTAATAAGTATTTATTGCTATTGACATATGATGCAGAGGAAACTGATTAAATTTAAATTTAATTTAAACTAATTAAATTAATTCACCAAAATAAAAAAAAAATAAAACAAAAACTTCGTGGACCCAAGAACTGCTATTACATACACACACACACACACACACACACACACATATATAATATGTATATATAAATATATACACATACATGTATATGTATATCTATGTATATATGTATATATGTATATATATAATGTATATATGTATGTATTTGTGTGTGTGTGTGTGTGTGTGTGTGTGACATACTTAAGGGTTTTTTCTCCTATTTCCATGTCTTATTCTAAATATGTTCAGTGTACTTATATCTTTATTTTCTTTTCCTTTTTAAAAATCTTTGTCTCTACTCTTTCCCAAATAAGCATGAAGTTCAGAATTCTCTTCTTCTCTAATTATTTTTCATTATCTTGAGTAACATTTATTTATGGCACCATTTACCAATAGGTGTTACTTTACTGCCTCTTCTTATTTCTTTCATGTTTTAGTCTATTCTGGAATCTAGTTTACAATCCATTGGCTCTGAATATACGATATTTCTTCTCCATGTAGCTTTGATAGGATTTGGGAGTGGGGGGGAGGAAGCAAAAGCATTGTTCTCTTTCCTCCATCCCCTTCACCTTGCACAATTTTAGACCAAGCCTTTTATTCCTTTCTATCTTTAAAAAGTTGTTCAGTTTTGTTTATTTTGAGGTAACATTTTCTAATGAGTCTCACTCCCTGGAATCCCAATTCATGAGGAAGGCAACATGGTGTCAACGGAGATATTAGTTTCCCTAGTTATGGATCCAAATCCTAGCCCTTACCTTTATAATCATTAATTAATCTACCTAATGACAATGTATACTCCTTTTGGAACTTTTGTCCCCTGTTCTTCTGAATGGACACTAGATGCTACATAGGTAATGTACCTACTTCATCTTCATCCAGGCTTGGCAGTAAGGTATCTGTGCATTCCCCCTATCACTTATCTCTTTCCCTCAGCTCCAAACAGAGTAGATGGGGCCCATGGGTAAATGGGGCAAAATGGGTAAGGGTGTCAGGGTCTTTATTTAGTCCTGTGCTATTATTTCAGAAGGTCTTATACAGTACTGAAGTTATTTTCCATCATCTTCTCTTCTCATCTCAATTTAAATATATATTATTTATTATATAACATGTGCATATATATTACATGTATTAATATTATATTTGATATCCTGAGGACTTACTCCCTAAAATGTAGTAATTGTGTCAAAGGGGTATCATTATATTTATCTTTTAAAAATATATACTTCATAGAGGATCTCTTGCCAAGCTCTCTTAAACTGGTTTTACTCTTCACTGTTATTGTGTTACCACATTCATCTTTGAGGACTTTGAAAGTTTAATTGAAAAGGTATTAGGAGAGGAAGATAGCAAAGGTGTGGAGAAAATCTCAGATCTTATTAATACCCCTCCCAAGGTAATCAAGAGAACATAAACAAGTACCAACCTATATGACTACTTTTCCTTATGTACAACCTTTTAATAAGACCCAGAAGAACATCCTCAATTAGGGTAATAGTAGGGAGTTGTTCAGTTGTTTTTCATTCACATCTGATTCTTCTTCACCCCATTTGGGGTTTTCTTGGCAAAGGTGCTGGAGTGCTTTGCCATTTCATTCTCCAGTTCATTCTACAGATGAGGAAACTGAGGCAAACAGGGTTCAGTGACTTGCCCAGGTCACACAGCCAGTACATATCTGAGACCGAATTTGAATTCAGGTCTTCTTGACTCCAGGCCTGGCATTCTATCTATTGTCCCATCTAGCTGCCTTTATTAGTAAGGAGCAGGCCTTCTACTGCAAATAGTATTTTGCAATTCAGGGAAGCTCTATGGTACAGTTGATGCACTGCCAGACCAGGAATTAAGAAGACCTGAGTTCTTATGTGGCCTCATATGCTTATTAGTTATGTGACCCTGGGCAAACAGCTTAACCTCTGTTTGTCTCAGTTTCCTCATCTGTAAGTTGGAATAGTAATAGAACCTACCTCCCAGGGTTGTTGTGAAGATCAAATGAGATAATTGTGAAGCACTTAGCACAATGCCTGAGACGTAGTAAGCATTATATAAATGTTTGCTGTTATTTTTGTTATTATTACAGTGGTCCTCATATTTACCATTATGCAATTGACTAAAAGATGTAGAGAATATAAGATCTGATTGTGCTTATTATTTGTTGAGAATTAAAAAGTAATTGATTTGATAGAGCAAGATATCACCTTAAATATTCTTTTCCAATATTTCTCATTTATATGCTAAAAATCATTCAAGATTCATTGAGAGATATGAAAAAATAACCTTGTTCAATGACTATTTCATCGAAACCATCAGGCAAGGCTTAAAACATCTTAGAATCCAAGTTGAACACATATTATCTGTAGATGATGAGGCTCTACAGATACTGCTATTTGTGGATGATAGCAAAGGTATGGAGAAAATTTCAAATCTTATTAATACCCCTCCCCAAAATAAGGTAATGAAGAGAACATAAACAAGTACCTACCTATATGACTACTTTCCTATTGGTAGAACATTTTAATAAGACTCATAGGAATATCTTTAATGAGGGCGTTAACAGGGAATTGTTGTTCAGTCGTTTTTCAGTCATGTCTGACTCTTGATTCTGGTTGCATCAAGCCCTGGACTTGAAATAAATTCTTTTGTAAAAGTTCTTTAACCACTCAAAAGAGTTTGGCCTGATCCATCAACACAGACATACCAAGGATTGGAAGAATATTTGTTCCCTAAATTATGATATACAATTTAAAGAAATACTTATAACCCCTTTCCTTCAGTATGTATATTTGAAACATGCATTGTACAGTCTGCTTGTCCTGAATTAAAAAGAAGGTAGAGAACTGGGTAGATTTCTTCAGAAAACTGCAAAGCTCTTTTGATGTTATCAAACCCCTAAAATAAAGGGCCATCTTTTTCATAGCAATATTCCACTGGTAGAGTTGGTATGGTGTAAAACATGGATCACAATAGTCTCTGAAGAATTACAAAAGTAATATGACATGGAAGTCACTGGAGAGGTACATGAACAGGCTTCAATATGTTACCAATGTGGAACTTGAAGGATGATCAGCAGTAGAACTCTCGAATGAACTTGAGTGTTGAATTGTTAGGATAGCATCAACAAAGTCTCCTGGGATGGGTAGGCATGGATGAAATGAGATCTGCATTGTAGAAGGAAGTATCCAAAATTGATGAGATCCCAGTCACATTTAAGGATGTGCTATAGCATACTATCATATGGTTTACAGAAGTCTGATAGCAGTGAATGAGTGTACTGAAATCCTACCATTGTGGAGTTTGATTGCTTTTAATTACTCTCCCAGTATAATGATTGGCACCTTAGATTTGCTTTAATTTACATCTTTATTAGTGAGGGTGAGCTAGTTTTTAAGTGATTGCTGAGAATTTTGATTCATGTTTTCTAAATTGTGTGTATCCTTTGAATAGTATAGGTGATGTGATGTGGTAGATAGAGAGCAGGTCTCAGAATCAGGAAGAATTGGATTCAATTCATACTGTCTGTGTGACCCTGGCAAATCACTTAACCTCTCAGTGCTGTAGGAAACTCTTTAAGGCCTTAAGTTGAAGAAAAGTTGCTGATGTACCATGGTAGGAGTTTCCTTACTAGGAATTCCCTGAAGAAAAGAAGTAACGAGTCTGAAATGTATGTGTGTGTGTAAGGGAGAGTGAGAGAAAGTGAGAGAAAGAGAGAAAGAAAGAGAGAGAGAGAGAGAGAGAGAGAGAGAGAGAGAGAGAGAGAGAGAGAGAGAGAGAGAGAGAGAAAGAAGCAAAGCATCTTTTTTTTGGCCATTTTCTTTTTCTTTTTGTTTTGCTTTATATGTATGTATGTACATATATTCATTATATATATTAATTTTTCATCAATACATATCTTGTCAATAAGTCCATCTATTTGTTTAATAGAAAAAAGATTTTTTAATAGTTCATTACTTTTTAAATATATATAATATATACATTTACACATAGAATATGCATATATATAATACATATATATATATATACATATATATATATATATACATATATATATATATATATACATATATATATATATACATATATATATATATATATATATATATATACATATATATATATATATACATATATATATATATATATATATATATATATATATATGTACAATACATACATATATATTTAAACTTACCTAACTAAAATTCCCTTTGGCATTTGGTGTGAGATGAAAGGTAGATCTGAATTAATTTTTTTGTCCCTTTCCCTTTTAAGATTTTCTGTTTTTAAATCGCATTTGGTCAGAAATCCATAACAAGCACTCCTGTTTTATTGAAGTTGCAATTGCATGATATATTTTAAACCAATCTCTTAATTTTAATGCAACTCTATTTTTTTTTTAAATCAAATGTTTTTGTAACCAGCATGTGGTTGAATCTTATTCATTAATATATTTTACATATTTTCTTTTAATAAGACATTTCCGGCTATTCATATTTGTTATAAGTAAATATATTTTTCCTTCAGAATTTTTTTCTTATTGTCTTTTATGTTTCCTGGAAGGAATAAAATTTAATCTTCTATACTTTTTTCAATTGCTATAGTTAATGATAGAATTTATATTTCTCTTTCTTAGACTAAGATTTTCTGTTTCCTTGAAATTTAACACCTTCTTTTATTATAAATGTTTCAGCCTAAAGATTACCAAATGTTTCCCCCTTCGCCCTTTGTTTTTGTTACTTCCCAAGTTTCTTAAAATCTTTTTATTAGTAAATACATATATTTTAGATTTCTTTCACTTCTGTATTAATCATAATATATAAATAATTTTAAATTACATTTTAATTTGACTTTTACTATTCATTAGAAAAGTTTACATCTTATACATATATATACACACGTGTCTGCACATATACACTTTTGCAGATGTGTATAATTTTTTTGTTTGTTTTGTTTTGGTTTTTGGGTTGGGCAGTGGGGGTTAAGTGATTTGCCCAGGGTCACACAGTAAGTGTTATGTGTCTGAAGATGCATTTGAACTCAGGTCCTCCTGAATCCAGGGCCAGTGTTCTATCTACTGTGCCACCTAGTTGCCCTTGATATGTATAATTTTAAAAAGACAATGTGGTATATGGATACACAGGAGCCTCAGATTATGTAAAACCTTTATTCTGATTTTGCTTCTGATACATAGTATCTGCGTGATTCTAGATAAGTTAAACTTTCTTCAGGCAATTAACTCTTTTGTACTGAAAGTGTCAGGAAGTAGTTGCCAATCTACATTGATAGATAAGGAACTTCCTGACTGTCAATTCCAAAATCATACAAAAATAAATACTAATTTAAAATTAATAATTTAATTACTTATTAAAATTAATATTAATAAAAATAAAATTAAAATTAATCAGTAAGCATTTATTAAATGCTTAATAGGTACCAGGCACTGTGCTGGATAATGAGTATAAAAAATGAAATAGTTCCAGTCCTCAAGTACCTTATGTTCTTTTGGGAGGAAATGACACATTCATATATTACTCTTTTTAAAAAATATATAAGGAAATTTGGTTGGGGAGTGGTGTTATAAAGAAATACCCTCTGTAGAAGATAAGACCTGTACTGAACCTTGAAAGAAACTAGGGATTTTTGGAAGTATAGGGGAGGTAGGAGTACATTCTGGGTTTGCAGAGCTTATGCAAAAGCATGGAGGCTGGAAGTAGGATTTCACAAATGAGAAGCAATGTGAAGGCCAGTTTTTTTTTTCTGGAAAGTAGAGTGTGTGAAGGGAAGTAAAGTATAAACAGACTGGAAAGGAAGGTTGGAACCAAGTTGCAAAGGGCTAGAAAAATGCAATGGAGGAGTTCCTTTTTGATCCAAGATATAATAAGGAGTCACTAGAGTTCACGAGCGAGCACCTGCGTTCTCAGCTGTTGTCTAATGCTGGCAGAATGTGAAGAGAGAAAGAAATACACTGGCCAGGGGGGAGCAGTGAAGAACAAACTCCATTTATTGATCTGAGGGCTCAGGCTTATATAGTACTGGACGAAGCAATAGTAACATTATTTTCCATGGAAAGCACAAACCTAATTAAGTGATTTCCTTATTTCCTTGTACCTTGTCTGTTACTTTCTTTCCTGCGTCCTGTCCTGTACCCTATCTGTTTCCTCCCTTCCTGCATCCTGTTCTCAAGACACTGAACGGGGCAGGGAGTGGTGAGCCGACATACTGACTTTCACAGCTGTTGGGCTTAGTACAAGCTACAGGTAAGACCCAGGCTGGCCTAAACCCTCCAACTCACCAGAGCTGGCCCTCTACAATTGAGTTAGAGAAGTGACATGGTCATATTTTATGAATATCCTTTTGACAATTTCATACAGCATGGATTAAAGAGAGGAAGTGACTCAATGCAAGGAGACCTATTAGGAGGGTATTTCATTAGTCCACATGAAAGTGATAAAGATCCAAATGAGGGTGATGGTTGTGTGAAAAGAGAAAAGATGACAGAGTCAAGAGATATTGTAGAGGGAAGGTAAGGGAATTCATATTTGTATTGCTCCTATTACATGCCTATCCCTATGTTACAGTGCTTTATAAATATTACCTCATTTGGTCCTCACAACAACCCTGTGAGATAGGTGCTGTTATTATCCCCATTTTACAGTCAAGGAAACTGAGGGAAACAGGTTAAGTGACCTAATCTTAAGGGTCACAAAGCTAGTAAGTATAAAAGACAGATTTGAACTAAGGTCTTCCTGACTCCAGGCATACTGTATCACATGTCTGCAGTGGTAGAGTCAGAATCAACAAGTTTTGGCCACTGACTATGTGAGGTCAGGGAGAGTGAGGATTCAAAGATGACTCCAAGGCTGTGAACCTGAGTGACTGGTAGAGAACAGTGGTGCCCTTCATAGAAACCGTGAAAATAAGAATGAGGAGTGGACTTTAGGAAAACACAACTACAGTCATAAGCATAAAATGTGTCAGTATTTTTCTTAGGAACTTAATCAGTTTAGAATTTTGTTTTGGGAACGTTGATATTAAGGTATATATGAGTTATTTAGTTTGAAATGTCCAATTGGTAGCGTTCAACAGACCTGAAGAGAGATAATACTGTTAGGTATATAATAAGTGGGAGTTAATGGTTTAGAAAAAAATGTAAATCCATGGAAACTGAAGCAGTCACCAAGAAGATAGAGAGAGGAGAACCAGAGGGCCCAGGGCCTTGCTTTGATATCTACCAAAGCTCATAGTTATGGCATGCAGTAACACTCATAATCCAGCCAAAAAGACTAAGAAGGAGCAGTCAGATGTGTAGAAGTGGAAGAGAGCAGTGTCAGAAAAGCCAGGAAGACAGGAAATGCATTATCATGTGCAAAGAACAGAAGGGAGGCTATTGTCAGTGGATTCCAGAGTACATGGAGTGAGGGAGTAAGGTGTAAGGAGATTAGAAACATAGGAAGAAATTAGTTATATAAAGGGCTTTATAAATCAAACAGAGGACCTTATATTTGATCTTGGAGATAATAATCACTGGAGTTGATTGAATACAAAGATGACATGGTCAACCTGTTTATTTATTTTTCAGTTTTGTTAATTTATTTTGATTTATCAACAATCACTTCCATATGCTTTTGAATTGAAAATTTCTGTCCCCCTTCTTCCCCTCCCCAAGATGGCGTACAATCTGATATAGGCTTTACATTTACATTCCTATTAAACATATTTTAACATTAGAGAAGTTGTAAGTAAAAATTAAAACCAATACAAGGAACCATCAGAAAGATGAAACAAAACTCAACAGAAGGTAAAAATAGTGATTCGACTTCCACAGTTCTTTCTTTAGATGTGGACAGCATTTTCCATCCCGAGGCCTCTGGAGATGTCTTAGATCCTTGTAATGCTGAGAAGGGTTCAGTTTGACAATATTAGTCATTGCATAACGTGGCTGCTATTGTGTACAAAGTCCTCTTGGTTCTGCTCACTTCACTCAGCATCAGACCTTATAAGGGTCAGACCTGTTTAGATGAACAATTTGACAACTGAATGGAAGATTGAAGTGGGGGAGAAAATTAAGGCAGGGAAACCAACCTGTAACTGATTACAATGGGTCAAACCTCATTGATCTTGGAGCTAATAGTCACTGGAGCTGACTGAAGACAAAGATGACATCAGACCTATTTGGATAATCAGTTTGACAACTGAATGGAAGATGTATTGAAGTGGGGAGAGATTTAAGGCAGGGAGACCCAACCAGTAGGTGATTACAGTAGTTCAAACAGGAGGTGATGAAGGCTTACATCACAGTGGTTGTATGTTAGAGGAGACAAGGGGGTATATACAAGAGATGTGAAGAAGGTACAGACAACTGGTCTGAACAATTGTGTGGATATGAGGGTGACAGTGAGGAGTTAAGGATGACACCTAGGTCACAGACCTGGGTGACTAGGGAAAAAATGGTGGTTTCTTCAACAGTAATAACAAAGGTAGGAAAGGAGAGGGTTTTGGTGAAAAGAAAATGAGTTCAGTTTGGAATATGTTGAGTTTGAGATGTCTCTGGAACATTTAATTCAAGATATTCTATAGGCAATTGGAAATGTAAGCCTAGAAATTGGGAGAGAGATTAGGGCTGGACAAATAGATTTGAAAATCATCAGCATAGAGATGATGATTGAAACTATGGAACTGATAAGATCGCCAACTGAAATAGTATAGCAGGAGAAGAGAAGAGGGTCAAGGATGACCTTCCCTTAGGGAAGCCCTAGAGTTAGCATGTATGACCTGGAAAAAGATCTGCCACGCAGAGAAGGACCACACAGATAGGAGAACCAGATGTAAGCTGTGTCATGAAAACCCAGAGAAAAGACAGTATCAAAAAGAAGAGGGTGATTGACAGTGCCAAAGTCTGCAGAGAGGTCAAGAAGGATGAGGATTTGGAAAAGGCCATTAGATTTGACAAGGCATAATTAGTAACATTAGAGAGAGCTGTTTTCAGAAATCAAACTCTAATGAATTAGGAAGAGAGTGAAAAAAAGGAAGTCAAAAACCTGTTATACTTTTCTCAGTGAGTTTAACTACAAAAGGGAGGAGAAATATAGAATGATAGTGGGGATGTTGAAGTGGATGGAGGATGGAGGAAATATGGGCATATCATGAAGGCCAGGAAGGATGAGGATTGAGAAAAGGCCATGAGATGAGGCAATTAAGAGATTATTTTGTAGCTTTGGACAGAGGAATTTTAGTTGAGAAGTGAGATCAGAAATGAGGTTTCAAATAATCTTAAATATAAGATGTACTAGGCTTAAAATATATCAGTATTTTTCTCAGGAACTTGTTCAGTCAGTTTAGAGTTTCTCCTCCACTGCTTTGAAGGATTTCTTTAGATTGTGTATTTTTGTTCATAAATATTTCTTTTAAAAAAAAACAATTAGGGTTAAGTGACTTGCCCAGGGTCACATAGCTAGTAAGTGTCAAGTGTTTGGTCTGAGGCTGGATTTGAACTCAGGTCCTCCTGACTTCAGGGCCAGTGCTCTATCCACTGTACCACCTAGCTGCCCCCCATAACTACTTCAAAAGCCTTGTTTGTCTTCGATTTTTTTTTCAAAAAAATATGGTCACATTTACTGGTTATCGTATATTGTGTTCTAATCATATTTTAGAAGTCTTATGTATATTTTCTTCTAGCTTTTTATTTTTTCCTTTGTGATTTTCAAAACTTTATGGCACTAAATTTAAAAAAAATTTTTTTTCCTTTCTTGATGTTTGGATTCTTTCTTTTTCTTTGTAGTTCTATACTTTACGCTGATATCCTATGTATTCTCTCTAATTTGCAATTGTGCCTGATCCTGTCCAGTGTGCAAAGTCATTTTTTGTTCTTTCTTCAGTGTTTTCTTAGATCCTTATTGATAATTGTAATTTGTAATTCTTGCTTTATCTTAAAAAAACTCTTATTTTTCCCATTAGTTACTGTTATCCATTGGTTACTTTTAAAGTGGCGTTACACATAGGTTTGTTCTTAAATTTTATCTTTATGACAAGTTGCCTTTGCATAGTATTTGTTACATTTGTTTCTTACTGACACTTCCCATAATTGTTCCTTCATCTGTTTCAACTGCTATCAGAGAAAGTGTTGAGTCCTATCCTCTTGTTTATCCTTGTATATACTTTATTGTAATTTCCTGGGTTCAAATCTCACATAGTAAGCACTTAACAAATTTTACTTTATTTCTCTATGTAAACGTCTGTTGATTATGTGTATGTTATGTGTGTGTGTATTTTCTAGGTAACAAAGATCCCGTGATAGAAGTTCGTTTTGTATCTCTGAAGTTCCTGAATTAAATTGGGGTCACAGCCTTGTCTTCTCAGTCACTTAGGGAGGACTGTTCTCTTAGGAATTTTGACCATAGGCTCTAGTAGCCAGAATGAAAATGAGATATGTTTACTTGAGACTTTCATTCTCCTTTTCATAAAGGACAGTTTATGTGAAAAGTCAACAGTGATATGGAAGGGAAAAAATTGACTGTGATCTTAGACTACATTAGCAAGTATAGTAAGTGACTAAAGCAAATGATGTAATAGTACCAGTGTACTCCACATTGGTTGAAATAAGTCTGGAATATTGTGCTTGTTTTAAAGCCCACTACTAGGGAGGAATTTGACAAGCATGTTTGTAGGACAACCAGGAAAAGTTAAAATGTATTCTTAGGAAGATTGACTGAAGAAACTGGAAGGTATTTAGTTCAGAAAAAAGAAGACAGGAATGGTCATGATCATTGTCTTCATATATCTTGAGGGTTGTCATGAGGAAGATGGATTAGATTTGTTTTGTCCATTCCCACAGGGAAGAACTAGAACTTATTAGTGGAAAATATAGGGAAACAGGGTTTTGCTCAGTATGAGGAATAACTTCATGACAATTGAAGATGACAGAAAACTAGAATAGGCTATCTGGGGGGAATCATTGAGTTCCTTGTTTCTGGAAGTCTTTAAGAAAAGGCTAGCAGATAACTTGATTGGCAATTGAAATAGAGGTCCTCTGAGATCCTGTCCAGTTCTAAGATTCTATGACTACAATTTTAAAAAGAGTAGAGAGCTGGTAATCACTATTTAATTTAGAATTGAAAAGAGGGACAGTTAGGTGGCTTAGTGGATAGAACTCCAGTCCTGGAGTCAGAAAGACATGAGTTCAGATCTGGCCTCAGACATTTGATACTTACTAGCTGTGTGACCTTGGGCAAGTCGCTTCACCCCATTGCCTAACCAAAAAGCAAAAAAAAAAAAATTGAAAAGAAACTTACAATGACTAAATAATGATAAACATTCTCTTAGTATTTTCTGTTGTTTAGTTTTCAGTCATGTGTGATTCTTTGTGACCCCTTTTGAGGTTTTCTTGGCAAAGACACTGGAGTGGTTTGCCATTTTTTTCTTCAGCTCGTTTTACAGTTGAAGAAATGATGGCAAATATGGTTAAGTGACTTGCCCAGAATCACACAGCTAATAAATTTCTGAGGCCAAATTTGAACTCAGGTCTTCTTGACTCCAGGCCTGGTGCTCTATCCACTTCTCCATCTTGTATTTTGTAGATCTTTATATGAAAGAATCAAAGAGCAAAAAATGATGTGGTATTTTTTTCTACTTTGGTCTCATTTCACTCCAAACATCTCATTTAAAATATCCCAGTGGATAGTTCTGCTTTCTCTAGCTTGTTAACTTTTTTCCTCTTAGTTTTTCCTTAGTCATGCTATACATAGTTAATTCTTTTAATCTTTTCCCATAAATCAATCTTTCTGGATCATTAATCGTTCTTATTGCCCTTTTAAAAAATCCTTCCCTATATATCCCTTTCCCAAGTACCTTGTAAACCTGATCTTCCCTCTGTACAAAATTTATTAGACATTCTTAAGTAGGAAGAAGATATAAATTGCTTTTTTAGAAGAATTGTGCTTTAATATTAACATCTTAAAGACTAATCTTGTCTGGACCAGAGTTGATCTTTTTCTATTCCAAAGGAAAACTTGATGCCAGAATAGATATTTCTAAGACTATAGTGCTGATAAATGAATAACAATTTTTAAAAATCACTCATTTATATTGTTATATCTGGTCCAAGAATATTTTCCCAAAAGAAGGCAGGTTTATTTAAAGAAATGTCTTTCATTGTTGTTGAACACAAAATGTCTCAAACAATTTTTAAGGACATATCACAACATAGTAGATTTAAGATTTTAATTTCATTTTATACATGTAATACCTCTAATTTAATAATGATCCAAAATATATTTCATGGTAGAGTATGACACTTATTGGGAATCAATCTGTTACTAAAATATCTTGATTTTATTTTATAACATTTGGGGGGTAATTAAAATAAAATAAAATAGGATAGATGTGAATTCTTACATTTGGGCTCAAAAATCAAATTTATAAGTGTAAGACGAAGAAGGTATAGAAAGATAGCAGATTTCATCATTGCATTTTTATTCTGAACTTAATAAATACCAAATAAAATAAGTATTTCCATATATGTTAGATAGAAAAAGAAAATTGTACGTGAAACTCCACATCCTTTATGTGTATTTTGCTTTTCTTTAAAGTATTCAGTAGATCTATACAATTGCTTTCAAAGCTGTCTTGGTGGTTCTTTCTGACTTCCTCATTATCTCTTCCCTGCATTTTTCTTTAAAAAGCTAACTCAATTGTCCTCTTGTATTTAACTTGTTTTTTCTACCCCATCTTTATCCCATCTCACCCTCCTGCCCTGCCCCTTGGAAGAAAGAGGGAAGACAACAAACAAAAACATCTTCTAACTTCTGGGCATAGTCAAGCAAAACAAATTCCCACATCGGTTGTTAGGCAGAAGCTTTGTCTCAAAAAAAAGTCATGCATGAGTTTTAAATGAACTCTTGGGGTATATCAAGAGAAGCATAAGGAATAAGAAGTCAATAAACTCACTGTACTTTCTAGGCCACATACGTCTGAAGTATATGAGTTCAATTTTGGGTACCATATTTTAAGAACAGCGATGCTAATGTGAAGAGTATTTAGAGAAGGGAAATCCAATGGTGCAGGGTTTTGTCCTTTATTAGAGGCTTTCAAGGAAAGCCTACATGACCAGTTGCCATATAGTGATAGGCTGGAATGCTGGGCTGAATCTAAGAAAAGCAAATTTAGTGTGTGGTGGAAGTAACATCCTCAGGCTCTGCCCCATACTAGTAAAGCTAGCTTTTGATTAAAAGGTATTGAAGTTTTCCTTGAGGTTTGATTGGCTCAAGAAAGTAAGGCTCAGACCCTTGAGGTAGCATACTGATTACCCAAATACAAAAATCCACAAAGGGCTCTAGCTTGTCCCTGATGCGTGACCAGTGGATGACCATGGACATCTCTGAGGCAGAGAAGAAGTAGTTAGCTGAATCAAAATGTTGTCTTCTCTAAATATCTGTGTTTAATATCCTTCCTGTGCTGGGATTAAGTAGTCTTCCTATTATTTGTTAAATGTTAAATGTTCTATGAGTATATCATTTCAGTTTAATAGTGAAGCTAAACTACTAAGAATCTAGCATGAGTCTGGCCTTGCCAGTAACATTAGAGATAAATATAAAATCTTGACTTTAAAAAAATCCATTAAAGCATAACAGGCTCACCAAATATGTTTGCCATTGTCATAGAAGAAGTCCTGTACAAAATAAAAATCAAAGAGATTCCTTATAGGTGATTGGGAGTTCCAGACAATCCTATTTGCAGAAATCACACCAAGCCTCAGAGTCTTAGAAAGCCTTTTAATCAGATCTATAATCAGTGAAAAGGATTCAGCATAACTATCCACATAAGAAATCTAAAAGGATGAAGAAAGCCCATTTTCCAGTCAAAATTTACAGGTGGATATACAACTTATAGAGCAGGTCTCACTCACTATGTATATTTTGGAAAGATACTAGAAACATAATTGGGGCAAAAATTGAATAGGATGATAAAGGCTGAATGGTTTGCATACAAAAAACTCTTTATTACTTTTAATGAACAGAAAGATGTATCATGTTAATATCAATGGTGTTTCTGTGATCCTCAGTGGCTGTGAGTAATGGGAACCATAATACATGATTTCAAGAATCTCATTCTCCAGTTATACAAAGGGTAATAGGGAGGTGCAGGTTTTATATTGTCAGTGGCAAATTATGCAAGAGAAATAATGTAAAGGCTACCATCAAAAAGATGTATGACTTTGAAATGGAGGTGGGGTCAGTAAAACCAAGGAAAGAATAACTAATGAATAGCCTATATGCTAATTGGAAATCATACAATATCAAGAGACAGAGATGAATTCCCACTGGGCTATATTTTTGAGAGAGCATGGACAAGAATTGTGCAGGATGTATGTATCTTGAAATGTTTGCTAACTATATTTTTGGAGTACTGATATGCTGTACTGAGTACCCATGTTTATGACATGATAATAAATGTGAAGTCTTATATTTGGGTTCAAAAAATCAACCTCACAAGTGTGAGCTGGACTTCACAAGTAAGTAGCAATTTAACAAATATTTTAATTTTTCCTTGAATTGCAAACTTAGTGTGAATCAGTGATGTCATATGGCCAAAATAGTGTCATTAGCCAATGGACAAAACCAATGATGTCATTAGCCAAAAAAAAATAATGCAAGTTGAATGTTGTGGTTCACACTTCTAACCTCTGCTATGGGGGGATTGAGGCTGAATGATGACCATTTGGGAGTTCTGAGCTGCTCTAGGCTGACCCAATAAGGTGTCTGCACAAAGTCCAGCACTAATATGGTAAACTCTTAGGAGAAGGAGGCTATGAGGCAGCTCAAGGAGGTGTGAACAGGCCCAGGTTGGAAATGGAGCAGGTCAAAGCTCTGGTGCTGATCAGCTGTAGATTTAGACTCTGAGTGGCCATTATAATTCCTGCCTGGATGGCAAAGGGAGACCTGGTCTCAAAAACAAAAGCAAAAAACTAATGTAATTCCAGGACTTCATTAAGAAAGACATAGCGTTCAGAAAAGAGTAGGAAGGTAACTGTTGGAGGTGGCTCTAGTGCCAGCATTCTCCTAATTCTGGTTCCGCATTGGGACAAAATTAGGTACCGGCAAGTCATTGTACAGTCAAAAAAAAGGAAACATACTTTTCCCTAACAAAGCAAGGATATTCAACAAGGAAACAAGTACTTCTCTGGACAAGGTCCTCTTGAGCTCCTCATAGAAACCCATCTGGTCATCAGGTCAGGATATGGAGAGGTATAGGGTTATTCCTGTGGTTTTCAGGAATCTACCAAATCTCAAGGGTCTAAATTCTATGTGGGTGGGTGGGGGTTATGCCCTTAGGTGACCAAGAAGTTGTCTCAGGGAAACTTGGGCCACTCAGGTCCCAGACCAGCTTTGTCTCTTTTTAAGGAAAGCCAAACTCAGTTGGAGAAGGAAAGAATGAGGGGCCTGGGCATGTCCTATGTTGTGAGAGGGAAGAGGGGAAAAGAAACTACATCAGGGAAACATAGCTAAATAACAGTCCTGTTACAATATTGCCATATTTCTCCACCTTCGGCAGAACATTGCAAACTGGAATAGCTGGAATATTATGTTCAGTTCTAGGTATCACATTTTAGGAAGTGTATTAATACTACTACTACTAATAATAATAAGTTTCCAAGGCACTTAACATACATTTTCTCATTTGAGCCTTGCAACACAACCTTTGAGTTAGGTTCTGCAGTTATTATCATACCTGTTTTATTATACCTCAAAAAAAGTTCACTTGATCCTAATGCCCCTGATAGTTATCATTTGATATCTTTCCTTCTTTTCTTTGCTAAATTCCTTGAAAAAATTAATTTATATTCGGTGCCTTTGCTTCCTTTCCTTTCCCTTGCTTCTAAATCCACAGAAATTTGGTTTTTGACCTTACTATTTAACTGAAGCTGCTGTCTCCAAAATTATCAGTGATCTATTAATTGCCTTTAACCTGATGGCCTTTGCTCAATTTTTATCTTATGTTTGTCAGTGTTGATCATCACCTACTGAGTACTCATTCCTTTCTGGGTTTTCTTGATACTGTTTTCTCTTGGTTCTCTTACTGGTCTTATAGTTCCCTCTTCAATCTCTTTTGCTGCATCTTTATCTGTGTTATGCTTCCTAACTGTAAATGTCCCTAAGCCTCTCATGGATCTTCTTTTTTTTCTCTCTAGATCATATTTCTTGGTCTTCTTGTCAGTTTTAATGGGCTCAGTTTTCATCTCTATGGAAATGGTTCCCATATCTGTCTATATAAGTAGCCCTAGTATCTTCTGAGCTCCAATCCTGTATCTCTAACTGCTTACTGGACATTTTGAACTGAGTTCTTCTATTGGCATCTGAAATTCAACGTGTTCAAAACAGAATTCGTTATCTTTCCCTGAAAACTCCTTTCCCTTTTATGAACTTCCTGTTACTTGCAAGATTACCACCCCTATCCCATTCTGCTAGTTTCACATCATTGGCATCCTCCTTGAGTTTCACCTTCACCCCACATTCACTTACCAAATCTCATAATTTCTACCTTCACAACATCTCTCACAACTCTATTCACAAATCCACCACCCTAGTTCAGGCCCCCAGTCACCTCTTGCCTAAACAATTGCAGAGCCCGTCTCCTGTCTCCCTCTTTAAACTCAAGTGCCTCTGTACCCCCAGGATCAAATACTAAACCATTTGTTGGACATTTAAGTTTATTCTCAACCTTGACCAGTCTTCTTATGCTTTACTGCTTTTGTAATACAACATGTAATCTAGGTTCAATGGCTTATTTGGTTTTGCGTAAACTTGACACTTCGTTGGCCATCTCTGGACCCAGGTGGCTCTGGAGGAGAACGTGAGGCTGGTGACTTTGCACAGCTCTCCCCACTCAAATCAAAGTCAATTGCAAGTCATGTGATCATCTCCTTGTTGTCATGGTCTTCTTTGAGAACAAAAGGAGAAACCACACAAGCACTACCTATTCCTTGCAACTGACTGTCTGCTGCATCTGGAATGCTTTCCAATCTCTCCTTCACCTCTTTGTTTTACCGGCTTCTTTCAAGTCTCAGTTCAAATCTCATCTTCTCCAGGATGCCTTTCCTGGTTCCTCCAGTTGCTAGTGCCTTCCCCTCTAAGTTCACTGTCTATCTACCCTGTAAATTTCTTATGGATAGCTAGTTCCTTCCATGCTTAATTCACCTTTAGAATGTGACCTCCTTGAGTATAGAGACTGTTTTTACCTTTTTTTTTAACTCTAATGATTAGCACACTGCCTGTCACATATTAAATTCTTAGTAAATTCTTGTTGTTGAATAATTAGAGCATGATCGTGGTCATTCTATTCACTTCTGATGTGGACTTCACAAAGGTTTGTTTTGCTTCACAGAGGTAACAAGCTTGTGGAGACCAAGTCCAAATTGATCACTATGCATATGCATATATTCAAATGAAGGGACATGTTGGTATATGTAAAGGTGACGGAAAAATTTGTAGTAAAAAACAGTAAGGATAGCCAGATTGTGACTCCCTTACCCTGCAAGTATTTGTTAATTCTGTCCTAAGGATTACTAAAAGTTTAGGAATGTTACACACTCTGTTGCTAGCTTATAGGAAGGATATGATGCGACTAGAAAAGAACCCACCATGGAGGAGGGAAGAAAGGACTTGACTCTAGTTTCTGGTAGGTAGTTAGTTGTAAGTATGAACATTATTGATAAGAGAAGGGGAAGTCATGCTTTCTATACACTGGGAAGGGGAAGAAAGGGCAAAAAATTATTTAGCTCAACCTACCTGGGACTGAAAACTCTTGCCCCTCTCCTCCCCTAAGTGGCCAAAGGGGAGGAAAGAGTTCAGAAGCATTAATCAAGCATCTTATCACTCCTTTTGAGTATGGTAGGATGACAAGTCAACATCAATCAACACCATCCTTACAGACTAGTAACAGACAGATTGATGAAAGAGCTGAAATGTTTATGCATACTTAAAAATCTTTCCCTGCGTCCACTTGACTAAACCATTCCTAAAGTGTAAAATATGGACAGTAATGACATCTTTTCCAAAACAACCAACCATAAACACTGTTTGACTATAATACTGCAACAAAGAGGTTATCATTCCAAGACAAATGAAAAAAACAGAATTTCATAAAGTCTAGAAATAAGATCTTTGCTGTCATTACAACATTAAAGTCATTAGAGAAATGAAATATGTTTTAAGCTCTTACTTATTTCTTTCCTCCTCTCACATTCAGCCAACTCATTTCTTTGGCCTTAATGTTAGCTGTGACAGTGCATTAGCCAAGCTGTCTCAGTCATTCAGGCATTTTATCAGCTGTATGAGGACAGATGCTAAATAGCGTAGACTAAATTGAAATCTCTGATGACTCTCTGGAGACAAGTTGATGGCAAGAGGCACACTATGGCACTTAAATGTGTACCCCTTTTATATTTAACTGGAAGAAGAGGGCAGCTTTTTAGCAAATTGTTTTTATCCAGTAACTGTCAAGATTCCCTTTCTTCTTTTCATTATTACATCTTATTTGGTTTGAGAAGGCTAAAACAAATTTTTATTTTTATGTTATGGAGTCAAGTACAGCAGAAAATATGCTAAAGCTACCATACTCCACATCTTAAAATAAAATAATCAAAAGGAAATGTGTACCCTAGACATGACATTCACATAAACTGCCAAATTTTAGACAATATGGTAAATTTTGTAATGACAATAGGGTAAATTTTTAAATTACCTTAAATTATGATTTTTTTGATTTATTCAATGACAAAACATCAAAATTAAATTTAATAAACATTTCAGACTGCATATTCCTTTCAGGTTAGATCTTGTCTGGATACAAAGCATTAATGCTTTCTTAATTTTTATTCCATCTATTGACTTTGTGATCTAAGACAAATTTGTTTTAGTCTTTCTGAGCCTTGGCTTTCCCATTTAATGCTTAATAAATATTTGTTGAATAAATGAAAAAGGAATGTGAATAGATGAATGAAAAATAATGATAAGTAGCTTATGTTGCTAATTTCACCATTTCCTTTTACTTTACATACATCATCCATCACTACCAAACTTATTTTCGCAACTTGTAAACTTAGATACTTTATTGACTTATGATACCAGGCAGATTTCAGCTCAACATAGTAACATCATAACAATTAGAGCTGTCTAAAAATAGAGTGGACTTCCTTGGTAATAGTGAGTTCTCCATCCTTAGAGGTACTCAAGAAATGGGCAAATCGCTTTTTGTTTATTCTGTTACAGAAATTCTTGTGTTGTAAACTTTTGGGGATTACTCTTCTCAACCCCAGCTCCCACAGGTGGTTTGGGTTCATAGACAGTAGCTGACCACTTCTTCACTTGTGATTCTAGAGGTAATACTAAAGGATTGGGTGTAGTTTCTGATATTGTATTTTATGAGCCCTCATCCATTGTGCCCATCACTTACTATAAATTAGTCAGCCAGAATTAATTAGCTTTTAGAAAGGTATATTTACCAAGCAGGAACAGCAAGGACATTTCTTGCAGAAAACAAAATAAAACTTAAATTCTGGGGCACATTTTTTCTTTACAAAATATCCTTGTGGTTGAGTGGGCTTAAGCTTAAAGATTACTGTGGCAAAGGGCTCTCTCACAGCCTTGATTTGTGGAAGTCTTTTTCTTTCTTTGTGGACTCCTTATAAATTTCCTCTTTGGTGTGTTTAGTTCTCTAAATCATCCATTGCTGATCCGTGGACACAGCTAACTCTAACTAAGTCCAATCTTCTGAATTTTAAAAGTTCACAAGGTTGTCACATGGTCAAGAGGGGAGAGATTTTCTGGATTTGGTCTGATTCAGGCTAGTCCCCTGGTAATTTATGTTTGATATTGGAACAAAATGAGACAGTTGTAGGCTATTCAGCAGTTAGCAAATGGAAATTTACATTGCAGGAGAGGGATTTTCAATAAGATATCCAATGAGGACACCCAAGTTGGTTCATCTGCTCGTTAGCTTGGTTAGATCAGCTCCACTAGACTGGCCTTCTATTAGAATTCTTCATACCAAACTGGCATACTGTTTTATCCAAGACCCACAGGGCATGACTGATTCTTTTCTACCAGCCACAAGACATTTTCCATGGTGTCATCTGCTTTCCTTTGATATTCCCTGTTTCCAAAATTGATTAAAGACTTAAACCTACCTGGTTTATGATTGGTTGTTTCTGCAACCACAATCAAAGAGGTGTTTTTACCTGATGAAGGTAATCAAGCTTAGAGGATCCCAGTTCTATTAGTTGAGGTTGAGGGATGTGGTGAGCTACCTTATTCATGCATCAGTTGGAGTAATATTTGAAAACTACTAAGGTTCCCTTCAACTCAAAGATTACCTGATTTGAGTTTACATTATTTCATATTCGACAACAGTCTACAAGCAACAGAGTAACTTTCAAATCTATTATTTGCAAATAAAAGTATTTGGATCCCTGTTCCAGAGTTGTAAAGTGGCAAGAAAAAAATTAGCTTCTCTTGTCAATTACAATGAATTGTAGGTTAATGTGACAACATATACTTGGGTGTTGTGAAATTTAAATTATTTCTAGAATTCTCAGGTTAAATTCCTTCCTTGGGCATTTGTATCATTGGGTCTTTAAAATACCTTTAACCAAATTGGTTATAAAATCCAAAGAATTTTTAATCTGATATTGCTCTTCTTATTGAATTCCTTTCATGTGCTTCCTTCCCCAAGTTTCCTAAATATTTGATTTGGGAGTTGTGGCATGCTGTGGAATGCTTGTGAGGGTTATACAACTTTTAGGTCTTTCTCTTCTATATTCATTTGCTAGATGAGAATGAATTTAAGAATCAATGAGCACAACAGGAACATGAGATCATTTTAAATATGAAACTCCCAGAGATGTACAGGCAAACTAAATTAGATTTAATTTTTCACAACTTCAAAGACTGAAAAGAGAATTTGAGTACATACCATAGTTACAATATGTCAGTCTGGAGCTCCTGAAAACTGGCAGTACTTTGCAAAGACTAAGTAAATACTTTGTGTGAAAGGAGGAATTTGCCTAAGTGGAAGGAATCTCTCGTTTAAATCCATAAAACATATTGTACGTCTTTTATGACACTTCTTACACTCTCCCTTTAATTTAGAGTATTTTGTGCTTGTGAATAACTGTTTGCTGTTCACTTCTTTATACCCAATAGCACCTCGTACATATATCAGGCCACTTTGCACCTGTTACTTTGCCTGGTTTCAATATCATGGAACAAGTGCCCCTCCCAGGATAAGCTCATCACTACTAAACTCACCATCAATAATAATTATTATTTACTATAATAATTATAAGAACATAATAAGTATATGTATAATAAGTAATTGTGGTATTATTGTTTATTTTCCAAAAGTACATCCTGATCTTTTGCTATTAAAATAATTCATATTGCAGCATCTTATCACAATCAGCAAAAGACTGGGCAGTGTAGATGTGAATAGGCAAAGGCAGAGATACTTGCACATGTTAAGCAGGGGAGCATGTTTAAGAAGGAACTCTGTTCTGCTAAGCATTTTCTCTCTCTTTTTTAATCATAAGTACTAGAAATTTTGAATAATTATTGCTGTATACTACAATTTGATATCTGTCAGTGAAAGTCTCCTTTCTTCCTCTTTAAAAAAATAATTTCCCTTGATATTTTCATAAAATTTTTAAAATAAGATAAAATTTGATGTTATTTTACTGAATTATATCAGTCAATAATTATGTATTATACTGTATTGCACAATGGTGATATAAAGAAAACAAAGAAAAATTCCTGCTCTTAAGGTGTTTACATATTATTTTAGAAGAAATAACTCATACTAATATAATACAAAATATGTTCCAAAGGTATTGATATAACATTAATTTAGGAAATATTTTCATCTTTGCTGAATATGCTCTACTCAGCAATGAACAGATTATGTAGTTCTTCTGCTCTTTTAAAAGCTATTTCATTATTTATATAACATATGCATATATGAATTATATAAAGAGTAAAATAATTCCTTATACATATATAAAGAATAAAAACAACTTTAAATGTATATATGCATATATACATGTACATATTATAAAAATATACATATTTATATCCAAATAGATTGAGTCAGAGGTATTACATATATTCCATCATTGTTTTGGATGGCATTTTTATTCCTAGCACTGATTTTTATGTACACATATTCTGGTGGGGGGGGTTTTTTGGTGAGTTTATATTATATCTCACTGCTTTATTATCTCAAATTTATTGTTGTTTCTCTTTCATTTTCTGAGATAACCATTATGTTGTCCGCAGAATATTTTAACTATCATTTTATTATCATTTTTACTGACATTTACTGCTTTAATTTTCTTTGTCATGCTATGATATAGTTAACATTTCAACAACCATGTTGATTAATAATAACAAAATTGGGCAACCTTGATTTTTTCCTTGTTCTTAATAGGAAAGTTCTAAAATTTGTCCTTAAATAAAATTTTAGGAGGAAATCAATCCATTCTCATGTTTTAAAATGTTTTAACATCAATTGGTGTTATGTTTTTTTTTAATGAACATATAAAATATTTTGGATATTACTATTTTGAAATTGTTAATATTGTCATTATTTATCTTGTTTAAACACTTGTGTAAGTATATATGTATGTGTATAGGTGTGTATATGCATATATCCACAAACATTACATCTGTTATTTTTAAATTTTAAAAATTCTTTTTTTTTTCTAGTTTGGTTTTTGACTCAATCATTTTTATTGAATTTTATTTTTAAATAACACTTATTTTCTCTTCTTCTCACCTTACCATTCTACCAAAAAAAAAAGAAAAGAAAAACAAGACCTTTGTAACAAATATATATATATGTATATTCTTATATACGTGTATCTATATATACTTACATACATACATATCTATATCTATATCTATATCTATGTCTATATCTATATCTATATCTATATATATATATCAAGCAAAACAAATATTCACCTTAGTCATGTCCAAATTTATGTCTTATTCTGCATATTTAACCCTTTACCTCTCTCTCAGTAGGCAGGTAGAAATCACAATCATCAGTTCTCCTGGAATCATGGTTTGTCATTGTATTGATCATGCTTCTTAAATATTTCAAGTTGGTATATTTTAACAATAGCATATTATTTAAATCACTGTCCTGGTTTTGCTTACTTCACTTTGACAGGCTTCTCTAAATCTGTCCTTTTTGTTAATTCTCACAGCACAATAATATTCTGTTACATTCATAAACCATAATTTGTTCAGCCATTCTTACCACCAAAAAAAAGTTTCTTTAAATATTTTTGTTTGTATGGTTTCTTTTTTCTCTTTCTTTGATCTGTTTGTCATATAGACCTAGTAGAGGTATTGCTATGTCCAATGATATCCCACTTTAGCAACCTTTGGGGAATAATTCCAAATTGCTTTACAAAATGGTTAATTATTATTCATTTGCATTATTTTTTCATTTGGTTATTGATAGATTGAAAATAACTTTATCTACTGGGGAATAGCACATGTTCTTTTAAATATTACTCAGTTCCTAATATATCTTGAAAATGAGAGCTTTATCAGAGAAGATATCTACAAAGGGATATACCTAGTTATTGTGAAATAAACCTAATTTCTTCCAGACTGCTTTCTTTCTAATTTTTCCAGTAGTTGGGGTGTTTGATTTCATTGAACACTAGGTTATTACTTTGCTTTTGTGTGTTGTCTACCTTAGTCAGTTTCACCAATCTAACTCTCTATTTTTTAATCAGTGAGAAAGCATTTTGATGCTAAGTATTTTATAGTAAAATTTTATATTTTATAGTCCTAGATATCCTTCCTTCACATTGAAAAAGTTATTTTCCTTGCAAGTCTTGAACTTTTCTTCCTCCAGATGAGTTTGTTATTTTTTTCTAACTCCATAAATTAATTCTTTGGTAGTTTGGTATGGCACTAAATGAGTGAATTAATTTGGGCAACATTGTCATTTTTATTATATTGATTCAGCCTAACCCTGAGCAAGTAATATTATTCTGATTTTTAGATGTTTTTATTATTACAAAGAGTGTTTTGGACATGTATTCACATAGTTCCTGTGTGTATCTTGGTAGATAGACTCCCAAGTATTTTATTCAGCCTATAGTTATTTTAAATTTAATTTCTCATTTTATCACTTCCTGCTGGGTTTCATTAGTAATATGTAGAAATGCTGATGATTTTTGTGGATTTATTTTATGTTTTCCAACTCTGCTGAAGTTATTAATTGATTCAATTAATTTTACTACTCCCAAGTAAACCAGCACATCATTTACAAAAAGTGATAATTTTGTTTTTTCTTTCCATGTACTTATTTCCTCAATTTATTTTTCTTCTCTGTGACTCAAATAGTAATGATATCTGCATTTCTGCCCCTCCTCTGATCTGAGCTCTGGAGCTGTCTGTAAAACTGTTATATGTTCAGAAAGACAGTCCTATAGAATGACTGCTGGTTAACTTAGTCCCAAAGGAGACTGAGATCTGAGATCCACCTATGGTGTCAGTGAGAACTCATTCCTGGTAGTTTCACAGTTCCTATCCTGTTCATTTGACTATAGGCAAAATTTGTGATCTTGGGCATAAATGCCCCACTATTATTTCTGCTTAGATTCCCTGATCATTGCTTTGTCTAGTGCTCTGCTTTTCTAAGATCTTTGTGGGAGTTGTCATGGGGGGAGATGGATTCTATTGCTTCTTCTACTCCAAAATCTTTGCTGGTCTCTGATCCATTCTTCTTAAAACAATTATCTTTCACTCTTTTTTGGGTCTTTATCTTTTTTAAAAATCATATTTCTCTTTTGTTGATAATTATTTTTATTACATCATACTCTGTAACTCAGTGACTTCATTGCAAAGATAGGCAGTAGCAAAGATAGTTAAATATATGTTAGAAAATCTGGTTCGAATAAGAAATGAGAGATGCCCAATCATGAATACCTTTCTTCAGGAAAAATATCAGGAGGGGCCTTCGATATTTTGCAGGCCAAATAATATCACAATAAGGGAATTGATTTTATTTTAACAGATAGGAAAATCAATCCTGATTTAAGTCATTCCTCAATTAGCTGCTTATACAATTTGCTACAACTAAAATAAAAATTAATATTAATCTAATAGAATAAAAATTAGAAAAACTTATGTGCAATGAATACATCATTACCTATTTAAAATGTATTAATACTAAAAAGTGAGAAGTAGATGAAAGAAAAGACAATGACACTGTTTATGACAATTTTTTATAAAAGTTTAACTTAGGTTGTCAGTTGCCATTACGATAAAACCAAAAGAATGTAAAAAGTATACTGGTCAGCAAACATAGGACTTACTTTCCAGAAGAATAAGGCAGCCAATGATATTAGTCTAGATTACAAACTGTTTTATGATGTATTATAGAATAAGATGATAGAAGGTTATGAGAGTATGTGTGAAAGAGAAGCAGTAGAAATTTTTTTAAAAATCAGTTTAAAGAATGTAGCTAAGAAAAGTTGTCTTATGGGCCTTTAAGGTTTAAAGGGAAAGGAGGAAAACAGACTAAATAAAAATTATAAAGATTTTTTTTTATAACCAACTCTTTTTACTATCAAGCTTGGATGGTGGAACTGCTATCATACTTTGACTGTGAAAGCACTGTCCTAGATGTATTTCTTAAAGTAAATTGATATGACATTGAAGAAAAGCAAAGATTCAATAAAGAGCTGGACCAGACCTAGTGTCTAGGAAGGAGCTCAAGATGTTGGGTGGGTCCCCTGTGGTGAAATTATAGGAGGGCATGGACAAATATACAAAAGATGGGTAAGAAAAGATAGGTTTCAGTCTTCCTCAATAGACGGGATATTCATGTAGATATGATCACATATGTGTTGAAGTATTGGCTTATGTCTGTGAACATAGAGTTTAAAATTTATTTTCTTCTCTATTTACATAAAGAAACTTTGTGAATACTACCTGAATACTTGAAAAATACATAAATTTCTTAACATTTCCTTTCAGCACTCTCTCTCTTTCTCTCTCTCTCTTTCTCCCCCTCATTTCCTCTCTTTTTCCCTTCCTCCCCATATTATCTACTTCTGTGCCACTCTTTCAAATATAAAGTGTTTCTTATTGATCTTTCTGTTTGACTTGTTGCATTCCCATTAAATGGGTGTTGAAATCTCTCACTAGTCATTTTTCTGTCTGAATCTTTCTGAAATTCAGAATTTTTTCTTTAAACATATTGGCTATGTCATTGAGTGTATATATGTGTTTGGCCTATACGTATCATCCTTATTTTTTGGAAGAAGAAACTGAGGCTGAAAAAAGCCAAACAATTTACTCATGATTGCACAAATAAATACTAACTTTTAGGGGTAGAATTTGAATATAGGTCTACAAGGCTCCAAACCTTCCAACTCTATTCACTAAGCTATGTTTTATTTCTCTTTGGATTTAATTACTCTCCCCATGTACTTTATTGATTATTTACTATACCTATAGATAAAGAATCTCTCTTCTCATTCCTCTTTCCTTTTTTGTGTATATGTATATATGTATATGCACACATATATAGGTATATGTAGTAAAGATCCATAGAAAATATAAACAAAAATATGAAATTTGCCCATTTGAGTGGACCTTTGATTCTGTCTTTCTGTAAGTTCTACCACTTTTGCTATTTTGTCTTCCAGTAGAAATATTTCTCATTAGTTCCATATTTTAATTTATATTTTCTAAAATCTCTCCATTTTCTTAAATTCTATCTTTTTTCTTCTGCCTTTTGAACTGACATCTTTCATTTTTTACCTTTTTTATTAATAAATTTATTTATTTTTAGCTTTCAACAATCACTTCAATAAGACTTTGTGTTCCAAATTTTCTCCCCCATCTCTCCCCTCCTCCCACTCCAAGACGGCATGTATATTGATACAGTCAATATATATGTTCATATTAAACCTATTTTCACATTAGTCATGTTGTAAAGAAGAACTAGAATCAATTGGAGAAACCACAAGAAAGAAGAAACAAAAAAAGGAGAGAAAGCAAACAATATGCCCCAATCTGTATTCAGACTCCTTAATTCTTTTTCTGGACGTGGACAGCATTTTCCATCATGAGTCTTTTGGAGTTGTCCTAGATCCTTGCATTGCTAAGAACAGCTAAGTCTATCAAAGATAGTCATCACATAATGTGGCCATAATTGTATACACTGTTCCTCTGGTTCTGCTCACTTCATTCAGCATCAGATCATATAAGTCTTTCCAGGTTTTTCTGAAGTCTGCCTGCTCACCGTTTCTTGTAGCACAATAGTATTCCATTACATTCATATACCACAACTTGCTCAGCCATTCCCCAATTCATAGGCATTCCCTCAATTTCCAATTCTTTGCTGCCACAAGAAGAGCTGCTATAAATATTTTTTGTGCATGTGGGTCCCTTTCCCATTTATATGATCTCTTTGGGATTCAGACCTAGAAGTGGTAATCCTGGGTTAAAGGGTATGCACATTTTTGTAGCCCTTTGTGCTTAGTTCCAAATTGCTCTCCAGAATGATTGAATCAGTTCAGAACTCTACTAACAATGCATTAGTGTTCCAATTTTCCCACATTTTCTCCAGCATTTATAATTTTCCTGTTTTGTCATGTTAGCCAATCTGACACGTGTGATGTGGTACCTCAGAGCTGTTTTGCATTTCTCTAATCCGTAGTGATTTAGAGCATTTTTTCATATGACTAAAGATGGCTTTAATTTCTTCATCTGAAAACCGCCTATTCATATCCTTTGACAATTTATCAATTAGGGAGTGATTTGTATTCTTATAAATTTGTGAACTGACATCTTTCTTTATCCAAGTCTTGCTAAATATGTTTTCTCCCAATATTAGTTCTGCCTGTCCACATATTACCTATATTTGTCTCCTCCATATATATGTCCCAATAAACTTGGTACCCTTTATATATGCCCTTCTATGTGTGCATCCTGGCCCCATGTGTTGAGTACATGTGTCTCCTTATGCATATTCCTGAGGTGTATCCATTTTTCCTATTGATAGTATGTATAGTTGAGAAACTGTGGCCCAGATTTATGGGGGAAATATTGTATTGCTATTCTTCTTACTATGCTATTTCATTAATTGTTTTTGCTTTGAACTAATTATGTCTTCTGGCTAATCAGTAAAGGTAAATATATGGCTAAGGCATCTGAAATGGATGTGGACACACAGAGGACCTCTACTTAGGTTAGTTTATTTTATGGGGAAATCATATGAATGTGGCAGAGATTGGGGGGTGAGGGTAAGATGTTGACCTAAGTGCTACATTGGAAATATAGATTCATATCTGAACAAAAATTTTTCCATATCCAATGACCTTGGACTGAGTTTTAAAATTCATTTCCATATATTTCTTGAAATTTCATGATGTTGTGGTAAATTCTACACACTCTAAATTATCATGGACCAACATTCTAAAATGATGTTAATGTAAATGAGAAAAGTTTTATTTTCCATTTCACTCAATCACTTTCTTCAACTCTTGCTTTAACTTATAATTTGGTATCCTTCTGATATTAATGTTGTTTCTCAACATATATCTGTCCACTCACATCTTTCATTATTTAAGCTAAAACTCTTATTACTTATGTGTTTAAAATCATTTTATGGGCCCTAGCTTTCCATAGTACTGTTTTATTCAAGTGACATTTGGGCAGATATATGTATAACTGAAAGAAAATGTGCTAAGTAAGAAGAATGCTTTAGATTTATCGATTTTAGGCACAATGAAAAAGTATTTTGAGTTTTAAATCAGAACTCCTTAATTTCAATTATTTTAAACAGGTTTCAGAATAAAAGCTGGAGTAGATTGATTGTGACAGGAATAGTAAAGGAATATTTTTAAGTATGTATAAGAATATATGAAGAAATATTATAAAATTTACCTTTTAAAATATCAAAGCTTGTTCAATAGTTGATAATGCAGGTTACAATATAGTTTTTATTCCAGTCTGTCATTGGAAATGAATATATTTTTTAAATGTATTTAATGAGTAAAAATAATACACCATCATTTTTGTTCTAAATAAACACTGCAGATGTATGATCTTACATATTATAATTTATTGAATATAAGTGGTAGGAAAAGGGACAACTAGGGCACTGAATTTTACTTTTTCATTGGTAATATATAAAAATTATTAGATTTATAAAAGCCGGCTTTGAGAAAAAAGCATATTTTTAACTCAACACATTGCTCTTTTTCTTACTTGATTTGTCCTAGATAATAATGAGGTAAAATTGCTAATGGTAATATTGAACTCTAACTAGCATGATGCCCTATTTCTACTAGATTTGTAATAATTTTTGTTGAAATGGTTTTATTAAATTGAAGTAGGAGGATTTTCTTAATGGTTTCTTCAGCCACACTAAAGAACTGAAATATTAAGTATAGTGTTCATAAATGATTTACACAAATTCCATTCATTTTTGTATTTATTTGAATTGAACATGGATTTTCAGTATAATTTCACTGAAAATGAAATTTATCAAAAGAATTGACTTGGAACTCAGAGGGACATTTATCCATTATATAGCTATGAAATGCAAACTGACAAATGGGAATCAAATGGCAGAACTGGCATCATCAAGCAAATGCTGATGCATGAATAAAAACTTAATATGAAACATTCATTTTTTAACATTGCAAAGGCAGGTTGTATTTATAAAGCAGACAGCCCAAACTGATTCTAACTTTCAGCTCTAACTAAGAAGCTGATAAGATTAGTAAGTTGACAAATTTCATTTGTAACAGTTTCTTCAAAGTATTAAATTGAAAAAGTATTATTTAATAAAACAGAAATGATCACCATTAAAAGAATCAGAGCAAATTCTCTAATGCACTGTGTCAGTCTTTTATGGAGGCTTTATGAAGAGTCCCATGGGATGAGCAGATATAGTGGGGTTTCAATTTGTACCGGAAAAGGGAGTACCCACTTAGATGAGATCACAGATTCATCAAAGTAATACAAAATTATATATGTGTGTATGTGTGCACATAAAATCTACTTCGTAACATTATAAATGGATAAAAATAGTTTTGCTCACTGTTAGAAGATATCACTTATGTTATTTTTACCTAGCTACCACTTTATCCAACCTTGTAATCCCTGAAGTACCTATAGTATATATATTTTAAAGTTTCAGGAGATGTCAATTCTGATGATTCAATCAGCCTATAGTTAATTTAAATATAGTCAAGTCACTGTACATTAATAGACAAATTCAGTTACCAGAGATTTTTTATGTTAGTTTGTAGACTGAGTATTATATTATGATTCGATATTATTAAGCAATTGTTACTTCCTTGGCATTTCAGATCCCATTGTCACATTAAAAAAAGAAAGAAAAGACTAGAATTCTTCATAGTACTACCGAGAGAGCTGTAATGATGCCAAATATGTGTTTGTTTTTGTGAATTCTAGCCACAACAGTTAATTGCTATGGTTCTTTAGTAAAACTCATACCATTGGCTTTTAATGGCAGTGGTTTAATAGCTCAGACTTAAGATCTGAGCAGCTGAAAATATATTATTAATATATATTTTGCTTCTTCAAATTAAATGATTTAGCTAAATAAAAAAATCTGGAGATAAGATTGTGTGGATTTCCACTCAAAATAAACTAGTCTTTATCAGCTACATTTATCCTAGATGAAAATGATGCAAAGAATTGTTTTCAAAATATCCAGAGATGAATTTGAGAACCTTAACTTTTTTCTCCTGCTAATGATTATTATTATCAATGTGACTATGTGACATACTTCACGATACAGATCCTAAATTTATGGCCATATATTCAGTAAATGTGAACATATAAAGTGTTTTGTCATTTATAATCATTTCGGCCTACATTTAGTGTTTTAGTTCTCAAGTACATGTGATTTTATTAAAAGCATTCCACTGCAACATCCATTCTTCCTAATTGGTTTAACAATTGGCTTTACTGTTTAGACAAATCTTCACTGCATTTCTCCCACAATTGTGACATGATTTGTATTTCCTTATCTTACTAGATTATTTGTAATTTATTGGTAGAGAGCACTTAAAGTAAAATATAAAAATTTACAGTAGTTTCCAAATAACAATACCCACCCTCCGTCTATTCTCCCCTTAAAAAATAGTCTAGTAGTATGCTTATTTTAAAATGTTCCATTAAGCTATATGTTATCTAGAAAATTATGTATTCTTCTCTTCCTGAGAGTACAGGGGGGTGAGTGGGAAATGCAGCAACAAAATCATAAGCAAAAAACCATCTCCTGAGGTGGGCATGAAAGGAAGAAGAAAAATTATGTAGTAGATGGAAACTTCCAACTTTCCTTTTGAACATTTTTATAAATTACTCCCTTCCACATAATGAAGCCCTAGTAGACTGCCGCCTGGCAGTTTCTCATCTTTGCTTCTTAGAATCCCTTGTTTCCTTCAAGATTCAGCTCAAGCACCATCTTCTATATGAAGCCTTTTGTTATCACCTCCATTCCCCCATCCCCCAGCTATTAGGGCCCTCTCTTCCAAATTATTTCAAAGTATTTTGTATTTAATTTGTATATATCCTATATATACTTATGTATGTGTATATGTGTGTGTATGTGTGTGTGTGTGTGTGTGTGTGTGTGTATAGTGCATTCACTACCCCCCCACACACATACACACATTGAAATGTAAGCTCTTTGAGGGCAAAGACTATCCCTGTTTGTCTTCACATCTCTTGTACCTACATACTGCTTAATAAGTATGCATTGATTGAGTAGCTAATCTGGTTTTTGATTGTCAAACGTACAGTCCCACACACATTTTTTAGAAGTCTTTCCAACTTAGTAGGTAGGATTTTCCAGAGCTTTTGTTTTCCTGGCATGGAGAACCCTAGGTCATTTCCATGACACAATGAATCATCAAAATAGAACTTCAGTGGAGGGGTTCTTATAACCATATTGAAATTGCTTATAGAAATACTGTCATAAAGGAGAGAAGTGAAATTGTAAAGACAATATTAATTCATGCTACTAAATGAATCAATTAAATGAAATCAGTAAAAGAAAAATATTTATCAGTCATGGCATTCTGGGAAAGGCAAAAATATTTGACCTTTGTGAAAAGTGTGTCATGACCATGTGATGGTTTATTTCTTTGTATGTAGAGCTATATATTTTAATATATCCTGAATATTTCACTCATCCCTTCAAATTTTAGAGCCTAATACATTAGTTGGGTGATGAACAGCACCATTTAAAGTTTTACCCCTGATATGAATATTATCACTATAAAACATTCTCCTTTTAGATAAAAATACATGAACTTCATTAATAATTGATTTATATGCAATTTGTTTTATGCTATTTTCTCGGGCATCCTATGATGCTAAGTATATGCTTCCTATGTGTTATTTTTTTAGCAAACTAGCTAGTCATTAGTTAACATTTGTGTTAAATTTTTATAATTTATAGTTAATTTCCATACCCTCAAAGGAAAATGAGCACATTGTCCCTGTTTTATGTATAAAGACGCAAGAATAACGTTTATTTCAACGTTTGCCCAATATTTCATTAAAAAGTATTTATCCTGGAATCATGATGTAGTGTCTACCTTTACAAGTAAAATATTTTAACCTCCTGAACCAATGATACCTTTGTTGAGACAAGTCCCTCATTGAAACATATTACTTCCCTCTTTACCAACTATCCACACATGCAGTAGTCTCTATGCAAGTGATAATAATGAAGAAAATGCCACTTGACATCGATTTTTAAAATATCATTAAAAGGATCCTATAACACCATATCCTTAATATTCACATGGAAAACAATTCCCCCCTTTTGGCCATATAGTCTACAAAATATCTATAAGAGTTCTAGAAATTAAAAGTATGAAAAATTCAAATCCTCTAGATCTATACTTGCATTAGTGCTTAGTAGTTTACTTGATCCAGGTAGCCCTCTAATCAACTAAACAACAACAGCTGAAAGATAGAAATGATTTTTGACATTTAGGGGGTATGTTTGTAAATCACATCATAATATGTTGGGTGTATGTATTTTTTAATAGGTGAGAGGCCCTCCAACTGCAGGAGCATTTAAAGAACGACCAACAAAACCCACAGCATTTCGAAAGTTTTATGAGCGAGGAGATTTCCCAATTGCCCTTGAGCATGACTCCAAAGGAAACAAAATTGCCTGGAAGGTAAGTCAGGGCACAGCTGTGACAGCCAGCTGTGCTTACTGAAGTGACATCTCCCATTGCCAAACAAAGTTGGCTGATAAGTAAATAAACTAGAGTGATTTCTCAGCAAATAGAAGATACCAGGAAAGCTCTTAGGAAAAGGCCCCCTGAGTCAGCCATCCACCTTGGCTAACAATTAAATTATAGGTTGCAAAAAAAGAAGATGACAGAGTTGCTTTGCCTTAGAGAATTGTCTGCTGCCCAATTCATCTCTATTTTTATGAGAACCTGGCAGCCCAGCCTGGTTCAGGCAGTCCATCAAATGATGGAAGTGGTGGCTGGATACAGTGAGCAACAGCCATTTATCTCCCCCAGATTTCACCTTCCTGCAGGACACTTCCAAATGGAAGCTTTAATTACCTAAATGGATAGGTCAAGATTGCCTGCTCCCTGGAAATGCAGAGCGGAATACAAAGGAAGGCAGATTCTTATTCCGTGGCCGTACTCTGGGTCTGCAGCATATGTCAGCCGGCGTAATCGCTGTCATACGTGCCCCTGTTAGAGGCTGACCTCCACCGCTGAAACCATTACAATGCCGACATTTCTCTGACAAAAGGTTAATTGGCTTCAAAATAAATGTATTGCCTAATGACTCCATTCTAATGCGACCGTGTTTCTCTCTAAAAGGCTCACTGATGTTATTTGTAAAAACTTGCCAATCTCTTACCTAACTGGAGAAGGTTTTTAAATTTAATTTGAGAAATGAATACTGATTTTTAACCTGTTCTTCCTATTTTATTATTTTTGTTATCACAGTATTCACTTTGCTTTAGGGATTATCAACTAAAAATATTTTCCACCAAAAAAAAAAAAGGTTAGTAGTTGCATCTCAGGTGATGGAAATAAAAATATAATTGTTAAATATCATTCCAGTTAAACAATGAAGGCATTTAACTCCAAAGGGAAACTGGTGGTAGTATGTTTAGCGTGTGTAGAAGAGTGTAGTCGTTGCTTATGAGACAACTAAAAATTCTAAGTATGAAATAAAATTGCCAAAATTGTCAAATAGAGTAAATTAGAAAGCCAAATCCATTAGAATATTTGTTTCCCTTATAGTTTGCCTTATAACCCTACTGGGAAAACATATTTGGTACTCATGAGATACAGCAACATCAGATTTTTCTTGATGTCTATCTACTCCTGTATATGCTCAGATATATGGATATAATTTTCAAACTTTTTTTCAACATTCATTATGGTATTTATTCAGAAATTTAAAATATTTACCCTTTTAGAGGTAAAGTAGCCAATAGTCTGAAAGTTTGGAACTTTTTTTAAAAGCAGCTGATAATTTTTATTTTTTTTAATTTTTTTTAAATTTTAAATTATTTTGATTTATCAACAATCACTTCCATATGCTTTTGAGTTGAAAATTTTTCTCCCCTTCCTCCCCACCCTCCCAAGATGCACAATCTGATATACTTACATTTACATTCCTATTAAACATATTTTCACATTAGTGAAGTTGTAAGTAAAAATTAAAACCAATAGGAGGAACCATCAGAAAGATGAAACAAAACTCAACAGAAGGAAAAAAAGATAGCGATTCACTTCCATAGTTCTTTCTTTGGATGTGGACAGCATTTTCCATCCAGGCCTCTGGATGTCTTAGATCCTTGTAATGCTGAGAAGGGTTCAGTTTCAATATTAGTCATCGCATGGCTGTTATTGTGTACAAAGTCTCTTGGTTCTGCTCACTTCACTCAGCATCAGACCATAAAGTCTTTCCAGGTTTTTCTGAAGTCAGCCTGTTCATCATTTCTTATAGCACAATAGTATTCCATTACATTCATATACCACAACTTGCTCAGCCATTCCCCAATTGATGGGCATCCTCTCAATTTCCAATTCTTTGCCACCACAAAAAGAGCTGCTATGAATATTTTTGTACATGTGGGTCCTTTTCCCATTTGTTGATCTCTTTGGGATATAGCCCTAGAAGTGCTATTGCTGGATCAAAGGGTATGCACATTTTTGTAGCCCTTTGGGCATAGTTCCAAATTATTCTCCAAAATGGTTGGATCATTTCACAACTCCACCAACAATGTATTAGTGTTCCAATTTTCCCACATCTTCTCCAACATTTATCATTTTCCTGTTTTGTCATGTTGGCCAATCTGATAGGTGTGATGTGGTACCTCAGAGTTGTTTTGATTTGCATTTCTCTAATCAATATTTAGAGCATTTTTTCATATGACTATAGATGGCTTTAATTTCTTCATCTGAGAACTGTCTGTTCATATCCTTTGACCATTTATCAATTGGGGAATGGCTTGTGTTCTTATAAATTTGTCTTAATTCTCTATATATTTTAGAAATGAGGCCTTTATCAGAGAGACTGGTTGTAAAAATTCTTTCCCAATTTTCTACCTTCCTTCTAATCTTAGTTGCATTGGCTTTGTTTGTGCAAAAACTTTTCAATTTAATGTAATCAAAATTATCCATTTTGCTTTTCATAATGTTCTCTATCTCCTGTTTGGTCATGAATTCTTCTGTTCTCCATAGATCTGATAGGTAAACTATTCCTTGTTCTCCCAGTTTACTTATGGTATCAGCCTTTATATCTAAGTCATGAACCCATTTTGACTTTATTTTGGTATATGGTGTGAGATTTGGGTCTATGCCTAGTTTCTGCCATACTCTTTTCCAGTTTTCCCAGCAGTTTTTTTCAAAGAGTGGGTTCTTATCCCAGAAGCTGGGGTCTTTGGGTTTATCAAATAATAGATTACTATAGTCATTGACTACTGTGTCTTGCATATTTAACCTATTCCACTGATCCACCTCTATTTCTTAGCCAGTACCAAGCAGTTTTGATGATTGCTGCTTTATAATACAATTTAAGATCTGGAATTGCTAGGCCACCTTCCCCTGCATTTCTTTTCATTAGTTCCTTTGATATTCTGGACCTTTTGTTTTTCCAAATGAATCTTATTATTTTTTCTAACTCTATAAAATAATTTTTGGTAGTTTGATTGGTATGGCACTGAATAAGTAAATTAGCTTAGGTAGGATTGTCATTTTTATTATATTAGCTCGGCCTACCCATGAGCAACTGATGTTTTTGTTTTGTAATTGTGTTCATAGAGTTCCTGGGTTTGTTTCAGGAGGTAGACTCCTAAATATTTTATAATGTCTACAGTAAGTTTAAATGGGATTTCTCTTTCTATCTCTTGCTGTTGGGCTTTGTTGGTAATATATAGAAATGCTGATGATTTATGTGGGTTTATTTTATAGCCTGCAACTTTGCTAAAGTTGTTTATTATTTCAAGTAGTTTTTTACTTGATTCTCTAGGATTCTCTAAGTATATCATCATGTCATCTGCAAAGAGTGATAGCTTTGTTTCTTCTTTGCCTATTCTAATGCCTTCAATTTCTTTTTCTTCTCTTATTGCTAAAGCTAAGTTTTCCAGTACAATATTGAATAACAGTGGTGATAATGGACATCCTTGTTTCACCCGATCTTATTGGAAATGCTTCTAGCCTGTCCCCATTACATATAATGCTTGCTGAAGGTTTTAGATAGATGCTATTTATTATTTTAAGGAAGACACCATTTATACCTATGCTTTCTAGTGTTTTTAATAGGAATGGGTGTATTTCAAAAGCTTTTTCTGCATCTATTGAGATGATCATGTGGTTTCTGTTGGTTTTGGTGTTGATATGCTCAATGATGCTGATAGTTTTCCTAATATTGAACCAACCCTGCATTCCTGGTATAAATCCTACCTGGTCATAGTGTATTATTCTTGTGATAAGTTGCTGCAATCTATTTGCTAGTATTTTGTTTAAAATTTTTGCATCTATATTCATTAGAGAAATTGGTCTATAATTTTCTTTCTCTATTTTGACTCTTCCTGGTTTAGGTATCAACACCATATTTGTATCATAAAAAGAATTTGGTAAGACTCCTTCTTCACCTATTTTCCCAAATAGTCTATAGTATTGGATTAATTAATTGTTCTTTAAATGTTTGATAGAATTCGCATGTAAATCCATCTGGCCCTGGAGATTTTTTCCTAGGGAGTTCATCAATGGCTTGTTCAATTTCTTTTTCTGAGATGGGGTTATTTAAGTATTTTACTTCCTCTTCTGTTAATCTGGGCAATTTATATTTTTGTAAATATGTATCCATTTCACTAAGATTGTCAAATTTGTTGGCATATAGTTGGGCAAAATAATTCCTAATTATTGTTTTAATTTCCTCTTCCTTGGTGGTAGCTTCACCCTTTTCATTCTTGATACTAGTAATTTGGTTTTCTTCTTTCTTTTTTTAATTAAATTAACCAAAGGTTATCTATTTTATTGTTTTTTCATAAAACCAGCTCTTAGTTTTATTTATTAGTTCAATAGTTTTTTAATTTCAATTTTTAATTTTTCCTTTGGTTTTCAATATTTCTAATTTGGTGTTTAGTTGAGGATTTTTAATTTGTTCTTTTTCTAGTTTTTTTAGTTGTATGCCCAATTCATTAATCTCCTCTTTTTCTATTTTATTTATGTAAGCATTTAGAGATATAAAACTTCCCCTAAGAACTGCTTTCGCTGCATCCCATAGTTTTGGTATGTTGTCTCATTATTGTCATTCTCTTGAATGAAATTATTGATTGTTTCTATGATTTGTTGTTTGACCCAATCATTTTTTAGGATTAGATTATTTAGTTTCCAATTATTTTTTAGTCTATCTTTCCATGGCCCTTTATTACATATAATTTTTATTGCATCATGATCTGAAAAGGATGCATTTAATATTTCTGCCTTTCTGCATTGGATTGTGAGGTTTTTATGCCCTAGTACATGGTCAATTTTTGTGTATGTGCCATGTACTGCTGAGAAAAAAGTATATTCCTTTCTATCCCCATTCAGTTTTCTCCAGAGGTCTATCATACCTAACTTTTCTAATGTTCTATTCACCTCCTTAACTTCTTTCTTGTTTATTTTGTGGTTAGATTTCTAGTGCAAGAGGGGGAGGTTCAGGTCCCCACTAGTATAGTTTTGCTGTCTATTTCTTCCTGTAACTCCCTGAACTTCTCCTGTAAGAATTTGGATGCTATACCATTTGGTGCATATATGTTTAGTAATGATATTACTTCATTGTCTATGGTGCCTTTTAGCAGGATGTAGTTTCCTTCCTTATCTCTTTTGATTAGATCTATTTTTGCTTTTGCTTTGTCTGAGATCAGGATTGCTACCCCTGCTTTTTTTACTTCAGCTGACATAATATATTCTGCTCCAGCCTTTTACCTTTACCCTGTATGTGTCACTCTTTTTCAAATGTGTTTCCTGTAAACAACATATTGTAGGATTATGGTTTTTAATCCATTCTGCAATCTTCTTTTTTTATGGGAGAGTTCATCCCATTCACATTCACAGTTATGATTACTATCTGTGTCTTTTTCTCCATCCTTTTTTCCTTTTATGCTTTTCTTTCTCCTTTTCCTTTCCCCCACTAGTGTTTTGCTTTTGACCACCCTCCTTCAGTCCCTCCCCCTTTTATTATCCCTTTCCCTTTTCTTCCCCTTTACCTTACTGCTTCTTCCCTCCCTTCTTTCCCCCTCCCTTTTCTTTCCCCTTTTCCCTCCTACTGCCTATAGGGCAAGTTAGATTTCTATACCTAACTGATTATATGCCCTTCTTGAGCCAAATCTGATGAGAGTAAGGTTCAAACAATGCTCCCCCCTTCTTTCCCTCTGCTGTAATAGGATTTTGTGTCTTTTCCTGTAATGTAATTTACCCTTGTCTGCCTCCTTTTCTCAGTACATTTTCTAAGATCAGATTGATCCACTTATTTGGATCCATTTAACCCACTTGATTAGATTTTTTTTATCATTACATCAAAGTCAACTAATATCCACCCTTTATGTATACTCCTTTAACATGGTGTAATAACAATACAGTTCTCAAGGTTGCAAGTGTCATATTCCCTTGTAGGGGTTTAAACAGCCCCCCTTATTAACAACACATTTGTATCTTTCTGTCCCATTTACCTTTTTGTCTTTCTTGAGTCCTGTACTTGAAGATCAAATTTTTTAGCTCAGGAAGTTTGGAAGTCCCTATTTTGAATATCCATCTCCTCCCTTGAAAAATGATGCTCATTTTTGCTGGGTAATTGATCCTTGGCTGCATTCCAAGCTCCTTTGCCTTATGGAATATCATGTTCCATGCCCTGCGGTCTTTTAATGTAGAAGCTGCAAGGTCCTGTGTAATCCTGACTGTGGTTCCATGATATTTAAATTGTTTCTTTCTGGCTGCTTGCAGCACCTTCTCTTTCATCTGGTAATTTTGGAATTTTGCTATTATATTCCTTGGCATTGTCAATTTGGGATCTCTTTCAGGTGGTGAGCGTGGATTTTTCTATGGTTATTTTCCTTCTGGTTCTAGGACTTCAGGGCAGTTTTCCTTTATGATTTCCTGAAAGATACTGTCCAGGCTCTTTTTTTCATCATGATTTTCAGGTAGTCCAATAATTTTTAAATTGTCTCTCCTGAATCGATTTTCCAGGTTGGTTTTACTGATGAGGTATTTTACATTTTCATCTATTTTTTCATTTTTTTGTTTCTGTTTGACTGATTCTTGCTCTCTCATAGAGACATTAGTTTCCATTTGTCCAATTCTAGTTTTTAACAGATTGTTTTCTTCTGTTAGTTTTTGTACTTCCTTCTTCAATTGGCCAATTGTGTTTTTAGGGACTTGTTTTCTTCAGTGTATTTTTTTTTCAATTGGCCAGTTGTATTTTTTGAAGGACTCTTCTACCTCTCTCATTTGACTTTAAAATCCTTCTTGAGCTCTTCTAAGAAGGCTTTTTGGGCTTCAGACCAGTTCATATTCCCTTTTGTTGTTGCAGATGTGGGTTTGTTGACAATGTTGTCCTCTTCAGAATTTCTGTCTTGATCTTCACTCTTCTCATAATATGAATCTATGGTATGTTTCTTTTTACTCATGGTGTTTCTTTATTCCCTGGCCTTTAAAGAGATTGAGCTCTCCTGCTGGGGAACAGAGGGCACTGACCCAAGCTTCTTGTGTTTGGAGCCTAGGTCTTGGTCACTGGCTTTGTGTGCTGGGGCCTCTTATTGGCAATTGGAGGCTGTAGGTTTCTGGCAGCTTACCTCATGTTGGGCTGGAATCAGCAAGGCTGGAACTTTCAGGCAATTCTAGGTTGCCTGCTTTTCCTTTCCTTTAGCTTTCTTCAGCTCCTTTTAGATGGGTGCTGCAGGGTGTTTATCTGCCTGGGGCCCCTGCAGTGTTGCTCCCTCTTTCTGCTAATGCACTGGGAGATTCCTTTGGTAGAGTGCCGAGGCACCTGGTGGTTTTCTGAGCTGGTTTCCACTGGTTCCCCCACCCTCACTGAGGCACTGGAGGTCCAGGTGTTGGTGTTTGCCTGCTCTACCACCTGGGCTTCAGGATCTTCTTGACATTGGAGGCTAGGGTCTGACAGCTTACCTGGTGTTGGCTGGAATCAGCAAGGCTGGCTTTAGGAAGACTTTAGGTTGCTTTCTTCATCCTTTCAGAATGCTGCAGGGTGCTTATCTGCCTGGGGCCCTTGTAGTTCTGCTCCCTTATTTTGCTGAGGCACTGGGAGACCCGTTTGCTGGGCTGCTGCAGTTCTACTTCCTGTCTTTCTTTTAGTTCGGCTGTTCCAGGGGTTTTTTTTCTGGGGTGATATTTTCAGAGTTTTCAGAGGTTGATAGGGGAGAGTGAGAGTGACCACTGTTTTACTCCGCCATCTTGGCTCCTGGAAGTAGAAGTCCCAGTTTATAATTTTTAAACAAAAAAATTGTTGTCACTAGTAGAATTGGGCCTATGGAAATATATATTTGTGTATATACTTCTTATATATATAATTCCATATCCTTTATAATTTTCCTTACTCCCTACCATTATACTGTTTCATGTATCATAGTGAAATAATATATATTAGCAAAAATGGATTACACATGTGAAATGACATGAAAGACATCTTCAGCGATGAATATAAGCAGAAGGGAAGCCAGGCCAGTCATGTATCATAAGTAAGGGGTGAAAAATATAAAGCTATAGTACTGCATTGGCCTCAATTAGATATTTAAAGACAAAAGACCCAAGTTGCTAGCATGTTGGATAGATCCATCTATTGAGGATTTACAGAAAGATATAAATAAGAATCACACAGAATGAGAGGTTATCATTATTTGCTTGGTGAAAAGAGTACCCACCTGATGAAATTCTGGATTCATTAAGGTATCCTTGTGCTATTTTTGTTTGTAATAGATTAAGAAAGCAGTGATTATTATATTGTTAAGACCCACAGGGTAGGCAATCCAGCAACATATCCTAAGGGAGAGATGGGAGGCTGTCTGTGTCAGGCAAGTCAAACTACCACCACCACCACTTCAAGCATCATCTCCCCTCAGAGTCAGCCCAAAAGCTCTGGTAATACCAATGCCCTCCAGACCAGTAGTCCTGCTTTCATTCCAGAGTCTGTAGCCTTCAACCATGGAATCAGTCCTTGTGGAGATGCAACAGGGCAACTGTTTGTGAAAGACCTGAAACCCCTGACTCTTTAGAAGCTATAACTACTGATGGTCCAGGAATATGTTCTCACCACGAGAGTCTTTGGCACTGTCAAATGGTTCAATATCACAATTGATCTAGTCCCCCCCAACCCCACCCAGTGGAAATAAAATTAAAGATGCATTATTTATTTTGCTCCTATACACTAAGAATCATGGAGCCTTTCCATTTTGTTTGCAACTGAAACTTCTTATATGGTCCATCTTATCCTAGTAAAATATGTACTTCCTGAGAGCATGGGATGTCTTGCTACATTCATTCATCTATTCATTCATTCATCTCTTACTTTATGTCTACTTGAGAGGAGAATGAGTGATTACAACAAAAGAAGTAGAAATAGTTGATGTTATCAGGACTCCAGTTTCCTGGACATCTTTTGCTATCTGGGAGAATAAATGATCACACAAGATCAATCAACTCTAGTTCTCAGAAGAATCACAAGCCAGATTCATTCTGTATTCTCCACATCAGGACTGAACCTCTCCATTGCACAATGTGATATAAACACCCCATCTGAATTGCTGGCCAAGAGCTCTCAGCTATAGATACTGAAAGATCCCAAACTAATTGAGGTGAAAGGCTTTGGTTTTTAGAGTTTGCATTTAGAGCTTTTCTTTTGGTTGCTACCTTCACTTGAGTTGTTGGTTTTTTTTTTATCCTTGAAGACCTGTTAAATTGCTTACCTTGACTTCCTTCTTCTTCTTCTTCTTCTTCTTCTTCTTCTTCTTCTTCTTCTTCTTCTTCTTCTTCTTCTTCTTCTTCTTCTTCTTCTTCTTCTTCTTCTTCTTCTTTTTGCTTTTTGGCAAGGCAATTGGGGTTAAGTGACTTGCCCAGGGTCACACAGCTAGTAAGTGTCAAGTGTCTGAGACTGGATTTGAACTCAGGTCCTCCTGACTCTAAGGCTGGAGCTCTATCCACTGTGCCACCTAGCTGACCACTTACCTTGACTTCCTGACCCAGTTTCAATCTGTCTTTTCTGGCTGTGATAAGCATGCCCTATATCTAGCATTATGTGCTCCTAACTGTAACCACAAAGAGCCCAACCTCTGATGGGGTTTGTGCTTACCAAAAAGAGAGGATTTTGTTCTCTCCTGGCTCCACTCATGACTTTTTGGACTTTTCTTCTTCCTCCCTAGCACCCTTGCATCTATGCAGATACCCTTCCCCTGATACCTTTCTAGCTCTCTTTTATGTGTTGTCTTCCCTCATCAGAATGTAAGCTCTGTGAGGGAAGAGCTATCTTTTTTGCTTGCGTTCGCCTTCCAAGACTTAGTATAGTTCCTGGCACATAGTAAATATTTAACAAATTCATATTCTCTCTCTCTCTCTCTCTCTCTCTCTCTCTCTCTCTCTCTCTCTCTCTCTCTCTCTCCCCCTCTCTCCCCTTCCCTCTCTCCCCCTTTTCCCTCCCCTCTTCTTCCTTCCCTCCCCCATTTCTTTCCTCCTTACCCTTTTCCTCCCTCTCTCCCTCTCTGCCTTCTTTTCTTCTTATGAAAGAAAGCCTTTATTTTGGTCAATTCAGGGCTAGTTCGACAATTCTACCCAGCACGTAAGAGCTTTAGGCCATAATTGGCCAGAGTCTTTTATAGCAGCTCCTTTTTCTGTGAAAGAAAATTTGTACTTCTCACCCAGCCAGGATGCTTCATTGTTGTAATATGAAAGGGCAGGGTACCAGACTGGGAATATAACAGGAATAACTGTATTGTGTCTGGCTGTGGAGGACTTGGCTATGAAGATAGACAGTTCCTGTTGGGAATGACTCCATAAACATGAGAGTGTTTGTCTCTTGTGACTCAGTCACTCCCCAACACCCTCTGGCAGTCTAGGTCACTGGGCCTAGACCAGTGACCATATGTGGCCATATATGGTCCCTTACCTTAAGGAGTTTAAAATGTAGTTAAGTGTGCCAAATTACATAAATGCAACAACTAGGTAGCATTTACAAAGTAATGGTGGTAACTTAATCGTGATATGGTATAATTGTGTAGAAAAGTGCTAAGAAAATAGAACTAAGGGATAAACAGAGCTAGAGATGGGGAGACTAACCTTTTCGTTTGTTTCTTATATCAACAGGACCTATGGGTTATTTTAAGAGCATAATTGTTAACTTTTAAATAAAAATGGTCACACCCCTACTAGTAAGTAAGCACTACATACCCATTCTGAGATGATGAAATAAATGTTGGGCTCCATCCAGTTTAGATCTTTTACTGAATTAATGATCCTCTATATTTAGGATAAGAGTCAAATGTAATAGTATTAATCTGTCAACCAGATAGCAGACTATAGAATATACAGATAACTAATAATTTAGTAAAATTGGAAAATGGGAACCAAATATGTACATTTGTCAGGCTACGAGAACTCATGTATATGTCATCATAAATGTCTTGTAAATATATAAAAGGCTTTCAAACAATATTATAGGGATATAGGTTCTCAGTGAGTATAAAATATAAATGATGCTAACTCTATAAAGGAAAAGAATATAATCCGAACTTACTATAAAATACTTCCTTGTTATTTAAGTATGTGTTTACATCATATTACAGTAAAATTTTGCATACTTATGTCACTTTGGATGAGGAAAAACACATATACTTGAATCTTCAAGTAAATCATAACAATCATTTCAGCAAAAACTATCAATTTATTCCTCACCAGAAAATACTTTTGTTATATCTCTGACACTGTCCATTCTGCTAATTTATTGTAAAAGTGGCTTCAACGTGAGAAACTACTTCTTGGTTTCCTTGTCCTATGATTCTCCTCTGACCCTCGATGAGGATGAGTGTATGCTAACATCCTCTTGGTGAGTTTTTCTTCTCTCTTCCCAGTCTCCTTTGGTTTTATCCATCAATTTATTTCATGTCCATGACTTAAAACTCATCTACTCTGCAGACACCCTGTACCTACATCCCCAGTTCTGAACTGAGTTTCAGACCTGATCTCCAAATGCCTTCAGGACCTCAAACTCAACTTGTCTCAAACCAAGCTTGTTCTTCTTATCCTGAAAACTGCTTTCCCTAAAATCATATTGTGGATCTGGAGCTTGAAGGGGCCTCAGAGACTATCTTCTAACCCTTTTTGCTTTATTTTCAGTAGCTAGTATCGCAGGGCATATATGATATACTTAGATATTTATTGGATTGATTTGGGTTTGGTCACATAAACTGTGATATTTCTGTCATTATTTGAATTTTGGAGCAAGTCCATGCTATTTGATTGCTCTACAAATGCATAGAAGACCCCTTCCCTATTTTCTACCATTAAGTGATTGTATATTCCTTGTTATTGTGGGAAGAGAGTAGTTTTCCCAGTAGTTTTGACTTGGGTATTAGAATTTGATAACTAAAACTGACAAGGAAATAGCATGTTGGTTTTGCATATGTACACAAATATATGCAATCATGTACATGTATGTGTGTGTGTGTGTGTGTGTGTGTGTGTGTGTATGTTGGCATTCATACATCCTTGTCTCTATGTGTGAATGTGTATCTTCTGGAAAGACTATATTTGGCAGGAAGCTTTCTGAACTAACCAAGAGGACTTTAATTCAGAGTCAAGGAAGATCTGAGTTCCAAACCCATCTTTGATTCATACTGGCTTTGTGACTCTGGATGACTCACTTAAATTATCTGAGCCTCACTTTCCTCATCCGTAAAATTAAGATGATAATGGCACCTACCTTTCTTTGAGGATGAAATGAGATTTTACATATATATATATATATATATATATTATATATATATATATATGTGTGTGTGTGTGTGTGTGTGTGTGTGTGTATGTGTATAAACATATATATATGTATATATATATGCACACACACACACACACACACACACACACATATATATGTGAAGTGTTCTGCAATCCTTGAAACACTTTCTGCTATTATTTAAATGAAAAGGAGAAAAGTTCAATATGTTTGTAAAGTCCAATCTTGTGGGGCACAAAGATAGTAATGATAAAGAAAAGGAAAAGCAGTGAAGTACTGTTGAGGTTACTCTAGGTTACTTATAATGCCCTTTAATAATTTGATTATTCCATGGCAGAGCTTAGTAATTTACAAATAGAAATAACTAGGAAAATGGTCAAGAACAATAAATTGCCTCAAATGTTTATATTTCAATATAAAGTTCATGAATAATATAACAAGCTTAAGATTTTAACACAAAAAAATATTGCAATATAATTAAAAGAGCTCTAGATTTAGGGGACAAGTCTGCTTTGCCACATACTACCTGTGTGACCTTGGGCAAGACAATCTCTCTGAGCCCCTGTTTTGCTTATTTGTAAAATAAGAGAGTTTGACTAGAAGACTTTTGAGGTCCTTTCTAGATCTTAAATCAATGACTGTATGGTTATAAGTTAATATCACCTCATAGATTTCACTGATGAATATTTCTAACCACTGTTTGTATCTTGCTAGAAATTGTACAAATGTTAATTTTTCTAGGCTTAAATCATATGTTGTATAATCTCTATTACTGTTCACTCTTTAACCTCTGTAAGATAACCTGTTTGCAATTTATGGTGGCAATGAGCTGGTCCTAGATCACCATTTTTTCTGTGCTTCTTTGCTGACATACTGCTATGAATATTGCTATGGAGGCCTTTTTGGTTCCATTTTTGGATCTGGACCTTTTCCATAGGCTCTATACAAAGCCTGTGAAAAAGGCTGACCAAAAAGGAAGACACAAGCCACCAAATATACTGCTGTGTGATGGTCCTAAGATGTTCTTATACTTTCTGTCCAATATTGTGAGCATATGAGTTTATTCATGAAAGTTAGAGTTAATGTTAGGTTTTTTTTTATTAGCTACTAGGATATAATTAGTCTGCTACTTAGCTCAATGTCATCAAACTCTAAAAGGTTTTTAAAATTCAAGTCTAAGTCTGCCCATCTTGGTTTTCAAAATTATTTGAGTCACTGGTGTTGTTTTTCTTATTCGTTTCATTAGTATGCTTAACTTCCAGAGCTTGCATCAAGAAAGAATTTTCAATGACCTCAAGTTCTTCAAGTTTTCCAACTTTAGATTTTAGTAGATTCTTTATTTCATCTCTTACTTTGTTTAATCTTGGTTTAGAGATGAAGTTCTTCCTTAGGATTTTCCTGCACTTGTTGTTAATATGTCACTGTGTGACTCGCAGCTGAGGATAACATCGACAAAAGACAAAGTGAAGCTCTTGCCTATAGCCGCTGGGATCTGTTTCTAATTCTGCTATATTATGGTACTGGCACATAATAAAGTATTCATGTCTTCAGTCCATTTCATGAACATTTGCAATTTGACTGCTTTAACAGTTGGTACTATCTGGACTGAAATCTTTTTGTTAGGTATTGATTTCTGATTTTTTTCTGGTTTATTTTACCTTCTTGTGATGCCAGAACATGAGGAAGCACCCCTTTCTCCATTACTGTCCTTGTCAGTCTAAGTTATGATGATGGGTTTGAGTAGGACCAGCCTGCATCTCTGTGCCCTTCCATCTGTTCTTTGACTCTTTGGAGCAATTATATGATACTGACTAGGTTGTTAACTCAAACAGTGGTACCCATAGAGCCCAATTAGCTAGCCTGTCAATGTTCCTATAAAGCCTTCACAGCTACCATAAGGCTCTGTGGGCACATGAAATCTCTATCATTCATTATTCTGGGTGCCATTCCTCTACTTTGCTGTTCTTCCCCTTCCCCCATATACAGCATGGGCAGTGGATTGAGTTTTGAGGAATATCATCATCATCATCCTATGATCTAGTCTTTGATTAGATGAGGAACAGCATTTTCAAATGTTACTATTTCAAAGAATATCCCAATTCTAATATAATCAAGGCTTTGGCTATCAAAGAAGTCAGGTAACATAAAATAGGAATGAATGTTTGTATATACAAATATGTAATATATAAAGCAGTAAGATATAGTAGAAAGATAGTGAGATTTCAAGTCGTGAGATAGATTTAATATATATAACATGTATGTGTGTATATGTATATGTATGTGTGTATATACACACATATACAGACATGTATATGTTCCTGGGTAAATGATTTCACCCCTCTGTGCCTGTTTACTCAATTTAAAAATACAAAATGGTATTTTTTGCTCTACCTATATCATAATAAGGGTTGTTAAGATGATCAAATTAAATTGGATTCAATTCAATAAACATTTTAATGGAATAATACACTTAAAGTGATATAAACCTTAAAAGCTGTATGAATAGCTGCTTACATATTAGGTAAAATTTTCAGTATTATAGATGCAAATTAGAAGCCAAAGGGGAATGTTGATATCTTGTAGTTCAAAGAATATGTTTCATTTAGTTATTCGTTTGATTGGTACAATAATTAGACAATAGATCTCTGGTCTAACTCACCTGAGTTATCTTCTATCATTATACAAGTGGTAATAAAATGTTTAAAATAAGAAAAGTGTTTTTTAAATTTTCCTATAAAATTAATGTTGGAATAAATATCTACATTAACATGACTTTTCTAAAACTATTAATTATTTTGATAACCCCCCCAAATCATTTTCACTTGAGACTTTCCTTTTTAAATTTTTCCTATTGAAACATCAAAAAATCTGAAGTATAATAAACCTTATAAAAAATTACACATGATCTTATTTTTCTAAAAAAAAAAGACTTTGGTTTGTAATACCTGAGAAAACCACCTTAAGATTGTCCCTAAAAAAATATGCTAGTTGGAAAGAGTGAACTAGAACAAGATTTATGAAGTTGTAGAGGAAGCAACTGGCACTCTGTTTGGCCACAGGATGCTGCCTTATAGGGATAGAACTTCATCAGCCTGACCATTCTATCCAAAGTAATCCTTTGTTAATACTTAGGTGCTGTGCTGATCACTGTTCATTCTTGTGAACAGTTGTTTTCCTAAATCTAACTTTAAAAATAATAAAGTCAAATGAAGTTTTTCCTAATCAGAATAAAAATCTTTTCAACAGAAAAGAGGTATTGTGCATAAATTAATTAGCTACTTAAAGCAGTCAATAAAGTTTCCACAGATAGGTTGTATGGGCACCTACATTCTGTGTTGAATCACTAGTTCCTAATAATAATGTAAAACTGTTTTCAGTCATTTTTCTCCTGTATTCTTGTCTTTTTAAATATTTTCCAGCTTCTTGCCAGAACTCCTATTCACTAATTAAAATAAAACTATCAGAGTGAACTGTTTTAATTACCATAACTAATTATTTCATAATAATAAAGCCTAGCTGTTGAATGTAATTATTAAAAATCTGCACTGCACTAATTTTTTTTATAATTAAAGTCCCAACCATGATAATTTTCTGAACCTTATTCCTAGCAATAGGTCACAAGATTGTAATGCTTTGAAATTTTATTTTACAATTCATTCCTCCTCTGTCTTCCCTTTCCTAATGTTTCATAGAAAAATGAATATGAGTCTCTGCCCCATGAAATGAAATACCATATTGATTTAAAAATTGAATAGGCAAATTTACTCAACAGCTGAATAATTTGTTTCACATTAAAAAATAAAGAATGTTGTCTTGTAACTGTTCCAAATTTCTCTTTCTTTTGATAACTGCCAGCACTTGAGCTTGAGTGCCAGGCCTAAGTAGGATTTGTAAAGCAGATTTTTTCTAAAGGAAGTGACAGTTTACCTGATTTTCGTAGTGCAGAGCTGCCATATTTCAATTACGAATTCCTTTGTGATTAATTAATAGCTCAGGCTTATCCTACAAGTCTTGGAAAAAGTAATCCTCTGGCAGTTAATTTACTCTTCCTTCAGAGGAGGGGACTGCATATACAATTAAAGACATTCCTTTATTTGATGCAAATTGCCATCTCTTGAAAGTGTATAGAATGAAAATACAACCATGTATCAGAAATAACTTTAATTTAAATTTGCTAAATGACCTCTGAAATCTAGATGAAAGATTTTCTGCTGAATGGGCTGGTGCTCCCTGCTGCCCGTATAATTTATGTGAGAAATTAGTGTGAATGGTTCACTTTTATGGAGCAGTGCTGCTTGTAGCAAGCCTGCAGAAACAATTTTCCCCCAAGCCTCCATCTGTTCTTCAAACTGGGGCATATGCCATCTCATCGAGCTTGAAAGTCAGCTGATTTATAACTCCTGAAAAGTGCATAGATTGAAAAGAAAGGTCGACTGCTGCTATGTGACAGTGATTTGTTAGGCACTCAGATAAAGACAATTCACATTACTATGGACCCAAGGGGGAACAAGTGATGCTGTAAGCTTCAAAACTTGGTAGATTGACAACTAGGAGAAAAACAAATCACTCCTCCTTTTACAGTTAAACAATCATGACTGTTGAGGAAGTTTGGTAGGGATAGGTGCAGGATTGGGGCAGCATGGGGATATTATAGCTGAAATATTCCATTATCAGTTTGTTTTAGGAAGAAGTAGGATGATGCCCACCTGCCTCCAGCCAGTCCCCTCTCCTTCACCCTACCCCACCTATCTATAAAGGTTGTCACCTAGAAATGTCCCTGCTCATTGAATTTTAATTTTTAAACTGTAACCAGAAACATCACTCTCAAGAATGTTTGTTGCTGCTTGTCAAAAAGTTCTGGTTGGGGCCACAAATGAAGCTTTGATGAATTTTCTGTATCTGCTCTGAAGGTGAATCTGCTGGCCTCTTCCAATTAGTAATTTAATGAAAGGCTCATTCTCTGTCCTTTCACTTATGATTTTCTTTTCCTTTTACTGAGGCACTACAAAGAACCTAAGCTCTTTGACAGGTGATAGATGAAATCAAAGTAACAGTGTGACCATAAGAAAATCAATGTTTGTTTGATGTTTTCATTTATAGTGGAGAAAGTGTCTCTTCTTATTTGAGGCTTGTAGGGAGACAATGAGATCTTAGACCCCTTTAAATTGAACAGAGTTTCTCATTTCTTTGGAGGGAGGGAAGAAGTGAGAGGAAGAGAGGGAAAAGTAAACAATCTCAAATGTTATTCTATTCAACAATTATTAAGTGTCTATTAGTTGCAAGGCAAAGGTAAAAACTGAAGACAACTTAAAAAAGAGCAATCAATACAGGTTAATTGTTGGTGTGAAAAGATTGACATGAAAAAGGTAACATTGATATGAAAATTAGTTGAGATTCATAGATGTGAAATTTAGATTCAAATCCAGAGTTTATTTTTTTAAAATCTTCTAACTATAAAATGTCATTTAAAAAAAATACACTCCAGTGCAAAGGAATGATCTCTTTTGAATCCCTTCTATAGAATGTTGATAGTTGTTCATGTTTCTTTTAACAATATGGTGTAAATCAATCTATAGGTAAGTTAAAAATTTTAATACCACAAAACTCATAAGGTTTTCAGTGATTGCTACTCCTCATTTCCCTTCCTTTAACCATCTTTCTTCCCTTATGTTAGTAGATTTAGAGAAACCTCTAGTGTTTGAGTGTTTGTATTTGACTTTAAGTAGCCACATCATAATTGTTCATTGAATTTTAGCAGTTTTTAACTTTAAAACTTTAATTAAAAGGGCCTTGTGGTGACCAATAGACTTTAAGTTGACACAAGGTAGGGAAAAATATTGATGAAACATCATTACTGATAACTAATAAAATTAAAACTGGAAGTCACATAACCATGATGACAAGGTTAACTATAAATTGCATCATATGAACTCACTGTATCGATATAATCATTTTACTCCTCTCTAAATGATTTTCTATCCCCATTCTCACAATGGCTGTTCCAAACCACTTTTCTTCTCAAACTTCCCATACCATCCTGTCCCCTACCCACTCAACTATTGGCAGACCTTGCTTCATACTTTGCTGAGAAATTAAAGATAATTCACCCTGACATCTCTTCTCCCCTTCTCCACCTCTTAAAACCCTGGATATCTTACCCCACTCTGCTCTTCTCCACTCTATGATGGTGGCCCCTTTTCTCACAAATACTAATACATCTTCATGTACTCATGCTCCCCTATGTTCTCATCTTTGTCTGATTGCTTCCACAATTATCTCCTTTCTTTATAATTTGTAATGAGATAATATTTATGAAGTGCTTAGCATGGTTCCTGTGACATAGTGGGTACTATTTAATAAATGCTTGTTCACTTACTAATGTCTCCTTATCTACTAGTTTCTTCCCTGCTTCCTAGAAACAGGCCTAATTCCCCTTCCCCTTATTTAAAAAAAATCATCAGTATACCCTACCAGCCTCTTAAGCTTTTACCATATATTTCTCCTCCCTTTCTCAGCCAAACTCCTAAAAAAAAGTTATTTATCGCCTCTTTTTCCTTTCCACTCACTCATATTTAACCATTTGTAATTTCTCTTTGTTTCTTTTCTCTCATGAACTTCTCAACATTTTTTTTTTTGGAGTTTGCCTTCTGACTTCATCCGTCAACTGCAACTCTCCCAAATTATACTCCTGTGTAGCCTAGGACAAATCATTTAACATCTGAAGGCCTCAGTTTCCTCACCTAAAAATGAAGTGATTGAATCATATCATCTCTTAGATCTCTGCCAGCTCTAAATCTATGAGCCTGAGTCCTTATCACCTGAACTTTTGCTATAGCTTCTTAATCCCCCTGCCTCAAGACTTCCTACTCAATCTATCTTCCACATAGCTGCCAAAGTGATTTGCCTAAAGTGCAGATCTGACCATATCTCCACTCAATAAACTCCAGTGGCTCTTAGCTCTAGGATAAAATAAAAACTCATTTGCTTAGCATTTAAAGCTGTTCACTAACTGGTCCCAACCTTCCTTTTCAGCCTGATTATACTTTGCTCCCCTACGTGCATTTTATGACCCAGCCAAATTGGCTTTCTTGCTGTTCTTTGTACATTATATACTATCTCCTATCGCTATACCTTTGTATAGGCATCCATGCTTGAAATGTACACCCTCCTCCCCTCCACCTTTTACAATTTCTGGTTTCCTTTAAGATTCAGCTCGATAAAAACCTAGAGGATAACTTTACTGCTTCCCCAGTTTCTAGTTCATTCTCCCACAAATTAACCTTCTATTTATTTTGCATATACTCCTATATGTTTATGTTGTCTCCTTTAGTAGAATATAAGGTTCTTGAATCCAGGGTATGCCTCACTTTCTGTATCCCCAAGTACCTAGGACAGTGACTTTGCACACAGTAGGCAATTAATAAATGCCTGTGATTTGATTGGTCATTGATTGGATCTGATATTTAGAGTGCTAACAGTCTAATGTTTATAGATGTTCTAAAAATTATACTATTATTATTATTAGACCACCCTGCTCCCCTTTTTTATGCGGGCTTAGTGACTTTGGAAACAAAAAGGATTGTATAGGACCAAAGCCTGAAAACCAATGTTCTGAAAATTCTACTTTGTTGCCAATAAGTCTGTCCTTAGAAAATTTTAACTTGCTATTCCAGGTTGTGGCAGAGCCAACAAAATATTAATAGTTTTGATGTTTTCCATAATGTCTGGTCCCTCTAACTCTATACAATTTTTATCCATATATATATACACATGTATGTGTATATATATATATATCACACACATATATATATATATACACACATATACAACTATATATCTCAATATAGAAATAATTATATACATATATGTACGTATACATGTATGTGTGCTTATATATATGTATGCATGTATGTGTGTGCAGATATATGGATATGGTTTTGCTTCTTAAAATTTTGTGGCTGCAAGTGCTTTTTCTTCACACTGAGCATATACAAATTTAGGCATGCCCATATTAGTAAGCCAGGGTTATATTACTTTATTAGGATCTTAATATATGAGAAGTCTATTCCCCCTCTTCTACGGAGTTTGAGTTGGGCTTTCACATATAGAATCCCAAATAGAAAGGAAAATAAATATCTCTGTAAGCCTTTAATTCATCCATTTAGTGATCCAAAGCTATTCTCCTGGCACTTGCCTGTTAATCAACATGCATCTCATAATTATTAATTGTGTTTTGCTATTTGTTTCTACCCCCTAAAACCAGTAAAGATCCCCTTCATTTCCTAACACTAATTTTACAAAGTATCCAGCTAGGTCCATAGCACCTGGTATCACAGATAAAACCTTTATATGGCTCTTGTTAGCTAACCTTTGGTAAATCAAGAAATATGCCAGTCTCGTATTCTTATCTCCCTCAACCAATTATTTTGCTCAAATATCCCACAGTATAGATCTAGAAGTAGGTAGCAGATGCTTGGCTTCCCACCAATCACCACAGCAGAAACCCTTGAAAAGGAAGTAGTATATTTAACATATTAGAGGTTGCGCTCTTCCCATATATAAAGAAAAAGCTGGGAACCCATTATGGAGCTGCAACATTGTAACAATCTGGGCAACTACCCAGCACTTCAATCCGGATGAATATTTGGAGACCCTAATGATGAATGTATTTTAACAAAAATTAGTAGAGGGCCCCATGTTCTATACATGGTAAATGTTTAATAAATCATTTAATGAATATTCAGTGTTGATAGAGTCCAGCTAAACTAGATTATCCCAACAGCATTTACACATAAAAGTAGAAGGACAACAAAAACATGAAAAATGTAACAAATTTACCAGTTTCTCTAGTCATCTATTTCCATTTCAATGACAGTTTTATTCACACATTTAGACTCAACACCTCACTATTCAATGTGCTAGATGAGGGAGTGGAAATAATGCTCAGAAAATCAGATTTGGTAAGGGCATCCTGACCAGATATCTACAGAGGAAATAAATCTTGGAAGGGATATAAATTTATAGACACCCTGGAATTAATTTTCAAGGCATCTCAAAGAGATCCCTAAATAATGAAAAAGATCTTATTTGGTATTATAAACCCTCAAGAAAGACAACAGAGAGTACACTAGCTTATTTGCTTACTTATACATCCCTATAAAATCTTTATGAGGCTGGTCTACTATGAATTAATAAAATTTAACAGTATCAATTTTTTGGAAAATATGAGACATCTTCACAGTTACAAATTGAATTAGAGATGTAGAAAATACAGGATCCTACTGTTCTTGTTGTTGCTGATTAAAAAAACAAAACAAAACATTTGAATCAATAAAGTAAAATATAGCCTTAGGGCAAAGTTTCTTAGGCTTGGGTTTATGGACTTAATATTTCAAAGATTTGATAATGTCAGTCAATATGTATTTATTAATTACGTATTATGTGCTAGACATGCTAAGCATTGGGAGTGGCAAGAGAAAAAAAAAAGCCTAAATCTTGGTCTCTCAAGTAGCTCCCAGGTTGGAAGAAACAAAATGAAAAACTATAATGCATATAAGATAAATACAGTGTAGACAGGAAGTAACCTCAGAAAGCATTAGCAGTTGGGAGGAGGGGCAAGGAGACCAAGAAAAGCCTTCTGTAGAAGGTAGGAACTGAGCCAAGGAAAACTAGAATGTCAGCAGGTGAAAATAAGAAGGAAAAACACACTCTAGGCATGGAGAATAGCTAGTGATATGGAATCAAAAGATCATTTTGTGAGTGCATGCAAGAAACAGGCAGATATCATTGAATCTTAGAGATATGGAGTCAAGTCAATAAGCATTTAATAAGTGCCTTTTGTATATCAGGAACTGTGCTAAACTCTAGTGGGAGTAAAATGTCAGAAAACTCTAAAGAATAGGAAGATTTCAGGTTGTAAAGGGATTTAAAAGTCAAACAGGATTTTACATTTGATCCTGGAGGTAACATCATAGGAGCCATTGGAATTTGTTGAGTCTGTGTGTGGAAGAGGGTTGAGGGAATGACATAGTCAGACTTTCATTTTAGCAAAATTGCTTTGGCAGGTGAGTGGAAGATGGATTAGAGTGTATACAGGAGGCACGAAAATCAACCAGAAGGGTGCTGCCTTCTGGTTCAGGTCTCAAATGATGAGGGACTGACCCAGGGTGGTGGCTTTGGAAGTGGAGAAAAAGGGATGTAAGTAAGAGATCTCGTAAAGGTAGAAAATGATAAGACTTAGCAATTGATTGGATAAGTGGAATGAATGTAGGTGAGGAATAAAAGATGACATAGAGGTTATAAGCTTTGGTGACTGAGAGAACAGTAACTCCCTCAATAGTAACAGAAGCTTTTGAAAACACTTGGGAGGAAAGATAATGGGTTCTGTTTTGGAAAGGTTGAGTTTGAGATGTCCAATGGGCATTTAGTGACTTGAGAGTAGGGATCATGAGAAGAGTTAGTGCTGGCTAAATAGACCTGAGAATCACTCATGGGAATTGATAACATCACCAAGTGAGATAATAAGAGGGTGGAGAGAAAAGAAGCCAGAACAGAGTCTTGAGGGACATCCACATTTAGTGTATGTGACCTAGACGACAGTATAGCAAAGGAGACTGAATGGTCAGACAGGAGGAGAACCAAGAGAAAACACTATCATGAAAACTGAGAGAGTATTCATAAGAAGAGGGTGATCTTAGGACTTAGTCCTTCATAAGAAGAGGGTTGGGGAGAAGTCAGGAAAACACCACTAGCTTGCAGTTGGGTTCATTAACTTTGAATTGATAACTGTGTTTTATTACAAGTTATTTCCTTTGTAATCCTAGGTATTTTTTAATATAGGATGCAAATTCCATGCAATTTTAAAACATTGTTAGGAAAAGGGGTCCATAAACTTCACTAGAATGCCACAGATCTCTCTGTCTCTGTCTCTGTCTCTCCGCCTCTCTCTCTCTCTCTCTCTCTCTCTCTCTCTCTCTCTCTCTCTCTCTCTCTCTCTGTCATACACACACACACACACACACACACACACACACACACACACAGAGTGTTAGGAATCCCTGCATTAAAGGCTTGCCTTCAGTGATGCATATTATCAACAGTCACATAAGATGTCTTAAAGGATGCAATCACAGAGGTAACTGTGTTAAACCATCTTCTTTAATACTGAGACGTAAAACAGAGAGGCGATATATGCTTGCTAAGCAGCTTTGCTAGTGTTACAGATGTTCTGGGGAGATATCGATAGATTCCTTGATAGTGAGATTCTCCCCCTGCGTTGTGTATGTGTGTGTGTGCTGTTTTGCTGATTTGCATCACAACAAAATACTTTATAAAGATGTCTGGCCTCATGAAATAGATCAATCTAGAAATCCACATAGGAAAGCCAAGTGGATGAAGAATATACGGAGTTTCAGATTTTGATGTGCAGTTTTTGGGCAGCTCATTGAATCAGTCCATTCACATGTACATGCCCACCCACCCCCACATATATACACATACATACACATATAGACAGACAGAAGAACTGAACAGGTATAGTTGATTGAAAATGATCTGGGCACAGAGTTAAATTAGAGGAAGGAGGCGGGCTGTATTGCATTTGAGAGGTAGGATAGTGCTCTAATGATCCGTAGCTAATACCTGCCATCAAGTTCATCTATTTTACAATCAGTATTTTTCTAATAACATTATATGGCGACAAATCATGGAGCCCCATAATCTCTGAAGAATCGGGTTTTCACGTGACAAGAAAGACAATGAAAGACACGTGGTTGGTGTAAGTAGGCTACAACATATTTCTAATAATTATGTTTATTAACAAGTGGTTTAGAAAACATCAAGAATTTGTACAACTAAAAAAGGAAGTGATCTAGACACTTAGACACTAGGTAACAGGAGAGAGTGTGAAAAGTTGTAAGTGGCCTTCATAATGTATTAGAAGACCCAGGAGAATGCCTCTTGTACATTCAGCAGATAGTCAATAGAAGATTTATGGAAGCATGTGGGCAAGAATTGAAAAGGATGACGAATCATGATTGGATTGAGATCTGTACTGTGAATGAAGTCTCCACATTGATGAAACTATAGATTCATAAAAATATTGAACTAAGTCAAATGTTGTAGTCAGAACTTCATTTATCACACACTGCAGCTGTTATGTACTACTTGGATTACCCATTGTTAGACCTCAGCTTTCCCAAAGGTAATTATCATTTATTCCAGTCCCTGCTACATGTGGAAACTTTAATAAACAGTAACTTGGATCACTCCTGGATTTACTTCATGTTAAAGACAAAATTTCCTTTAATTGTCAGAGTTACCATAATTTACATGCCTGATTTTAATATTAGAAACAAAATGGCAAGCTTCTGAATTTTATTTCAGCTTAATTTTTTCTTTCTTTGACTTCTTTTAGAAAGAATATAAACCTTAAAATATTTATGATTTAAATAGGAACACTTCTCTCACAAGGGCATTGTAGAAATTCATTAATGTTTATGAAGGAGTTTAGTTGAAGAAAATGCTGCACAGTAAAGGACAGCATTGGTTATCATAATCAAATTTTAAAAAAGAAGTCTCAAAAAGATCCATTGACTAGATCACAGAAGGAGAATGTTTTCAGTTCTGTGTATTAGATTGTATAGTACTCAACTATTAATCCTTTTATACCCCCAAATTAAATGCATTTGTTAACCCCCAACAATAAGCTTTTATAAAAAAGGGGTATCATTTAGATGTCACACTACAAATCTGACCATTTACATAAACACTATTTTTTTAGCATCATACCAATTTAAAAGCTAAAGTTTTATCAGAAACTATAGCATCCACTAGTTCAATACCCCTCCTTTTACAGAAGATAAAATTGAGATTTAGAGAAGTGACATAATTTGCCCAAGTTCACGCAGGTAGTAAGTGGCACA